>NC_142423.1:13652500-13957500 GCF_059516105.1 Syngnathus floridae | reverse complement strand
GAAGAGACCATCGAGTCTCTGGACACCGAGGACGACAGCGGACTCGCCAACGACGAAGTGGACCTCTTGCCTGACCCTGGCTGCTTGGCTTCTCGACTAGCGCATCTGTCAGCCTCCATGAGCAAAACCAAGCTCAATGGTGAGCTCACTTTGGAAGTGAAAAATGTTCTTTGCGTTGTTGCTTCCAAACATCTTTTTTCTTCTAGGTCTGCAAAAGCACAACGCTTTGGAAACCATCAGGGAGAAAGTGGAGAACAAAGCCATCCAGAACTATCTTGTACCAACACCTTTTGTTTTGGCGAGCGGCTCCAATTGTTGTGAACCAAGCGTGAAAGCTGGAATTCAACTAAACAAGAAATCGCTTTCATCGAGCCAAAAGCCTGCCGGTGTTCACGAGGTCAACGTTATGAAACCTCCCGCAAGCAAAGCCAAAGACCACTTTGTGAAGACAGGTGAAAGGGGACCTTTATCCTACGATGCACTTGTCTACCTGCGGAGGAGCGCCTCCACAAAGAAAACACCTTTATGTCCTACAGTGGATCACACCATAGGCCCTCCTGTCATCAAAGAAGATCCAAACACTGAAAATGTGGGAAGGCTTGACAGAGCCATCTCCAAGGTGAGCAGATTTATGGCAGGCCCGCCACCTGTTGTACCCAAACTCCCCAAAATGTCTTCAAATATCTCCGTGAAGAGAGAAAAGGAAGCAACCCCCACCTCAAACTCACCGTACAGTCTCAAGAACGCGACAGATCCCAAAGTGGTGAGACGGGAAGCTTTGCAAAAGTTAGGCCTCCTCAAAGACCAACACTCAGAAACTACTCAAGTGGCCCAACTGGAGCTCCCAAAGTCTTATTTGTCTGCGGGCAACGGATTTTCAAAACGACTCACGAGTGTAAATCCGTTGAGAAGTCCGTCTTTTTGCCAGCCTCCGGCACCCGGTCCTGTGCTGAGGAACAAGGGTCTGCTGAGCAGTGCTAGTTTCCACCACTATTCCAGGACCACCTCGCTTTCACATCCCAACCAACTGAACAGTTTGAAGGTGGCCAGTCCAGAGCAACCTACTGTCCTGGTCAAGCACAAAAATGACAAGAACCATTCAGAACTAAAAAGTGTCGCTGAGGATCCGCCAGTCGCCCCCAAAGCCTCAGATTGTGTGACGTACACAGTCATGATGGTGCCTGGAATGGACGCCGACAGAAAAGAGGCGCTCAGGAAGTTGGGACTGCTCAAGGACAAGTAAGCAGAGCAGTCGACTTCCTGAGTCAAAAGAGGCCTCGTGGTAAGAATGAAGATGATGAAGAACGTAAAGGAGCAGCTCTTTCCATCGTAGGTCCAGCGGTCAGTATGTGTGTAGCTTTGAAAAGTACAAAGATCATTTCTATCCTTTTTTCACACACCAACAAGAAAATTAAAACATTTGACAGCAGCCACTTGGAGTCACTGAGGATTGTTTGACTCGTAAGAGTCGTCTTACTATGGAGGGAGGTCGGCTGCTCTGCCATTATCAGATTAGCTGGAGCATGGCACGCATGTTAACTTAGTCAACAGACCTTACGTTTCACTCTGCCCTGCTGTGTTCCCCTTTTGCATGTTTGAATTTCTTCCTTGTGTGGTTATGTAATGCCTCAATGGCCAATTGTTGCCTTCGCAGGCTGAGGCGCATGGCTTGGCCAATAGGTGTGTACGTGCGTGTGATCTACGGCTTATATTTCTACGGCAAACAAGGGGTGTCAAGTTCTGAAACTGATACGGCTCGCTTACTGTCAACTCATTCTATGATGGAGGTTAAATTGTGAAGTGTGACACACAGGGCCAGCAGGCTGGAGCCTAAAAAGTAAAGTCCGAAAAGCATCTTTACCGTTAATCGTGCAATAAATGCTAAAATGGTGAGCAGTAAGATTCAAATGGTCTAAAAAAGTCGTCTAAAACTAGTGAGGTTGGACATGATTTGTGAAAGTGACACTTGCATCCCAAGACTTTACTTCCGTTATTGATGAGATTTGTTTTTCTTCCGCTTTGCCTTGGACGCCGGGACGCTCAAGGATTCCAGGCGGAAGGGACGTGGCATGATGGAGTCCAGGCTTGCGTTTGTGCTGAGGTTGGGTGAGCCATTCAAGAGGGTGGGGCCGTGGGGGGCTGCAGAAGAAGGCGTTCAGGTTCATTTCCTCGCCTAACAACTGATTCAAAAAGCTTTTTAATGTCTCATTTTTTTCACACCACAAAAAAGCAGGGGTGTGTGGACTTTTTATACTCGTAAAATTGATCTGTGAGATTGACAGAAGGTAGTCGCTGCGTATGCATCTACTGATGCATGAAGGATGTGAGAAAAAAAAAATCTCACCATGTCCCGCAGCTGTTTCACCTCTGAGCAGCTGGCTGGCCCTCTTGGATCTGAAGTAAGCGTTAGCAATGTTTTCACTGTCGCTGCGGTCCAGAAGCTCCTTGTAGCGGTCCTCCTCAGCCTGCTGAGGAACACACGCTTGAGACCGGGCCGCAAGTGTTTCGGGATCGTCAGCAGGGACTATGGGTGGAGAGAGCTTTGAAGGCGCGGCTGAGGGAAGAGGACACGAAGAACGTCTTGAAATTGGGACACAGTCGGAATGCAATACCGCTTTAAACAGGCTATTTGAGTCGAGTCCACCAAATGAGGAGAAAAACCCACCTGAGGGCAGCGTGGTTCTCTGGATGGTCACGTCGGGAATCCTCCAAGTGGCGCTCTCCTCGTCCCACGCGGCCTCTCGCTTCAGGCGCTCCAAGCTGCTGTAGTTGCAGTCACGGCGAACCAGCGGTGCCATGCGCTCAAGGAGGCCGTGAAGGAGCTGGCCCTTGCGCTCCAGGCGACGAATGGTCGCCAGGTAGTCGTTCCTCTCCTCCTCAAACTCCGTCTGCAGGTCGCGGATCTCCAGTTTGGCCTCTTTCAGCTGATTGATAAAAAGGCCATGTTTTAGAAGATGTTTCCGACTCGTGGATTTCAGGTGTATCAAAAATGCTGCTCTTCCAAAAATAATCATGCTTCGCTTTGATTGACAATTACATCAGTGAGTCTTTGAGTTTTGATTCAATGTGTTTTTTTACTTTTTAATAGGACACATCTTGAATTTGGGTTATGTTTATCTAACAGACAAAATAATATAATTTTATACTGAGGTTACTATAAATACTTTAGACTATCCAAAACAACAATAATAATGCGATTAGAGGTGCAATCGTGTCTAACATTATACGTGACTGTTGTGGCGCTGTGACCGACCTTTCCCTGGACCTTGAGTAGCATTTGACCTTTGGCGTGAACCTCCTCCTGAATGGAGTCGTAGACACTGAACAGCACGTTGTCGCTCTCCTCGCTGTTGTCCGACAATGCTTTGACGAGCTGAGCTTTCCTTTGATCGGCCACCTTCCTCCTCTGCCGCTGCCTCTGCTGGAATTCTTTGTTGCGGGCCTGCTCGCCGCCAACCACCTCTTGCTCCAGCCTCTGTAGCCTGCACAGGAGACAATGAAGTGGGTAAAGTCCATCTGCCCAGCTGTGTCTTCTGGCCAGGTGGAGGTCTGTCTGAATGTCTTTTAAAGTGGGTTTTAGTCTTATTGAAATCACTTTTGGTCAATGTAGTATTTTCCCAAATGAATACTATTGGAAAGTCCCCTTGTGGTATTTCGGAAGGTTTTAACCAATTTACAGAGATTTGTTTACAATTTACAATAAGATAATAATATGTAGAAATGTGTTTTGGGGTTCATGAGATAGGTCAATCCACCTGAACTGTCCTTGGTGCTGAGAGTAAGAACACATGGCAGCAGGCCACCAACCTCTCCAGAGCTTCTTTCTGCTCCACATCCCCTGCTGTGCTGACACCAGGTGACTCTTCTGACACTCCATCTGGACTTGTTTGGATCCCTTCAGCAGCACGTGGCACAGTGGGCTGGCTCAGCTATGGTGCAAAGGAGAAGTTAGACTTACATGTTGATGGCGGAGCACTTTTCTTCACGTGTGTGCACCTCATTTATGCTGTTGGGGGAGAGGTCTGTCTCTGCTGTCACACTGCTGGGGCTCTCTTGTGGTGGGAGACAAAGCAAATAAAAGACAAAACAATGAGCTTTCCCTATTCATGTGTTGTGATTTGTAAATTCAGTTATTTATTTATTTAAGTTTTTTTTTATATAGCGTCTACATGAGTTCAATGCTTAAGTCCACTCCACATAATTACATATCATTCTTTTATGAAACATAAAAAGTGATAAAGCGCTTGTTTTATTGTTGTAATCTGCCCTACATTTCCACCACACCTGTTTGGAAGATCACTCATAATTTTCGGTATTTCTAGCAGGGACTAGGTTCCATATTGCACATGTGTTGCTGACGTTTAGAACTCACGAGTAGTGTTACTGACGTTTTGAACTTGTCAAGCTCACCATTCTTTGGGGAAGAGCTCCCCCTGGTGGATTTGATCTTCTCCAGGACAGACAGTTTGCTCTGATAGGAGGTGTGCAGGGCAACAATGTCCTCCTGCAGCTTGGCCTTGGATTCCCGCTCGGCGCTGAAGTCAGCCTGCAGCCTGGCCAGTCTTTCCTCGTAGTCCTAAAAGGCCAGAGTAGTAAGTCAACTCCAACAGGACAACAGCAGCCATGACGTCAAGTGATATGTGAGCGTGGGAACATTCTGCTGGAAGCTACCTTTTTAATCTTCTCCTTGTCACCATCGGTGGGGCTAGCGGAAACCTCTCCTTGGTGCTTGGACATGATGGCTGCAGCATTTAAGCATTCACACATGACTCGATGCAGGAGCATTTGATCCGGCCCGCCGTGTAATTAAAACAAATACAACCCTAATGCTCAAAATAAAATAGTTGTAGTTGCTATGGATTTTTGAAGACTTGAAAATTCAATAATATAATAATAATATTAAATGTACTTGTCAGGAATTAAACTTCAAATATGACAATTCCTCTGTCTACTCACGTGGAACGGGGCCATCAGAGGCAAGCTGGCCCGAGATGAGGGCCCGCAGCTTCTTTATCTCCTCTTGGTACTCTCGAAGCAGCGCATCCTTGGGGTCCTCGTTGATGCGCGGCCGGTTCCGGATGCTCTTGGCGCGGTTGGCGTAGCGTAGCGTGCTCAGGCTCTCCTCGTAGTTGCTGTCGGCCGGCGAGAGGCAGGCCACCATCAGGGTTCGTGTGTTGCCGCCCAGCGAGTCCTGTAGCAGCCGGGTCAGTTTGGAATCACGGTAGGGGACGTATTTGGAGTGGCCGTCCACCAGGGCCGAGATGACGTTGCCCAGGGCCGAGAGCGACAAGTTGATTTTGGTGGCCTCGCGCAGACGCTCGCCCGTCGCGCCCGTTTTGGACTGACGCTCGCTTCCCGCCAGATCCACCAGGTTGAGTTTCCCGGCTCTGAGGTGGTCCTGGCCTGCTGCGTCTGTGGAGAGACAACAACACCGAGTTTTTTAGTGGCGCTATCGAGCTTTTAATATTTCATTATCTTCTCACCTCAAAAAACAAAGGATGTGTTTGTACAGTTTTTGTGTGTATGGCCTGACCTGTGTGGCACATCTCCAGGTGGATGCTGAAGATGGAGTGCGAGCGAGATGAGTCCTTGTTCATCAAGGTGTAGGCCACGGCACGGTTCCGCCAGCCGCGTTCCATCACCTTCTCGCACTCGAGCACATTGTGTACCGTGTGCATGGACAGGTCCCGAGCGTACACCCCGCGCTCCGGGTGCTCTTTTAGCTAGCCACAGAGAGCAGAAAAAAAAAACAGTGTTTGTGACCACATATAAACAGAATGAAGCTACTTTAATAGAGTGCTAAAAGATGATGCTCACACAGGAGACAATCAAATATACCCGCCCTCCAGACTTCCGTTACGCTAACAGAGAGACAAGTCCTGCAGAAAATGGATGGATAGTTTTGTGGTTTATTGTCGACATGTAAAGTGTGTTTTGGCTCCGTGGAGGGGAAAAAAAAAATTCTGGGAATTTTCTGGCTAGTACAGGGTTTCTCGTTTTAGTAACATGCAAATAAATTGAAGAAACAAAAAAGTTGTTTATTTTATTTTCCAAAAGTACATTTTGTTTTGTTTCGTTTCGTTTTCAAATCATGTTATTTTGTTTTGTTTCAGTCACTTTAACTTCAGTCAGTAACTTTTTTCCTGGTAAAGTAGAACGAAGCCAATTGTAGGTCAATGGCAACCCTTGGCCAGAGTCTGCCCCCGTATCACGGAACACGAATGAGTGAAGATCCGCGGGTAGTGTGCCCTCCTTGTGCCTGCTCCCATCAACAAAGTCACTGGTGATGGGTTCATTGGCAGTTATTCTCCCTCTGCAGCATTTTGGAAGACTTTCTCCAAGATTTTAGAGTATCTAACTATATTTGTCCGTTCATTCAGAAGAGGATTTCTGAGGTCTTTTAGGCAACACACAATTCTGCAGCTGATGATACTCCCAAGTTTCCTTGTGTCTGAGGGGCAGGATCAGGTTACACTTTGGCCTCTGGTGCACCATCAGAGTGCACCCAAGTGGACGTTTGAAGCTACAACACGATTAAGCAGCACAAATATTTCAGCGTATAATGCAAAGCCAAATGCCCAGAGAGATAAAAACTCGACAGTAAAAATACGTTTTCCACATCTGAATCCTGCAAAATAATTAGATAAAAGCTGAAAGGCATCTCACTACAGGGATCAACCAGAACACTACCAACTCCACTGGAAGTAAACGTTGCCACCACACTGTGAAGAATGCAAATCATGAACACTTTAGGACATAAACGGTCCTGTCTGGGGAATAAAGGTCTGGGCCAAAAGGGCTCTCCTGTCATACATACTGTATCGCCTGCGATATACATTGCTTGCATCGAGTTTCCTTTAAGTCCTAAGTATGGTTCTTTCCAACATTCCAAACGCATGCATGCTCGGTGAAACGGAGACTAGAATTGTTCAGTTCCACGATCACGCAACGTATCGGATGCACTGGTCTCGTAGGGCGGAACATGGCCGCAGCAGCTCCAAGCTTTGGAAACCAACTCTCCATTTCTTACATGTGCTCAGATCACTTTGTGGAAAGTACGTCATTTTGTTTTATTGACGTCAACATTCATCTGTGAGGTATACTGGATGCAGTGCTATAAGGCAGTGTTTCCCAACCACTGTGCCGCGGCACACTGCAGAGCGTCTTTAAAAGTGACTTTGTTCTTATTGTTGCAATATTTATAGACCTAGTCTAAAACAGTAAACAAAATCACGTTGATTCTTTTATTTTAATCACAATCACTTTAAATAGTTTCTTTCTTAAAACCTTTTTAAAAAAACTGTCACTTTTATTTAAAAAAGGAATACAATTTAAAGAATATTTAGTATTCATTTCTATTAAATTATTCGACTCTCCATACATATATAGGAATAGGACTGTACCTGTTTCGTTGTAATATAACAGATTTTTGTTGGCGGTGTGCCGCGAGATTTTTTCCAATGAAAAGGTGTGCCGTGATTGAAAAAAGGTTGGGAAACACTGCTATAAGGTACACATCCACCATCAGAGGACGCTGGCATGAGTGCCTCTCATAACATTTGAAATGTACTCTTTTTATTTATTTTAATGTATGTGATTTATTTTTTATTTTTTTTTACCCTGTGGGCCAAGAGCCTGTAATAAAATGTATTATTATTGCTCGGATATTCCCTTTCTGCATCATTACACAGCTTCATGACAGTATGTTTGTCCAATTGCTAGTTTCTAATAATTAGATTGTTCACATATCTACAATTATAATATTATTATATATGCACATACCATGGCTGGCATCTTCTCCGTTTCGTTATAATGGCCGCCCGGACATGTGACGTTAATGCATTTCGGCCTCACGACAATCCCCCCCAAGCCCGCCATCCTCACGAGTCTAGTGGCAGCGGACGAGGGAGGCTTTTTGGCGCCAAATAATAATGTCATGTGACGTTAATGCATTTCGGCCTCACGACAATGTCCCCCCCACCAAGCCCGCCATCCTCACGAGTCTAGTGGCAGCGGACGAGGCTTTTGGCGCCAAATAATAATGTCATGTGACGTTAATGCATTTCGGCCACTGATTTTCCCGCGCTCCTCTCCCCATATAGTATGCATTTGTGCGGCGCGCGTTACACCCCTCAGTCAAAAATAACAGGCTGCCAGAAATGTCAGCGTTTACCTTGGATTATAATGATCGCGGGGATTTAATCGATTCTCCGCCCGCCTGCCGTCTCTACAGACGGTGGTCAGCAAATGCAGCTGAAGCCTGAACACGGTGAAAGCTTTATTCTATTTTTATTTATCGGGGGATACGCCGCACGGCGTCGTCCCGTTAAATGCTCCTTATCAGTTGACGCACGGAGGCGCAGCTGCCGTCGGCGTTCAGGCGATGGCCAACGCTACATTACAGTCATGAAAAAAAAAAAAAAAAAAGAAAAAAGAGGAATAGTTGAACAACAACTGTGACTTATTTAGATCGTCTGTCGACGTGTTACTCCACGCCCTGCTAACGGTGTTACCCCCTCAGTGGCGGATTCCATGATGTGTTAGCTCGCTGGGGCAATCCTAAAACAAATTCAAACATGCAGACACAAATGAGAACTAGTGTGCTGCTCCACGCTTTGCAAATGGCGTTAGCAGGTTCCATTATGTCACAATGTTCAAGATTCAAGGGTTTTTATTTGCCATGTCTGAGGCTGCCAAACAAGGAATTCGACTTTGGTAAATCACAGCCTCTGTTCAACATTGAGGTGACTAACAACAACACTCATGACATGTGAAAAATGGCAAATATTCTCAAACATCCCCTGGTCTTAAACTCCCAAGAGGGCAAGGGTAAAACTCAAAACTCCAGCTAGGGGAAATTAGAAACCTTAAGAGACCACAGATGGGAGGGTCCCTCTTCTAGGTTGACCAGGCTGCAATGGATGCAGTATAACTAAGAGGAATAACACATCCGTTCTGGACTGGAATGTTCTTATGATGCGCTTGCCTTGCGCTTGCCTTGCGCTTGCCTTGCGCTTGCCTTGCGCTTGCCTTGCGCTTGCCTTGCGCTTGCCTTGCGCTTGCCTTGCGCTTGCCTTGCGCTTGCCTTGCGCTTGCCTTGCGCTTGCCTTGCGCTTGCCTTGCCTTGCGCTTGCCTTGCGCTTGCCTTGCGCTTGCCTTGCGCTTGCCTTGCCTTGCGCTTGCCTTGCGCTTGCCTTGCGCTTGCCTTGCGCTTGCCTTGCGCTTGCCTTGCCTTGGCCTTGCCTTGCCTTGCCTTGCCTTGCCTTGCCTTGCCTTGTACTTGCCTTGCCTTGCCTTGCCTTGCCTCGCCTCACCTCGCCTCACCTCGCCTCGCCTCCCCTCGCCTCCCCTCGCCTCGCCTCCCGTCGCCTCGTACTTGCCTCGTACTTGCCTTGCTTTGCCTTGCTTTGCCTTGACTTGCCTTGACTTGACTTGTACGTGTACTTGCCTTGCCTTGTACTTGCCTTGTACTTGCCTTGAACTTGCCGTGCCTTATACTTGCCTTGTACTTGCCTTGTACTTGCCTTGCCTTGCCTTGCCTTGCCTTGCCTTGTACTTGCCTTGCCTTGCCTTGTACTTGCCTTGTACTTGCCTTGCCTTGCCTTGTACTTGCCTTGCCTTGTACTTGCCTTGTACTTGCCTTGTACTTGCCTTGTACTTGCCTTGTACTTGTACCTGCCTTGTACTTGCCTTGTACTTGCCTTGTACTTGCCTTGTACTTGCCTTGCCTTGCCTTGTACTTGCCTTGCCTTGCCTTGCCTTGCCCAGCCTTGCCTTGCCTTGCCTAGCCCTCATATGGACTTGCCTTGCCTTGCTTCGCCTCGCCATGCTTTTGCCTTGTGCTTGCCTCGCCCTCCCTTGCGGTGCCTTGCCTCGCTTTGCCTTGCCTTGCCTTGCCTTGCTGTGCCTTGCCTTGCTGTGTCATGCCGTGCCATACCGTGCCGTGCCGTGCCAGCTTGTGCTTGTGCCTGCCCGTGCCTGTGCCGTGCCGAGCCTTGACGTGCCGTGCCGTGCCCGTGCCTGTGCTTCCGCCCGTGCCTGTGCCTGTGCCGTGCTCTGCCGTGCCTGTGCCTGTGCCTGTGCTTAAGCTTGTGCTTGTGCTTGTGCTTGCGCCCGTGCCCTCGCCGAGCCGTACAATACTGTGCCGAGCTTGTGCCTGTGCCTGTGCTTGTGCCTGCTTGCGGCTGCGCCACGCCTGTGCATGTGCCACTGCTTGAGCCTGCAAGCTTGTGCCTGTGCTTGTGCCTGTGCCAGCGCTTTGCCCGTGCTCGATCCTGTCTGTGCTTGTGCCTGTGCTTGTGCCTGTGCTTGTACCTGTGCCTGTGCCTGTGCTTGTGCCTGTGCTTGTGCCTGTGCTTGTGCCTGTGCCTGTGCTTGTGCTTGTGCGTGTGCCTGTGCTTGTGCCTGTGCTTGTGCCTGTGCTTGTACCTATGCTTGTGCCTGTGCTTGTGCCTGTGCCTGTGCTTGTGCTTGTGCTTGTGCCTGTGCTTGTGCCTGTGCTTGTGCCTGTGCTTGTGCCTGTGCTTGTGCCTGTGCCTGTGCTTGTGCCTGTGCCTGTGCTTGTGCTTGTGTCTGGCTTGTGCTTGTATATGGCTTGCGCTTGCGCTTGCGCTTGCGCTTGACTTGTACTTGCTTTGTACTTGCTTTGTACTTGCCTTGTACTTGCTTTGCCTTGTACTTGCCTTGCCTTGCCTTGCCTTGCCTTGCCTTGCCTTGCCTTGCCTTGCCTTGCCTTGCCTTGCCTTGCCTTGTACTTGCCTTGTACTTCGCGTGCCTTATACTTGCCTTGTACTTGCCTTGCCTTGTACTTGCCGTGCCTTATACTTGCCTTATACTTGCCTTGTACTTGCATTGTACTTGCCTTGTACTTGCCTTGCCTTGGACTTGCCTTGTACTTGCCTTGCCTTGCCTTGCCTTGCCTTGCCTTGCCTTGCCTTGCCTTGCCTTGCCTTGCCTTGCCTTGCCTTGCCTTGCCTTGCCTTGCCTTGCCTTGCCTTGCCTTGCCTTGCCTTGCCTTGCCTTGCATTTGCCTTGTACTTGCCTTGCCTTGCCTTGCCTTGCCTTGCCTTGCCTTGCCTTGCCTTGCCTTGCCTTGCCTTGTACTTGCCTTGCCTTGCCTTGCCTTGCCTTGCCTTGCCTTGCCTTGCCTTGCCTTGTACTTGCCTTGCCTTGCCTTGCCTTGCTTTGCCTTGCTTTGCCTTGTACTTGCCTTGCCTTGCCTTGCCTTGCCTTGCCTTGCCTTGCCTTGCCTTGCCTTGCCTTGCCTTGCCTTGCCTTGCCTTGCCTTGTACTTGCCTTGCCTTGCCTTGCCTTGCCTTGCCTTGCCTTGCCTTGCCTTGCCTTGCCTTGTACTTGCCTTGGCCTTGCCTTGGCCTTGCCTTGGCCTTGCCTTGGCCTTGCCTTGGCCTTGCCTTGGCCTTGCCTTGGCCTTGCCTTGCCTTGCCTTGCCTTGCCTTGCCTTGCCTTGCCTTGCCTTGCCTTGCCTTGCCTTGCCTTGCCTTGCCTTGCCTTGCCTTGCCTTGCCTTGTCCTTGCCTTGGCCTTGCCTTGCCTTGCTTTGCCTTGCTTTGCCTTGCCTTGTACTTGCACTTGCACTTGCCTTGTACTTGCCTTGCCTTGCCTTGCCTTGCCTTGCCTTGCCTTGCCTTGCCTTGCCTTGTACTTGCACTTACCTTGTACTTGCCTTGCCTTGCCTTGCCTTGCCTTGCCTTGCCTTGCCTTGCCTTGCCTTGTACTTGCCTTGCCTTGCCTTGCTTTGCCTTGCTTTGCCTTGTACTTGCCTTGCCTTGTCTTGCCTTGTCCTTGCCTTGCCTTGCCTTGCCTTGCCTTGCCTTGCCTTGCCTTGTACTTGCCTTGGCCTTGGCCTTGCCTTGGCCTTGCCTTGCCTTGGCCTTGCCTTGCCTTGCCTTGCCTTGCCTTGCCTTGCTTTGCCTTGCTTTGCCTTGTACTTGCCTTGCCTTGTACTTGCCTCGCCTTGTACTTGCCTTGCCTTGCCTTGCCTTGCCTTGCCTTGCCTTGCCTTGCCTTGCCTTGCACTTGCCTTGTACTTGCCTTGCCTTGCCTTGCCTTGTACTTGCCTCGCCTCGCCTCGCCTCGCCTCGCCTCGCCTCGCCTCGTACTTACCTCGCCTCGCCTCGCCTTGTACTTGCCTCGCCTCGCCTCGCCTTGTACTCGCCTCGCCTCGCCTCGCCTTGTACTTGCCTTGCCTTGTACTTGCCTTGCCTTGTACTTGCCTTGCCTTGCCTTGCCTTGCCTTGCCTTGCCTTGCCTTGCCTTGCCTTGCCTTGCCTTGCCTTGCCTTGCCTTGCCTTGCCTTGCCTTGCCTTGCCTTGCCTTGCCTTGCCTTGCCTTGCCTTGCCTTGCCTTGCCTTGCCTTGCCTTGCCTTGCCTTGCCTTGCCTTGCCTTGCCTTGCCTTGCCTTGCCTTGCCTTGCCTTGCCTTGCCTTGCCTTGCCTTGCCTTGCCTTGCCTTGCCTTGCACTTGCCTTGTACTTGCCTTGCCTTGCCTTGTACTTGCCTTGCCTTGCACTTGCCTTGTACTTGCCTTGCCTTGTACTTGCCTTGTACTTGCCTCGCCTCGCCTCGCCTCGCCTCGCCTCGCCTCGTACTTACCTCGCCTCGCCTCGCCTTGTACTTGCCTCGCCTCGCCTCGCCTTGTACTCGCCTCGCCTCGCCTCGCCTTGTACTTGCCTTGCCTTGTACTTGCCTTGCCTTGTACTTGCCTTGCCTTGCCTTGCCTTGCCTTGCCTTGCCTTGCCTTGCCTTGCCTTGCCTTGCCTTGCCTTGCCTTGCCTTGCCTTGCCTTGCCTTGCCTTGCCTTGCCTTGCCTTGCCTTGCCTTGCCTTGCCTTGCACTTGCCTTGTACTTGCCTTGCCTTGCCTTGTACTTGCCTTGCCTTGCCTTGCCTTGTACTTGCCTTGTACTTGCCTTGCCTTGCCTTGCCTTGCCTTGCCTTGCCTTGCCTTGCCTTGCCTTGCCTTGCCTTGCCTTGCCTTGCACTTGCCTTGTGCTTGCCTTGCCTTGCCTTGTACTTGCCTCGCCTCGCCTTGTACTTGCCTCGCCTCGCCTCGCCTTGTACTTGCCTCGCCTCGCCTCGCCTCGCCTTGTACTCGCCTCGCCTCGCCTTGTACTCGCCTCGCCTCGCCTTGCCTTGCCTCGCTTCGCCTTGCCTCGCTTTGCCTTGTACTTGCCTTGCCTTGTACTTGCCTTGCCTTGCCTTGCCTTGCCTTGCCTTGTACTTGCCTTGCCTTGCCTTGCCTTGCCTTGCCTTGCCTTGCCTTGTACTTGCCTTGTACTTGCCTTGTACTTGCCTTGCCTTGCCTTGCCTTGCCTTGCCTTGCCTTGCCTTGCCTTGCCTTGCCTTGCCTTGCCTTGCCTTGCCTTGACTTGCCTTGCTTTGCCTTGTACTTGCCTTGCCTTGACTTGACTTGACTTGACTTGACTTGGACTTGGACTTGGACTTGGACTTGGACTTGGACTTGGACTTGGACTTGGACTTGGACTTGGACTTGCCTTGTACTTGCCTTGCCTTGCCTTGCCTTGCCTTGCCTTGCCTTGCCTTGCCTTGCCTTGCCTTGCCTTGCCTTGCCTTGCCTTGCCTTGCCTTGCCTTGCCGTGCCTTGCCGTGCCTTGCCGTGCCTTGCCTTACCGTGCCGTGCCAGCTTGTGCTTGTGCCTGCCTGTGCCTGTGCCGTGCCGAGCCTTGATGTGCCGTGCCTGTGCCGTGCTCTGCCGTGCCTGTGCTTGTGCTTGTGCCTGTGCTTGTGGCTGTGCTTGTGATTGTGCCTGTGCCTGTGCCTGTGCTTGTGCTTGTCCCTGTGCTTGTGCTTGTGTCTGGCTTGTGCTTGTGCCTGGCTTGTGCTTGTGCTTGTGCCTGGCATTGTCTTGGATGGAATGGAGCAGGGCGACCAAATGCAGCTTGGACCAGGGTTTATTGAGCAAACTATAGATACTCGATTATGGACATGAATAACGGAACAGACAGGTAACGAGAGGCAGGTGACTGTGATTAATACATAGATTGAGAGACACAGGAAGGGAGGGGCGAGCACACAGACACTGACAGTACCCAACCACAAGGAACGGCTCCTGACGTCCCAAAAACCAAAACCCCCACGTGGCGAACTGGGGGGTGGGGGGTAAGCGCACCAGTCCAAACAACCTCACTGGCCTATGGCAAAATCCTAACCGCGCTCGGCAGCAACACTGGGGACATGAACCGCAATCAGCGGCTACTCGGGGGACACGAAGCGCAATCGGCGGCTACTCGGGGGACACGAAGCGCAATCGGCAGCAACTCTGGAACACGAACCGCAATCGCCGGCAACTCTGGAACACGAACCGCAACTCTGGAACATGAACCGCAAACGGCGGCAACTCTGGAACACGAACCGCAATCGGCGGTAACTCTGGAACACGGACAGCAATCAGCGGAAACTCTGGAACACGAACCGCAATCGGCGGCAACTCTGGAACACAAACCGCAATCCCACATCCCGTCCACACATCCCTTTCTTAGGGCCGGAGGATTTACGGATGCTCCTTTAGAAATTAGAATAGAGTTTGAGGAAATGCGGCAGACTGGTGCTTTTCTTCCCACTGTCAACGGCGATCAAATACATGGATGAATTAAACAACGGTCTTACCCATCAAGGGCGTTCCCGAACACCACAGGGAAAGTTAAAAAGGAGAATAGAACGCATACACGACCAGGCAGGTAATAATAATAAGAAAAATAAGGCTTAGAGTGAAATGGGACTCACAAAGAGGGTCCTGTCCTCTGGTTGTCTCCTTTCCCGCGGGGGAATAGAACAGTCGTGTCCGTTGTGGTGAAGAGAGAGCTGAGCCAAGAGGCAAATTTACGCTCCTACCCTCACCTATGGTCACGAGCTATGGGTCGTGACCGAAAGAACGAGATCCCTGATACAAGCGGCCGAAATGAGTTTTCTCCGCAGGATGTGCGGGCTCTCCCTTAGAGATAGGGTGAGAAGCTCGGTCATCCGGGAGAGACTCGGTCGTGTCGCTACTCCTCTACGTTGAGAGGTGCCAGATGAGGTGGCTCGGGCATCTTATCAGGATGCCTCCTGGACGCCTCCCTGGGGAGGTGTTCCGGGCATGTCCCACCGGTAGGAGACCCCGGGGACGACCCAGGACGCGCTGAAGAGACTATGTCTCTCAGCTGGCCTGGGAACGCCTTGGGATCCCCCGGGATGAGCTGGATGAAGTGGCTGGGGAGAGGGAAGTCTGGGAGTCCCTCCGAAAGCTGCCGCCCCCGCGACCCGATCCCGGATAAGCGGAAGAAGATGGATGGATGGATGGAACTTTCTAATGTTACGGAGAGTAAAGGACACTACAAACCTCTAATCTCTGCTTGGTGTCGTTTCCCAAGAGGTCTCGTATTTCTTCGTTGTAAATCTCCAAGTAGGACACCCTCACCAGGAACTTGGCATTTTCTGCACACTAGCGCACACAGGCAAAGTTTTTGTAGAACATTTAGTACTTGATACTTTTTATACATCGGCAACGGTAAATTGATGGTTACTCCAAACTGGACAAACTCTCAAATAAACAATCAGTCAATCAATCAATCATGTACGTGCTGCCAAATCCACCTGAATGCTCTCGAAGATGTGTTCAAAGGCTCGTGGGATGACCCCCCTCTGGGCCGGAGGCTCAGACACACCCTGCATAGTGAAGGACTTGCCACTTCCTGTTTGGCCGTACGCAAATATTGTGCCATTGTATCCTTCTGTGACCCCCTGTAAGATATTTATACATTTTATGTTAAAGGGAACAGATGTAAGTTATTTTTAAATAGCTTGTATGAAAATAATTGGAGATAAAGGCTCACCTCTACCAATGGATAGGCGCTCTCATTGTACATCTGCTCTGTGGTTTGATCGGTGAAGTACGTCCCGTCGAAGGTGAACTGCTTGGGGGGTTCGTCGGCTGATGCAAGCTTCTTGATGAAACACTGGCAGCGCTGCACATCCACGGTCAGCACCATCTTGGAACCCAGAGCTCTCTCCCTGTCATTCAGGGGCCTGCATCGGACTACCACCTTCACAGATTCGGACCCCATGTCAGCCACCTGGAAGGATGAGGAGATTCTCAATCACTGTGCCAAAACGTTTTCATTTTAATTGAAATGTGACAATTTTGTTTGATGGTGTGGTGTGAGACTTTTTTAAATGTGCCTTGATTGAATAAAGAAAGACTGGGAAAATTGGAGTAGCCTTATTGGCCACATTTCCTCCGTCACCTTGAGGATTTGGGGTAGCATCACATTAAAAAGCCAAAGAATAAGCAAAACACACTTGTGAGAATACATAGTAGACAATATTAAAATGATTCAAGACGGCGCATTATATTTTTGCCTTATTTTTTTAACAATTTATGGTGCGCCTAATATGGCGGCCGGTCGAAGAACACGCTGATTTCAATTGGCCACTCACCAGAACTACTTGCAATAGTTTCAAAACTCGACGTCGAACAGTTCCCAAAACACGTCCGCTGAAGTTCGGTGGAAAATAACTCGCCCGTCGACAAAAGAAAGCCGATTAAAGGCATAATTTGTTTTCCGCTTCTCGTGTGTCGTGACAGGTTTCATTTCGCCTTTCCTGTTGCCACTCCACAATTTGGACGGTGCCTAGCAACGAGCAGCCAGCCTCCTGTTTTTTCCAGGGCGGCCATTTTGGTAGGGGCAGCTCGATCGGTCACAATCATACGATCACATGACTGGTGCAAAAGCAATCAAATAAGTTAGTGAATGTCTCGCATGTCACGAAAGCACTTTCCAGTGGGTGCAAACTTTAAATATATAAGCCTGTCAACAGAACCGCAAGCTCTCGTCCAGTGGCCATCTTGGTAAGGGCAACATAGGTATTTGGGTATCTGCTAAAGTGCTACATGAGCGTTAATGATACCAACAAAACAATTTAATTGAAACAAATATATTTGCAGCATCTTGAAAACTGAGGGGGAAAAAACAGCTTTGCCATCAGATTTAACAACCTGGGCTCTTTTCCATAAAGATTGAGCAAATACTATGCAGGACAAGTGCATGCCTTAGAAACACTGGAACTTGATTTAAAAAAATACACATATAAAAACATAAAAGCAGCAAATACAAAACAACAGCCTTGAACAAATGGCCAATACCTTACACAAACTTGAAGTGCCAACAGGGTGAATAAAAAGGTGCGCTAAGTATTAATAAACTTTGAAATGTCCAACCACACATAATGTGACTTGGTGAAGGATGACATGCAAAAAAAAAAAGTTAGCAGTTGTCCACTTCTAGTGTCCAAATTTCATCCATTTTCCTTTCACAATCCTCTGCATTCTGCTTTTGTTCAAGTTTGTGTCTAGCTCCTGGGCTTTGGGCTCTGCGTAGTCTTCCTCCTCCCACTCGTAGCAGTGGTTGACCCGAGCACAGCTCAGCCGGCACGGCAGTCCATCCTGGTTCTCCGTGTAATGTTCAATCAGCTCTCCGATGGAACTAAATTCAGCTTTGCATTTCTACCACGTGCCACAGACAAAAAGAATAGACATAACATTTCTCTATTTAGTTTTGAGAAAAATATGACATTTACTGCATCTGGTGACTCAGTAGGAATTTACCCGACTTAATCAATATTGCCAGCAATATGTATTCAATACTCCTTCTCCTTGGGGAAAGACTAAAATGCTGGGAGTTTCACAAAACAGTGATTGGCATGTACGCTCATTGTGTCCGGTTACCTCCAAGAGAAAATTCCCTTTACGTGTGTTTTGAATGAGGTGGGTGATGAGGCCAGATGGAAAGCGAATGATGAGTGATCCGCTTTTGGGTTTCTTGGGGTGCGGGCACAGGAGGTAGGATCCCAAAACGTCATCAGCCAGGAGGGAGTAGCTACTGTCACTGGGACACAGAAAAAGGAGCTGCATTGTTTTTAAAGGGGACACGCAATGAACTTGAAATAAAAACATTAACTTCTGACAAATCTCGGGATTCGGTGTTACAAATGGATGTTGCGGTAGTTGTCATGGTAACCAAAGCTGGCCTCTCCATTGGCCAAGCAGGGCAGGCTAATCTCAGCAGGGTTGTATTTGTTTTACACTTTGTGATCCTTAAGGTGTTCTCACATAAGCATTTTGTACATGTTATCAAGACACCCGAGAAGAGTTTTAAAATATGAAACAAAAAAAAAAGCATACTACTCACGTTGCGATACCATCCCAACACCACACAGCCTGAGCCAGCGCTTCCTCAGTTTCGGCCAGGCTCGGAGTACGGGATCGTCTTGCTGGGGTCTTGTCTTGGTCCTTTTCTACTGCACGGACAAGAGAAGACATCCTTCTAAGATTGTTGCAATGGACACATCTTTTATTGCATGTACACCGAGCCCCTGCCTATATTGGCAGTTGGCTAGTCACATACAGTCAGCACCAGTCAAGAGTTTGGAGACACAAACGTTGCTTGATACCCTCGCTAATGTGTGTGTGTGTGTGGGTAGGAATCACTGTACTCGCAAGGGGTGAAGACAAACATCAAACATGAGGAAAACCAAACATGTTCCATCTTGTTCGAGACTCAAACGTGAGCACCCGTGACAGGATTGCGAAAGCTCACAAAGAAACACCTCCAGGTGAGCTCCCCATCGAGCGAGCAAAGGCATTACCTAATCAACTCCCTGAATCTGCAGAGCGCCTTGTGAACTGCGGGCCCACCTTGTGAGGCGCTGAGGCGTTCCTGCACGTGGCGCTGCTTGAGCGGCGTGAACGTGAAGGAGCGGTAAGCCCCGGCGCGGAGCACTTTGTTGCGGATGGCTTTCTTGCGCACCAGGGACGGCGAGTAGGTGGGAAAGACCTCGTCTTGGCTGCCAAGAGGCTGCTCGTCACAAACCTTGTCATCTTTCTGCATGCGGCCAAAAAAAAAGCAATTGTGTTTCAATAACTGTCTTGAAAAACAAGCAAAACCACTTTGTCTTACGACCTTGGATCCGAACGTCAAGCCTCGAAAGGGAGCTCTTCTGAAAGACACCAGGGCGCTAACACTGAGCGGGAAGCCATGGTTGAGAAGCGACGGGTTACGTCGAGGTGCGGAGCCGGAAGAAAGTTCCTGGGCTTCGTCCGGGTGCTTCTCCAAATAAGATAGTTGGAAACAGCGGCACAGCAGAAGGTTCAGGAACTGAGCCTAAAAGGAAAACGGGCAAGCGCATACTTTCTTCACCCACGCTCATGATGCATATTTGAAATAATCATTTCTAAATCTATCTGGTTTCTTACGGCTCTGGCGTGTCTGGCTCTGAAAACATGGCAGTACAGCTGGGCGTCGGCGCTGCCCGGGTTGTGGGAGACGAAGGCGAATTGGGAGTCGCTGGGCCGAGCGGTGGACAGTGACACTCTACGAAGGGCGTGGGCCATCAGGAGGGTCTGCAGGACGGAAGACAAGTTGGAGCACATAACCATTGTTAGGTGCAGTTAGAAAAAAAAATGACATAAACATCCATACTGTTTCATCCTCGTCGTACATTTTCACGCCTTTGATGGAGAACTTGAGGGATACAGGCCTACTTTTCTTGCATGTCTGGAAGCAGAAGTACAGAAAATGGATGGGGGAACAAGAAGTGCTTTTGAACTTGGAACAATTTGAAAGTCAAGCAGCAGGACTTACATTCAGGGTCTTCAGGTTCCTGTGCAACTGATCCATCTGGTCATCCAGGCAGCTGTCGTCCACCGAAAACGACCCGACATACTTTGGAGCCAAAATGGAGCATTAGATATTGAATAATGGCAGTAATATACGAATAGTGCTGACCTCAGCTGATCGCATCACTGCACCATCCTCTCTAACTGCTGTTTCTCCCATGCCGTCTGAAGATCTCTGCACATATGCATACAGTTTACATTAATGTACAAAGAGGAAGAATTCTATTTACTGTTAAGTTGAACAGCAGTTTTGGTTAACTTTATCTTGTCAAATCAATCCAAAAGAGGATAAGCATTGGATTTTTATCCACTTTGACGGTCCACATTGCAATTATACAAATCCCAAGCACCACTTGGACATATATTACTTGAACAGTGTTCAGATATTATGCTATGTACTCAAAGTAGACACGGAAATTCCAATCTAGTTTGTCAATTATTCACACTATTTCATCTGGGGAAAAACTAATAAAAAATTTTTTTAAAAATCCCAAATTAGAAGTGGTATAAAAAGCAGATGCTGGATGACATTTCTCTTGTGTTGCGTCTCACCATATTCAACAATTACACACAAGCAAGTTGGCGGAAATAATAAAGACAGCAAATTAAAACTTTCTAAGTCAGGTATTCTCTTCGACAAGTTTCCTCCATAATAAAAAACAACAACAGTCGCAGTCTCAACCGAGACCGTCTTCGTCGACGCCCCCGCCACCTTTAGTCACCTGAAGTCCGGCGGTCCGAGTTCGGCTGGTGCTTCGACCCAGGTATTCTGTTCAAGCCGAGATAGCGGGTGGGTGTTGGGTTAGAGGAGAGGGAGAGGAACGGGAAGTGAAGTTATGTGATTTTCGCCTTGGTGTCGCCTCTCGCTTCGCACCGCTCACATTGCTACTTGTTAACGGTTGCGACGTCACAAGTCAGAAGGCGGAAGTAGCGCACCTCCACGCGATGGAATTCCAAATCGCCCCGCCCCCTAATTGTTATCACGCTCACGGCTAAATGAATAATGTGCTGTTTCTTTTGAACTTTAAGGTCTAAAATAGTTTGCTCACAACTAAATCAGTCTAGAAACTTGGAATTAAAAATATAAATGTATATTATCATTTTAGTTGTGGAAAAAGTGTTTTACTATTGGATGTGGAGAAAAAATGAATCCATCCATCCATGTATCCAATCCATCCAAAGTAATAAGAAAATTACAAAATACTTCGACTCATTTCACCCTTTCATACAGTTTCAATTACAGGTTATCATCTTAGTCACTCCGCACAAAAAATGAATATACACTTTTTAAAAGTAAATTACGGACTAAAATTAATATGAAACATTTAAAACATTTAACATTTAAAAAACATGCATTTTACAAAATCCATGAAAAAGTATGCCAATAAAAAAATGAATGGGATTGAAAATGAATCAGAAAGTATGTCAAAGGTACTATGAGTCACTTTGAACTAAAACAGGGAAATATTACAAAGAAGGTGAAAAAACAAAATCGCAGGCCTATTCAAGCGATCGTGTATGAGATGCAGGTAGGATTTCTGAGGTCACCCGACTCACGTTTTACCTGAGTGACTTTGGGTGGGTTCTGGTCCAAAAAGTTGGGGCTCTGCCCAGTGAGTGAGCACATGTTTAAGCAACGTGGAATTAATGCATGACAAGCAGAAGCAAGCATGCGCAGTGCGCCAACAGCACTTCCAAAAGTCTGCAAAAGGTTGACTTGGGTTTGACTTGCACTTGGCCAAAACGTCAAACGTGACTCCAGCGCCGCCGCCGTTCATCCCGTGACGAGGAGCTGCGTGATGTGTTGCGGCAGCGTGTACACCAGCAGGCCCAGGAAGAGCGTCACCACAGCCAGACACATCAAGGCCACGATAAACTTCCTGAACTTCCTCCAGATGAGGAAGACAAAGGTCTTGATGGGGTTGAGGAACCATGTGAAGGTGATGGTCGGACGGCTGCGACGATGACGGAAAGCACTGAGTCACACCGATGCTTCGTGACCAATCGTTGCAAAGATTTCCTTTTGCTTTGTTTTTTTTTTTCGTCAACAACTTTTGACATACAAACTCTGAGCGTGTGTGCGTGTGCGTGGGTGGGTGCATGCGTGCATCTCACTTTGGTTTGTCCAGAGGTTCTGGTTCCTTGCGGCCTTTTCCGACCGGATTGGCCTCGGCCTGCTCCAACGTTACCAACTGGAGTTCTACCTCCACCTTGCCCTGCAAACACATACATTTTTTTTTTCTGGATAAAGGGGCTGCATTCAGTCTTGGGGCGGGGCTGGCGTTGGGACCACCATGAGCATGTAGACGTTCCCATCGGTGTCGGTGAAGCAGACGTCGTCTGTCTTGACACCTTTCTTCTTCTGGCGGACCTTGGCCTCCTGGCGTTGCAGGTCGTCGGGCGTCTGGCGGCAGGTGAGGGGCCACCAGCCCTTCAACTTCTTGCTGCGGAAGATGGAGGCCCGCGGGCCGGCGCGCTCCTTGGCCATCTGCACAGTGCACTTTTCGGCCGACTTGGCGCCGCGCACCATGTCATCCAGGCGCAGCTCCAACGAGCCTCCAACAAACAAGCACACGTTTTTTCTTTCTTTCTTTTCTCAGGCTGTCGACGTGCCAGTCTCACCGAGGAAGTCGTTGGCCGAGATGCGATCGTAGTCCCAAATCTGAAGCGCGAGGATGGCCGGCTGGCGAAACTCCGAGTCCTCCAGAGAGAAGAAGGACTCCTTGCGCTTGAACACCACCTCTTTCTGGGGCGCACGCACAACAACATGATGAGATGAGGAAGAAGACTCACCAAGCGCACTCCAAGTTGAATTCTGGGATTGTTTTGCAGGAGGGGGGAAAGCCGGTTGGCCCAGCGCATGGACATTTATTGATAACGACAAAAAGTGCCAGAGGGGTAAGCGTCCCGGATGACCTCGGTGGGCAGGTAGTCAAAGCGGAAGACAAATCTCCAGTTGAAGTTCCCCTCCCCGCTTAACGAGTTGAAGTGGACGTCCGTCTCCTGCTTGTCGCCTTCCAGGCCTCGAATCCAACTGCGTGTCGTGAAAAGAAAAAACAGCCAATCAGCAGCCGGCCGGCTTGGCGAGGCCGGTTTGGCGAGGCCGGCTTGGTGAGACCGGCTTGGCGAGGCCGGTTTGGCGAGGCCGGTTTGGCGAGCCCAGCGCGCGCGCAACGCCGACCCTTTGACGTAGATGTCGGACGAGGCTTCGCCGGTGAACGGGTTGATGTCATCCAGGAAGACGTCGTCCGTGTTCCAGATGATCACACGCAGCTCGTACCTGAAAATCAGACACTTGAGCACCGCAATACCTTTCATACAAAATGAAACTCGGGCTGGACGTACTGGAAGGGCAATCGGGGCTTGATGTCCACGGGTGGCGGTGCAGGAACGTCCGTGGGGAACATGTCCACCCACATGTGGAGGTAGCCCTGCACTAGCACGCACGCAGGCACGTGTCAAAGAAGCCACGGCGTGCCGAGCGGTCATCAGGTCTACCTGCGGAAGTCCGGGCTTGTCGTGCTTGACGAGCGAGCGGATTTCCACGTGCTCAGGGACCAGTGCGACCGCTCCTGGGACAAACTCGCTCATCTGGTCCCAACGTCGCAGCACGCTGACGGCTGCGTGCTCCTCCAACGCTGCCTCCTCCTCGGCCGAACGCGGCGCCTTCTTTAGCAAATCTATAAATGTGAGATCTTTGACTTTTATTTGGAACTCGAATTCTTGATGAGTTTTGCCGTTTGACAGAAATAACGAAATGTCCTGACAGCTATTTGACATTAGAAACTTGGTGTATCAAAAGCGCGTTAGTAAGCTATGCACTCTTGCCTTCGGGGATGGCATCGGTTGGGATCTTGAAGATCTTGTTGAGGACTTTGACCTCCATGAGTCTATATTCCGGGGGCGGAATGCCGTTATTCTTACAGAGCTCGGACAGGATGACGGAGGGCTTCTTGGCATCTCGCCACGCGTTGTAACCCTCGCTGCAGACACATGGCACAAATGTCACGACTTCAGGAAAAAGTCAACCTCAATTGATGAAACAAGTCCCGCTAAAATGGCTTCAACTATTCTGGTTGGACCTTAAACAGAACAGCTGCCGATTGACACAAGCACCACAAGAGCTCGACAGCAGAATTTGGTGAGGTCCTCAGTTTGGGAAAAGGTGTCAGAAAAAAAAGCAGGATGAATCGTACGACAACAACATCCACTCAACGGCAACGGAATTATGAGCCGAGTCGGCCGAGCGGTTGCCGAAAGGTGGGCCGGCGCCGCCTGAGCCCGCTGACGGCCAACCAAACCCACGTGTCGTAGTAGAGGGCCAGGCCGCAAGTGGCGCGGTGGCGGCTGTAGAATCGGTTCTCCAGGTCCACCCGGGTCTCCCCGATCACGTCGTCCGTGCCCACCTTGTCGTGGTCCATCACCCTCACCAGCAGCTCCGTCTCCAGAGGGAAGCACGGTGTCACTTCAAAGACCCTGACGCGGACAGACGGACGGATGGACGGGTGCCAGTTAACATGCATGTGTATGGGGGAAAAAATGTCCAAGGTAGAAGGAAAAGAGCAGAGCGGTGCCTGATGGAAAAACCTGCGGTCGAGAGCAAAACGCTCCTCCCCCCCTCCCTCACTCACTCTCCAAAGACGGGGTTGAGTTGTTTGGGGATGTAGCGCTCCCTGGTGTCTCGACTCTGCTTGCCAACGGAGACCACCAGGTACGGGTCGGCTTTGCCGTTGGGATCGGCCGGAGCCAGATTGCTGCCCTGCAACCAGGATGAGGAGAGCGAGTTCCTTCCGGCCCTGCGCACACCGAGCGGCCGGCCAGCGGGCGGGAAGCGCTTTGTCACCTTGACGACGTAGACGCGGACCAGCACCTTGAGCGCCGTGTTTTGGGGGATCCCTTTGCCGATCCGACACTCGACCTCGTCGTCTTCCTCGTCCGAATCGATCGGGTAGACCAGGAAGGAACCCTGAGCGGAGAAAGCGGCTGAGTCAAAGGCGCGTAAATTCCAAACGCACAACGGAGGGGCCAGAGCAGAGCACCTTGTACTTTCCCGTCAGACGCTCGTCCCGGTCCTCGTCGGCGTCCTCGCCAATGGCTCGGCCTTTGAGAAGTGGGAAAGTCTGGAGCCAGTCCTGGAACTGACTGAACTCCGCCTCCAAGTCGCTGGCGTACAACTGAATGCACGCAGAACAATGGCTGACATTGACGTTGGACTCGGGCAAGCTGATGTAAAAGCATGCCGAGGGGGAACCTTCAGCGTGGCCATCTTCTTGCGCTTGGGAGGCTCCACCTGCACCGCCGCTTCTTCTGCCTTTCTCTCGTTTACTCCCTCTAACCGGCACAATTGTTGACTTGAGAATCATTCGGCGCAAATGATGCTTTGTCGATAAAAATGAAAGGTGAGCACACCGGTTCCTTGATCTTGTTCCTCCTCTTCCTCCTTCTTCTTCAGCTCCTCAGCAGCCTGCAACAAACACGTTCATATGCTATTCAATGTCCATGTACCTTTAGGACGCCATCTTTGCTGTGGTGAAGTGGCACAGTTACGTGAATGAATGGACCACTCGTACATGAGTGTCATCATCAGCTGTGCTTGGTGGAACTTTGTGTACGTGTGTGTGTGTGTTTTGATGTGTCTGGCCTGTCTGTCCAGCTCTTCCAGGGAGGCGTAGTACTTGGACCACCAGTCCAGCTCCTGGGTTTCCGGCACGTCCTCCTCCAGCTCCTCATCCTCGGCCTTCAGCAGCTTCTTGAGAGGAGCCTGCGCGCAGACCAACACGGCACAGGTAAGCGACAGAAGAAAAGAAAGAAATATTCTTCAGCCGGCCGGCTGCTTCACGTTGATCAGCTTGATGGCGGCATTGGGAATGGCAGACTCTTTGATTGACAGGTTGCCAAGCTTTATCTTCTTCAGTGACTTCAGTGCGCTGGTCTTTGCCATCAGCGGGTCTGTCTTCTTCTCTGGAGACACGCGGGGAAACACAAAGTCACCGGAGAGGATTTGCAGGGGGGTTCCAAAGAACAATCAGGTTTGATGTCATGTCTTGCAGGGCGGTTCCAAAGAACATCAGGTTTGATTTTATGTCTTACGTGCTTTAACTTTGTAAGTGGACTCGTAGTTACGGATACCTTACCACCGGTCCCGGTGACATGCCGTGATTTGAACCGAGCCTGCAAATTCTAATTTGATGACTAATTTGCCCCCCCACACACACACACCCCTCCATGCACGCCACTCATCTTGCCCTAAATTTGCCGCTCAGCACTTTAGCTACCTTTGGGTTTCGGCTCGTCCTCTTCGTCATCCGGCTCGTCCCAGAGCCCAGGCGCAGCAAAGTCCAGGAGGCATCGGACCACGTGGGTCCCGATCAGGACCTGCCGCCCGAACGCTCTGCGCTCCACGACAGACAGCATCAGAGGAGGGTGGAGGTAGGCCTGGTCCGGCAGCTTCTGACGGGAAGGCGACAACGAGATGTCAGCCCAATTTTGGGGGGGGGCTGCCCAAAACGCGTCAACTGACCACGTGGAGGAAGCGCACGGGCTCCCTGAAGTTGGCGTGGGTCTTGTAGCTCTCCAGCTCCTGGGATTCCAGCTGCTGTCCGGCGCATTCCAACTTCACCAGGGGGTGCTCCACCTCAAAGAGCTGCACACGCTTCAGCTCGCGCAAGCCCCAGAAAAGCACCTGCAAACAATACTGACTAGCCTCTCAAATGGGCCACAGGGCACGCCTCCAACATACATTTTCTTATCCATCGACAGGGATGTAAGTGAGCACCTCAATTTTGAAGCTCCTGAGGAGCGGCCTGACCCCCTCCGGGATGTCGTAGCAGCGCCGCTCTGGCCAGTAGGTCAGCTCCTGAGGGTCCACGCTGCCTGGGAGGGACGGCTGCCCGACATCAGGACGCACAGGTTAAGCTTGACGCTCTTACTTCTTGTTTACGTTCCAACAATCTTATGACATTGCTCCCGCAGAGATTGCCTCATTCCAGCGGAAAAAAGCAGCCACAGAGGAGACATTCTCGCATACGATACGTTCGGCATAGAAAGCCCGAGCCGGGAGCAACGAGGAGACTCTCCAAAGTTTGGGATCAACAACAAACGCCGGCAGCGTCACCTCGCCGAAAGACGAGTAGTCCAGCTCGATGAGCTCGAAGGCGGCCAGCAGCTCTCCGGCCGGCGCCCTCCCCATGCTGATGTCAAAGAAGCGCAGATGGGGCTTCCGGTAGAGCGCCTCCGCCGGTTTCAACTCGGGCTCGGCGAACGCTCGGCCCAGAAGCTTGGGGCCGCCCTGAGCACATTTTCCAGAGCGGCGCATTACGACCTTCCTTCTGCCACCGCTCCCGTTCTCAGCGGGTGAGCAAGGACCGGCGTTACCACGGCGTCGTAGTCCAAGATGTGGATGATGACCAGAGGAGGGTCGTGTCCGAGGTCTTCCATCGTGCCCTCCAGCAGGACGCGCTCAAACAGCAAACACTCGCACCACGCTGGGGACAGCGTGTTGGACAACACCTGAGGCGCACACGCCGCGTGCATCCGTGGACGCTTGTGTTGAGCCACAATCAAAGATCATCGTCATACGTGACCCTATATAACTCACCTTGGTCATCTGACACTGCGTGGAGAAGAGCACCTTGGCGAAGGGATCGGAAAGGCCGTTGTCGTTGGCCGCCATCAAGCCGCGCGCTTGGTAGAGGTGACATCGCAGCTGGAAGTAGCGGCTGTCTGCAACACAACATGCAACACACACACGCTCGTGCACAAGTGGTACAGAAAATGGATGGATGGACTTTGCGTCGGCCAAGCAAAAACGCCGACGGACTCACCCTGGCAGTGCAGTTTGACGGGCATCCTCCTGGTTCCCGTGACGACCAGTGCTGCCCCCCCCTCCTGGTCCTCCTGTGACCCCTCGTAAACGGGCAGGAACTCGTCCGGGAGCGAGGTAATGGCCTCCTTGCTGTACTTGGCTTGGCCCAGCCACAGGTACGCCTCTAGCTTGGCAAAAATCTCACTGGTGGAACCTCCCGGAGACTAGTCACAGAATCGCAGAATGTTTTGAGAACTCAGCCTCTGGAGCCAATTTCACCGAGCTGCGCACAATTCGGTAGACGTTCCTATCAAGAGTCGACTGAGCCCAAAATTGCCTGTTCACGCTCCCGTGCTGTCCGCATTTAGGTTTAAACACCTCACGGGCAACTAGGCAATGCATTTCCAGGGCAGACTCTTGGTTTGAGTGACAGACCTTCATGTAGAGGGTGGTGACCCGACCGCAGTCCCGCCCCCTCTGGTCCTCCACCAAGGAGAAGATGACGGAGCGAGCTGGTATCCTGACGTAGGCCAAACGTTTGCTTCCACTCAGCAACCACAAGAAGACATCGGGGATGGTGTTCTGGGGCTATTCGCGGGTCAGACGGTGTCAAAGCTCACGTTGGAAGCAGAAGCGCTAAGTCGAGACCAAGAAAGCCGATGTGACGTGGCGCTGTACCTCTTGGGCCAGCTGTCGAAGTTTGCTCAGGAGTTTTTTGACATCCGTCACTTGCTGTTTGAGCCTTCGCCTGGTTATGCTGTGCCTGATCCTCGTGGCCCGCCTGGCCACCAGAACCTGGAAATGAGCCGTGCATAGACAAGGGTTCATCATGCAGGCGTTTGGATACCAGCCGCAACGTGGTTGATACGGAAAGCGTTTTTATTTGAGCTGATGCACGTGGCTTCAAGCGTTTCAGACAGATTTCCGACCCAGGTACATGAAAATACAAGAGCCTCACCAAATATTTCCTGATGAAGTCTTTCCTGCACGTGTCCAGATTGTTGGGACGAAACTGAGCACGCCGATCTGAGAACAGTCGGAACTGCCTGTGTTGAACAATTGAGAAGAAAAATGTTTGAAAAGGGAGGCTTTTTGATTCAGGTTGCTACATGCAGGCGGTGGCTGACTTGCAGGATGTAACCAGCTCCAGCAGCACATGCACTAGGCGCTCCTTGATGCCACTGCGAGGCCTCCGCCTGAGAAGCTCCACCTGGTCCAGACCGATCTCCTGAAGCCGTTCGCCCCAGATAGTTACTCGCAGGATGTGAGCGATAACTTACCGGCCAGCTTCAGCGGCGCCACCTCACCAGCCTGTCCGCCATCTTGCTGAGCCAGTTGCTTTGGTACAGACGAAAGCTGTGGTCTTCAAACTGACTCCAGACAAACAAACACGGCTTGTGGTTCTCCCAGGGGGCCTGCAGCGGGATGCACTGGAATGACCTGAGGCGAGACACGGGTGCGACGTGTCAAACACAAAACACGCAACACGCAAACACGCAAGTCCTGTCCACACTCTTCATCACTCGACGGAGGTCCTTTTACCCGTCGTACTCAGTGGGCTGCGGCCTCAGGGGTTCGGACACAGATCTGTTCTCGTGTTGGGGACTCAGCACCGCCTCGGTGTCCGGCTCCTCCTCGGACCCCAGCAGCCCTTGCGCCTCCTCACCGGCGTCCTCCTGGCTTTGGCTTACTTGCACCTCTTCCTGAATCTGGCTCTTCCCGGATGGCCTGCCTTTAATCGCCTTACCCCAATTTCCTGCGGACAACGCCACCATTGACGGTTTGGGTTGTCCATCTTACTGCTGCTTGTTGTGTCAGGTGTTACTTTTACCTATGGAGAGTTCAAAAACCACAGGCCTGCTGCCTACTGATGGATCCATCATGGTGACCTCAAACAAAGATGCAAAGAGTAGAAAGTCTTCTTTCCCCCCTAGGAAACCCTAGACACACACACACACACACACAAAATCTGCTCAATGTTAACCTGTAGCATGGATGTGCCGTGGTGTACCTCAAAGCTCTGTCCTCAGTCCTCGATGATAAGAGTTGCTTGAATGCTTGTTTTAATATTAAAATGAACTTCGTTGGGCAGAGAGAAGCTAGAAGTAAGTTTTTTTTTTTTTTTTCTCGGCGCTGACCTCAGGGAGTGGGTGAATCTCCTCTACATCCACAGTCACCGCCTCTGGCACCTCCACTCCTGCCTCGCCCGACTCGTCGCTCAATCGGCTGGAAGCTATGTGTCAAAAAAAAAAAAAAAGCAACAATTTTGAGTGTCGTTGGCACTTTGAAGGATCTTACTTCTGTCCAATCAGAGCCCGGAAAGCAAAAAGTAATCAGATGAGAAAATTAATCTTAATCCTTGTTAAAATAGTAATTGTTCAAGAAAGATGCTATAAATCAGGATTTGACAAAAACAGTGTTGTGCTCGCATATGAAGATAAAGTCACAGTCACCTTCCTTCCTTCCTTCCTCCCCCCATCCCTCCCTCCCTTCCTTCCTTACCTTCCTCACCTTCCTTGCTCTTCTCCTTCTTGCTGCCTTGTGTCTTCCTCAATCCCAACCGGCCCAGCGTTCCTTTCACCTTCAACAGAATCACGCAGGGCCAAGTCAGAGCAGATTGAGCAGAACGGATGCGGCAGATTCAAATACCATCGCTAACGGAGCCGAGCTGGAGTCGGAGGCGACAGCGGACGGCGACGAGTAAATCTCTACACAGAGCGCCAAAAGGATTCGCCCGCGGTAGAAGATTCCCTCTCTGAGGCCCTGGTTCAAAGCCTGGAGAAGACAGTTGTCTGGATTAGCTTCGGCCCGCCCTGCCCCGGTCTGTCCTCGGGCACTTGAGAGCCAAGAGAAGCATCCAGTGAGAGGCTTACCTGGTGGACATCTCCGAGGGTGGAGTTCCGAGGAGAACCGTAAAGATTGACCCAGCACGGTCCAAAGGTAGGTTTGAAACCTGCAGGCGGACACCCTTACACGCTGAAGGCTTCTTAAAGAGCACAAAGCTGGCAACAGAGCAGTTTTCAGCGTGTACCATTCCTTGTGGGGTCTGAAATCTGCCGTAGGTCCAGGAAGTGAGTGGCCAGAGCAACGTCCCCCATCTTGGAGTCGTCAAGGACCTGGACTCTGATCCGCTGGGCTAGAGGAGGAAATTGCTCCACGAAGGAGATCTCTTCGTTCCAAAGCGGAGAGCTGGTGGCGCGAGCGACAGACGTCTCCCCCTAAGAGGGATCGAGCACTATGCTTTGAACCTGAGCTTGTGGACCTGAATAGCCTGTCTGGTTTTTGTGTACCTGTTGCCCAGCAAAGGTGACTTGGACGTAAGGGTCAATGAAGACCATTCGCTCCGTGACTTTGGACATTTGGCCCATCAAGCCGGCATCCATGGTGGGCAGACCCTCCGCCATGTAGACCCGCAGCCGAAATCGAGCCCACGGGCGCTCGGAAGGCATCCCGCGAGGAAGCATCAGATTCCTGTCACAAACACATGGCATTTGTACCGCCACGGAAAAAGCCCCGCCTCCATTCAGCGTGGTTAAATTTTGGGGGAAGAAGATTGTTGTCCTGTGGAAATGATCAAAATGAGCCAGCCCAGCGTGGCCTCATCTGTCTTGACTTGCTTCATGTCACCCTTCTGATTGGGTTGAATCCCCCGACAAAAAAACATGTTCAGCAATAGTGCGGGTGAACTTACTTGTCAATGTCCTGGTTGGTGTTGGGCATGTCAGGCAGCAGGCTTGTGGCACTCAGAGCCTCGCCCTTCATCAGGACGCTGAGGGTGGCCTTCACGTAGCCCTTGGCCCCCGATCGGGTGTCGGCCGGGTCGCTGAGCGGAGCCCATTTCTGGTAGAAGCGGTGCTCTGCCAAGGAGTTGGGCCGTCATCAGGGACGGAAGGGAGCGCCGGGTTGGTGGGATGGTACCTGGCTGCTGGAAGACGGTGGCGATGTCCATCTTGAAGCTTCCCACGTGGCTCATGAGGAAGGCCAGCATGCGGCGGTGGTATACCTGCAAAGGCGGAGGAGTTTTGGCAGCCTGTTGCCGTGGAAACAAGCTGCATGCCATGGCGACGGGAATGACCTTGATCTCGATGACCTTGTCAAAGAGAACCTGTGGAGTCTCGTGGAACTCAAACTGAAAGTTCTGCAACAGGGGTTCAAGTTAGTCCATCGCTTGGCTTTTATTGCAGCATGAGATGTTTGCACGTCCTCTGGAAAGAAGGTGCCTGCATGTTTTTTATTGGGCCCGACTGTCCGACAACATGTTTGATGCCAGTCCTCTACTGGCTTGAACGGCAAAAGATGTTCTATTCGATTTGGACTTCAAATGTGCTTGACTGCCCTCTGCCGTGTTTGCTATTGCTCCCCGTTGCCTTCAACCGCAGTGTTGCATTGTCCTAAAGGAGTTTGCTGTTTTAAAAGGTGTGCTCCCGTCTTTGTCGTGTCTGCTGTGGTGTGGCTCGGTTGACTTTGTGTACCTCGTTGTAAAAGGGAAAGTTGGTGGACTTTTGCGTGGCCGTGTGTTTCTTCTGCTGCCCCACCCGGATCAACACGACTGGGTTGATGTTAACGCCCGCCAGTTTCTGAGCTTCCAGGATGTTGACGTTCACCTGCAAGCACCCGATCGGACACGTTCACTGCTGCAGACACCGCCCCCCCAAAAAAACAAACAATGATTTAACAATCAACTACTAAATGTGAATCATCAGCTAATAAACTAACCCACCAGTAACTCAAATAACTAACTAACTGACTGACTGACTGACTGACTGACCAGTGATTCAAATAACTAACCAATCAACCAACAAATTCACTAAACAAAAACAAAAAATTCTAATGAAATAACTACCCAACCAAATGACAACTTAATCAACTAACTACCTACCTACCTAGCAACTAATGACTGACTGACAAAAGAACTGCCAGAAAGAAGCAGCAAGCGACTAACATCAATTCAACTAGCAACCAAACCAAGGCCCAAAGCGGCTGGCTGGCCAACGAACAAAGTCATCAGCTAACCAATGACCTCAGTGGCCAACTAAATGTAGAAAAATGGAAATAACTTACTAATGAGAGTCATTATGTTGTCACCTGCCGGTTATTTGGTAATGCATAGTAGACTACAGTCTTCCTTTAGCCTTGCTAAATGACAGTGGGACTTGAGACAAAAGTTGCTCAGACGTTTCTGCACTTTTTCAGCGACTGTTCTTGGAGTGGGCCAAAAATTCAACGGTGGACCTGTGATAGGGAAGCCCTTCCGTGTCATTTTTATTATTTGTGCCATTCTTACCTGGAAGCTTTGAGCTTTTGGTGTGGCTGCGGCGACACGTCTTGACAGTGGCCTGGAACGACTACACACACACACACAGACACATTGACACACACACACAAGGTACAAAGATTTGTATCTTTGCTCATCTACCTATGCCAGCCACTTGAGTGACGGCAGGCGCAGCCATTGAAATGTTCTCCATTAAACGGCGGCAAAGTGCGTCAAACCATTCTACACACAAATCTAAAATGAGAATAGCGAAGCCGACCTCATCAAGGGAGCGAAGATGATGTCGCACGCCTCCGTCTCCAGCAGCTCGTCTTCGTCATAGTCGTCGTAGTCATGTAGGTCGTCGTCGTCATCCAGGCCGCCCTGCGCCACGATGAGCTTGCGTCCCAGATGCCGAGCCTCCCTCTCCAGCTCTCTCTCCGGACGACTCAACAGCCGAGGGCCCGCTCTGTAGGGTGGACCGCATTGCTGCACATGCTATCATGCCAGTGGGAGGTCAAGTCGCTCTCACCTCTCTTCATCCTCAAAGGCTTCGTTGACGAAGCCCATCGACAATCTGAGCGATGCACACACACAGAATTTAAATGAGCTAACGAAAACTAACTAACTAACTAGCTAACTTACTCAACTTGGTCGCCCACGCTGATGAAATCCTGTCCCTCCCAGCCTCCTGCGGCGCCCTCCACAGGATTGTAGTGCACGTCCAACTCCACATAGATCTACTCCAGCAACATGATTACCACACGCACACACAAACGTGCATGTACGGATTGCACACTTACATCAGTCAGGAGATGGTTGCCATCCGTGAGTGGTTCCTGTAGCAACAGCTTCCCTGATGTAACAATGTGCTGGAGGCCCACAACCAGCTTGCCCAGCAGTCTAAACACACACACACGCACACAAACAGACAAGCGCATGTTTGCACAAACACAAGCACATCCACACATATACCATTAATTGTTGTGAGTTGTTGTTAATTGATGATCGGTTACTTAGTGCATAAGCACCGTGTTAGTGTGTGTGTGTGTGTGTGTGTGTGGGGGGGGGGGTTACCTATTGGAAAAGACTTTACTGAAGTTGTAAACTCTGATGGTCAACACTTCATGTCGGATGACTTTACCATAGTGAGGCCAGCGGAAATGCTGCACGGAAGCACACACGCACAAACACACAAGGGAGGATTCAAGGTCACACCCTTGGACTGTGTTGTATGTGAGTGATCTCACAAATGTAAATGATAATCAACCACCCTGATTTTGTATTTGATTGATCGTTCATTTTAGGAAATTTAATGTGATATTGTGACGAAACCAAATTGTCAAAGAAAAAAACACCAACTTCATTGAAGACAGCCACACCATCACTGTGCATCACTCGGCTCTTCTGGGTGAATCCTGGCGGGTGGAAAACAAAACACGTCACCATAGCAACGGCTCAAATCGCACCAGAAGAATAAGGTCATAATAGTGCAAGAAAAAAAACACAAGAATAAAATTGGATGTTTTTAAAAAGGGTTGTTTTCCCAAGTGACGGATTTTAAGAACATTTTCTAATGAAAAAAAAAAAACTCTTTAAAAATCATGATCTTGCATTAAAGTAGTGTATTGATAAAGAATTGCTATTTTCTAGTCTGACTACAGTTATAGATTTAATATAGAAAAAAATGATTCTTTGAAAGCAGTTATCTTAAAAATGTCAACGTTCTCTTTTTTCAAGTCGAGGCACTTTCAGACAATATGCTTCATCGAATTAAATGTGCAACAATTAAAAGCATTTCAATGTAATTTCAAAGCAATGGAAAGAAATACAAATGAGCACAGTGCAAGAAGATGATTTTAGAGAACGACAGAAAAATGCTTTTGCACGTGTTGGCAACTTGGCACCTAATTCCATGTTTGTGCAGCAGAATCGCTAAATGCTACTTCGGCATGTTTGCGTTGCTCCACTCAAGAACAAAGAAGCTGACAGGGGAAAGTTCCCTTGCTTGAAAGGAATGGTGAGAAGGAGAGGAGGAAAAAAGAGCCAGCCAGGTGGAGCAGTGGCTCCCTCACGCATCCGAGACATTTCGGGGTGTTTTTCGATGTCCTTTTTTTCCCAAGCAGACAACTCACCTCTAAAGGAGAGCTCCACTCTTCGCAGGGATCCTCCCGGAAGGTTGGACACCTTCCTCAAGTTCACGCTGATGGACATAGCGAAGGAGCTGGAGGATGGCGCCTGCCTACATGTCTCAAGGTCTCAATGTCAGCTCATGCTTTGGTGTTGGCGTGTTGGTTGGGGCTGGTCCCATCCAATCTCATGTTTGACCGGGCAACGATACTCGACTGGCTTGACTAGTTTCCTCCTTTGACTAGGCACACACACGCACATGACAAACATCATATTATACACAATCCGTTCGGCGACACTGATGAACTTCCATCATAAGTGAATGAAGCTGGAACTGCGCAATACATATGCAGTTGCAACTGTATATGAAAACGTGTATATATGGCCACTCACTGGCATGTTTTCGCCTGCGTGGGCTTCCTCCCACATCCGAAAACCATGCTTGGTAGGCCTGGTAGGCCGACTGAGCACTCCAAACTGCCTGTAGGTGTGAGTGCGGGTGCAGACGGTCTCTGTGTGCCCTGCGATTGGCTGGCAACCAGTTCAGGGTGTTCCCCGCCTACTGCCCGATGACTGCTGGGATAGGCTCCAGCGGAGACAAGCGGTACAGATAATGGATGGACATAACATTTACCTGACAGTTGGGTTTTTTTACTAAAAAAATAAAAATGACGAACGCAAATTAATTGCAATATTGTAAATAAATTAACTATATAATTGTAACAAATTTAATAAGTTCTTAGGATAAAAAAAAAACACCCCGCAAATAATAAAAGAATGAATAAATACGTCATGGTGGAGTCGTCTGCGGTTGCCATGGCAGCTCTGACGTCAAAGCCCCTGCCGGGATGCCTGGAAGCCCCTGAGTGTCGTCGCCATGGATACTGGCGGGGGGAGGGGTGTGGCTTAGAGGAAGCGGAAGTGTCAGCGCAGGCGGAAGTGGTACTGCCCTGAATCCCCGTTCAGCGAGAGGAGGACGGCTCGATAAAAACCTCGTCGGTCGTTGAAAATCGCCAACTCTCCTGCCCGACAAAAGTGAGTTAACCACATTCGCACGCACTCGGCGCACGCCGCCTGCAAGCTTCTCGCTTTGCGGGCCCCGGGCGCGACCCCCAAGCGGCGGTCGTTTTTGCCTCCTCCGCGGCGGAAGGTGCCCATTGTGGTTTGGATTTAGGCCGAGATCCGCTGGGGCCGCGTACGGGGAAAGTACCCAGCAGTGCTCCGGTTCGACTACACCTGAGTATGACGACGTGTGCTTTTTTTTATCCGACCCTGCTCAATGTTGCTTCCGATGCGGTGGTCCTCGGGCGACGCGCGGCACTGTGCAGTGAGGGAGTCGCCGATGATCGGGGCCTCTTTTTTTTGACAGCTTAAACGCGCTGACCCGTCTTTGGCGGCAACGGCGGCTTATCATCGCCTCTTGTGGGCATTTTTCCTGTTCCCACCGGCAGGCTCAGTCGGAGTGGTGGAAAATCCGTCCGATTACCCAGCCTAGCGCTCGCGTAGCCCCCGCTGCTCCGTCATGGCGTGGGCTAACACACCCTCCTTTCCCGGGGCCCCCCCACCCCCGCGATTGTACTCGCGGATTGAATTTTGTATGATTGAAGCGTGTTTCCGGCCATATGTCATATTTCGACAGCCCCAGTGGTCGTGTTTATGCCGCCCATATTATTGATTAAACGCGTCCGATCCGAGTATCTCGTCGTCCGGCTAGCATGCTAGGCTAGCCTCCATCTTAAAATTCCACAGGGGAGTGCGGCGGAGTCGACGAGGGCGGAACTGCTTGCAGGCCTCGCGAATAAAGTCAGAGCCTGCTGTTACACCCGCCGGCCGGGACAAATTGACGACCGGAGGCGACGAATTGAAGCCTCTTTTGTGACTGCGCCGCGAGGAATGAAGCCATTAACAGGCTCCCCTCCCACCCTCCCACAACAACTCGCTCGGTGCGCTTGCTCGCGTGTTAGCGGCTGGCTAATATTTAATGAGAAGGGGGCGGGGGGCGTCATTTTGAAATGTCTCAATTGAAATGACTAGCCGTTAATTGTAATTGGTCGATAATGATGCTTGCCGAGCGATGACGAAAGGCGCTTCGGGGATTGAAATCGTTGGTGTGTGACGATGTGTGCCCAACGATTCACACATGGATGAAGGAAGATGGAGGGGTCGCATATAATGGAAGCGTCAATTAAAGACTGACATGAACGGATTGAGTTACTAAGTGATTTGGGCTGTGACATGTCAGAATATTGGCAGAAATGTCGAAAAAATAAAATAGTGTGAACCACTCTCAGTGATGGTGGAGCTTTTGAGCCTGAGGTGGTTTGAAATTGGGTGAAGGCATCCACCTTCAAAAACGTGACATGCTGGGTTGTACCGAGTAGCCGGGACAGATGTCCGCCTCTTACCCGTTGGACCGGACCTATCTCGGTGTGTCGTCGGTCGCTTTTCACCAACCTCAGTGCAGTGACGCCCACGTTGTTGTCCGTAGCCACGAAATGGACAAGAACGAGCTGGTGCAGAAAGCCAAGCTGGCCGAGCAGGCCGAGCGCTATGATGACATGGCGACCGCCATGAAGCAGGTGACGGAGCAGAACAAGGACCTGACCAACGAGGAGCGTAACTTGCTGTCCGTGGCCTACAAGAACGTGGTACGACTCCCACCTCATTTGCGCTGGCTGTACTCGCATTCTTCACGGCGCTCTTGACCTTGGCGGCGGCCTTGCCTTCCTGCCGGCAGGTGGGAGCTCGCCGCTCGTCCTGGCGCGTCATCTCCAGCATCGAGCAGAAGACTGAGGGCAACGAGAAGAAGCAGCAGATGGCTCGCGACTACCGTGTCAAGATTGAGCAGGAGCTCAAGGACATCTGTAACGACGTGTTGGTACGTTCCGTCATGTCGTGATCGACCGAGTTACTCGCAAAGCGAGTTGGAGAGTTTGTGCTTGTTCAGCTTGTTGATATTTTCCTATGAAAACAAAAGAGAAATGAATATCTCAAAGGAACACGCTGTTGTTGTTGTTCCTGTCCCCGTCTCCTCCCAGAATCTTCTGGACAATTTCCTCATCGCCAACGCAAAGTTGCCAGAGAGCAAAGTGTTCTACCTCAAAATGAAAGGAGACTACTTCAGATACCTGTCAGAGGTGGCGGCTGGAGAGGACAAGAAGGGTGAGCTTTGCTGCTGAGGCGCTGGCGGGATGGTCGTGAGGTGACCACCTTCTGCCATCCTGCTGTAAGTAAGACAGCATCTTGAAGTCAAAGCTCTCATGGAGGAAGGTGGTGCCTCATCCTGTCAAAAGTCATTGTTCTCCAGTAAGATGGCATCTCGTCACGACCCGGAACACCGTTGACACAAAAATGTCCACGATAGCAAACATTCATTTGATCAACCGAACAGGAGCGGTGGCTCGTGCACGTCTGCTCCCGTTGTTCAAATGGGAAAGTTAAAAAGTGCTGACCGTGGCCAGCAGATGGCACAATAGCTCTCTGTTGGATGAGCGCACAGTGGCTGTTGATTGATCAAAGTCTCTCTTTAAAGAGACGGTGAGCAACTCCGAGGAGGCGTACGACACAGCGTTTAGCATCAGTAAGAAGGAAATGCAGTCCACGCATCCCATCCGACTCGGCCTGGCCCTCAACTTTTCCGTCTTCTTCTACGAGATCCTCAACTCGCCGGAAAAAGCCTGTCGTCTGGCCAAGGAGGTAACACGACAGCAATGTCAGCTGCAACCTCGGCGCCACTCTAAAACTTAATCCGCTTCCTTCCCGGGCAGGCTTTTGATGAGGCCATCACACAAATTGACAACTTGAATGAGGAATCGTACAAAGACAGCACGCTGATCATGCAGCTACTAAGGGACAACCTGACTGTGAGTCGAAACTCTGGCGCACCGCGACAAGCCTCGATTCAACACTTAGTTTTGATCCAGTCACATTTTGTCTTTTCTGAAGATGCCAATTGAATGTTGCTAACTGACCGTTTCTTTGGAATTGCAGGTCATTTTTAAGTCATGTAAAATACAATTCACAGAAGTACCAGTAAGGTTTAAAAAGTAAAAACAGAACAGTAAGAAAGCAGTTTTAAAAAGCTGAACAAGCAAAACGATAATTAAGATTCAAATCTAAAAAGGATGACAATGTTGTCAAGAACGGTTTCATTTTCAAACATCTCTTGTAACCAGGAAGTGACTGTGTGTGTGTGTGTGTGTCTTCCTTAGCTGTGGACATCAGACAACCAGGGTGACGAGGTGGAGGCCGGAGAGGGCGAGAACTAGTCCTACGCACCTTCGACCGACTCGACTCCTTCGTCATCCGACCTCCGCTCTTCCTCCTCCTGTCTTCATGCACACAAATGTTCATTCCTCCTTCTTCATCTTCTGTAAAAGAAGCAGCCGCATGGACATCCCCCCTCTCTCTCTCTCTTTTCCTGCCTCCCTTCAGCTGAACCTGGCACTCCAAAAGCTCCTTTAGAACCTTCTGGCCCGTCCTGTCTCACTAGGAGGTTTTTTTTTTTCTTCTAAATCTATCACCATTTTCTTCCTACTTTTTCCTCCTCTTAACTTCTTGCCAGCTTGTTAGTCCTGCCCACTGGCTGCTTTTATTCCACTTCAATCCAAACAAGAAGACAAAAAAGGTTATTAAACTGTGTGTTTATTTTCAACAGAAACGCTCACGACTCCTTTCTTTTCGCTCCCAAAGCCCGTGTTCGCCTATAGACTTAGAAGGAGGGGGGGGCATGAAAAAACACAGGTGTCACTGACAAAGATCTCAGATGTTATCTTAAAAAGATTGCAAGTTCAAAGGCAACCAATGAAATTGGCAGAAAAACGACGATAAGATCAAAGACACCACAGAATGAAATGCCAAGTCATGACACAAGAGATCCATGTCAGCCAGGTGGTGACCAATGACGAGATTAAAGACGATCTATTAAAAACGTAACTCGTGAAAAACGAAGACTAAAGGCGCATATCGCACCATGGGATTAGGACAGAAAGGTAATCCGGCAATCTGGGACCATGACAGGAAAATGGGCAATAACACGCTTGAGAGTAGCGCGGTGAAGACGAACGAGATCGAATCAAACGAGATGGTGACCAGTGACCACATCAAAGACCCCAAGATGACGACAAGGATTTCAGGCACTTGGGTCAAGAGGATGGGCATCGCCGCAAGTGGCGGGCCGACTGCGCGGTGATTGCTTGCGGCGCGAACTCCACTCACTCACTTTCGCCTTCTATCGTGTTTCTGAACAAAGTGTCCAGTGCTCACTTCTTCCTGGTCCTGCTCTTCTTCTTCTTCTTCTCCTGCGGAGGTGGTGGTTGCTGCTGCTGCCGCTGCTCTTCCTGCAGCAGCTTCATGGCAGCCGTGTTGTTTGGCTCCAAGGTGAGGAGCTTGTTCAGGTCTCCGATGCAACTTTTCCCGTCCTGACAAAAAAAAATGCCTAAGTTAGCTGAGGCTGAGCAAGTGGCGAGATAAGAGCAAAGGTAGATCACCTGGAGCTCCTTGTACGCCTGTGCCCGTCGGTACAGTGCCTTGACGTTGGCGCCGTCGATGGCGAGCGCTGCGTCACAGTCGCTGAGCGCATCGTGGTAGCGCTTCAGCGCCAGGTAGCACAACGCCCTGAGAAAACGCGCACGGGTTAGCATCGGAGCTAGGCTAACGCGGCCATCTTGCTTCCCTACCGGTTGGTGAAGGTGGCAGCCTCTTTGGCGTGGAGGAGGATGCTTTGAGTGTACTTTTCGGCAGCCTGAGCGTGCGCCCCTTTCTTGACCAGTGCGTTTCCTTCCTCCTTCAGCAATTTGGCTTTCTGGACATCCCCCTCAGCCGGTAGATTGTGGCTCGGCACCACACCGTTGTGTTGCGATGGCGCGGTAGAGGGTCCTTGGCTGAGCTTTTCCCGAACTGCCAGAGGTACAACGGGGATGGGAGGGAGCTTCTCGCGCCACGACGGACCATCGACCTGCGTCAATGCTTTTGTCATTCTACAAAAGGATTAAAAAACAGAAATTCGGTGGGCTCGTAGTAGCTAAGTAGATTGGTAAGCGGCAAGGTGATTACAAAATAACTATTTTTACAATTGAATGTGCGTAGAGAAGGTCGTTTGACAATGTTACGGCAATACTTAACGACATTTTTTTTTATATTTAAGAAAAAGACCTAATCCAAGTCATCCACTAAAACGGAGCATTTTCATAAAAAGAATGAAAACTAACAAAGCTGCCCTAGAGACTAAATATTCTTATGGAAAAAATAAACAAGTGTACAAACAAAATTGATGAAAATTTCACAACTTAAGCCTGTTAAGTAGCCAACTAAGTAAGCGGGAAGCTTGCTAGTTACCTCGTAGCCAAATGGCTTAGCCGTGTACTTCCCTACCAAGATGACAAGATACCTTTTTTTGAAACCTTGTTCGTTCCATCATTTGACACAAACGCATAGCGCTTGTTCGTAAGTATGCATACGTTAACACGTACCTGTTGGCTCCGTCGTTGGCAGCCACGATGTGCGCGTCTAGCTGCAGCACCGTCTTGTAGTCCACGTAGGCCTGCTGATAACGCTCCTGGGCCTCGGAGGCGGCGGCCCGGCGCAGCAAAGATTTCACGTTGAACGGTAGCAGCTCCAGAGAACTAGCAGAGGAGCAGGGCTAGCTTTTGTCCAATTCTCACAAGTTGCTAGTAGTAAACTGAAGTAGGAAGGTCTGCCACTTGCTAGGTTGGCAAGTCGCTAGGTGGCTACGTAGGGACGAACTTGGGCAAATCAAGCGCCAGAATGTGGACGGCGGCAAAGCGCGGGGACAATAATCACCGGAAGGATTCCCGAGCGCGGTACCACTGCTCCCCTAGGGGATGGGTTAAATGCAGAGGACAAATTTCGCCACACCCAGATGTGAGTGTGACAATCATCTTTACCTTTTTAGCTATAGCTTTTAGCTCGGCGCGCAGCCACACGGCTGCTGCGGTTAATCACCTGCGTTACCTAGGAGAATAATCCTTGCAAGTACTGCGTAAGAAGGCCGACGGATATGCAAAGACGTCGCAAACTCACGATTACAAGGCCACCAAAAGGCTGTTCACTGTAATTTTAAGGCAACACTTGACAATTCTAAGAATCCAAAACCCCATCACATTGTTTTGAGATCATTATTTGTATCTTCATCATGGTTTAAAAGAGATTAAACCTTCATCACAAATGATATGATTTTCGGAAATCTGCTGATCACGGATTAACTTGCTGTTGTGTACTCACATGTTGCAGTCCTTGAAACATTCGGCACAGTTTCCTTCTTTGAGGTAGCTGGCGGCACGATTGGAGTGCAACACACTCAACTCCTCCACGTTCTTTGGATCTGCAGGGCAGGTGCAAACGTCACCACACATTGGGACTCAAAGGATATTGACAAGTTTATATTTAATACAAACATTAAATACCAAACAATGTAAAGAATTAAGTCAAATTCTTTGGAGTATCTAGGTAACCGAATTTGTAGCCAGGTAACTCAAGAGGAGTCGATAAATGCTGAGGTAGGTAGGCAAAAATCAAGCTTATGCTATGCATGAACTCTGCCTAGCAACAAGTGTGTTGCCTTCATGGCACCTGAGAAAAAATACTGCTAGTGTGAACGAGGCCAATTTGCCTGTGTATGTGTATGTGACTTTAGTCCATTAGTCGTCGTTCAAGCTTAAATGATGTGAAGTGTGGCAATGGATATAGCTTACCGGTCTTGTGTAGCTCGCTGATGGCCAGGCTGTATATGCGGGTGGCCTCTCCGTACTGGCCGGCCTTGAAGCACTCATTACCGGCTTGCTTCAGCTCGGCCCACGGCTTCGCTTTTGGACTCATTCTAGTTCTCCTGTTTTCGGAAAATTTGAAACTCAGCACATATGGCGACTGGCTTCCATGGAATCATTGTTACAACATACACCCAGACAACCTTGTTAAGGCTGGACATTCTCAATTACTGATATTTCCACCCAAAGTCCAACAATCAAGTTTTGGTGGAAAGAGAAACGGGCCCGGTGGGCATTCGTGATATTGGCTAACTTGTAATTTATATGAAAATATTGGTGAAAAATAAATATCCCGTCTCTTTTATTGGACCGACAAGCTTAACTTTTCGTTCGTTTCCGAAAATATATACAAGTCAAGACGGCACGTGACCAGTAGGTCTGTCATGCTAGCTTATACCGACACTTTCTTGCTGAAACTAAGCTAACAAAGCTATATAAACGAAGGCTGGAAGCTAAGCTAACCGGCAAACTTACGGATGCTGAGCTCAGGTCGAAGCTAAGGCTAACGACTAAAAGCTTATAGGCTGCGGCAAACACCGGCCGGCGTGTTAGCCATGTTTGGGGAATAAAGGGAAGCTGTATCGCTTACCGGCCGGCCTGCTTTCGGACGCTAAGTGGCGGATTCAGCGACAAAAGATGGCAGACGGCGAATAGACTTTAAAATGTCCTTAACTCGCCGACGTCAGCGGCACAGCCATTCCCCCAAGACCTGTTTTTTGGTGGTCGTGGTGGCACTGTTTGTGCGAAACGCAGTCGAGGGTTGCGGCGTGTCGGTCACTTTCCGACCGGCTGTGCTCACTTGTCAGCGGGGAGAATGACCACGCTAGTGTTGGCTCGTGTGTGAACGATTCGTTAAATAGAACGAATATTTTCAGGGAACGTGAGTGACCACTTCCTGAAGCGATTCGTTCTTTTTTCAGTTCATATGACTTCAACCAACATGCAATAACGTAACTTATCATAAACTGAACGAATCTGTGAGTGAACGAGTCAGTGAGTGAGTGATTTGCATTTCCCGTTCATCGCGAGAACGGATCAGCAACGGATCAGTGTGTGGGGAGGGGGCGAACAATTCGGTGAACGATTCTTTTGAACGACTCTTTTGAATGAACTGATTCTAAAGATTCAGTCCACTTAAAAAAAACAGGACTGCACATCCCTACTTCCTACTTCATTTTTATGAAGTGTACGCAATCTCCGCTACGTAACATCCGGTCATCAACAATAACGGCAAATTAAAAGAGGAACTTTTCTGCCTCGCACACCAGCTCGGGCTCCTTTCCAGCCAGAGAGGTGACATTCCATGTTCACATCACATCCCCCCCCTCCCACCAGATGAGAATGTCCACTGGAGTGAGCACAATATTTTGTGACGTTTCCAACATCACTTTATTAAGCTGACAAGGAGACTCAGCAAATTTCAGGAGACCTGATCATCTCAAGAGCTGTGTAGCAGCTGATAACGACTGATCTCTTCCACTCTGTTGTCCATCCGGAGTTGAAATGGGACGCGCGCAAGCACACAATAACACACACACAAACCCGAAAATAATACACAAGCATAACTCCCAGGCACAGACACACATGCGCACACTAGCTGTCCAGCCAAAGGAGATTTTTGGCTTTTTGCAGGTTGTGGTCCACGGCCTGGTCCAAGAACTGAAGCCAGGTCAGCTCGGCTTCACCACAGATGTGACTGGACCTGGTTTGGGGACGACAGACAGGAAGACGACAGCTCGACAAAGCCGAATTCTGTTTGCGGGCAAAACTTGTGAGATGGATGGAGCCATAAGTATTTGGCAGTGTTCCCAAACACACCCAAATATCTGCTTGTTTCTTCACACCTGTACACAGTATGCTTGGCTGACAAATGGCACTCACCGAATGATGGTGAGAACTTTTGTCAAAAGCGCCGCCAGCTGAGTCACCTGCAAACAAAACGGATGAGCAGATGTCAACATTTTCCAGCTATCCTCAATATCTCAACCGGCAATTGAACAGCATAAACATTTCTTTTGTGAATGTTCATACTACGTACCGCCAGCCACTTCCTCAGAAGCATGTTAAACAGGTAAACAAACTTGCCCCCGTCTTACTAAAAGCATCTTTCATTGAATAAGCATAAAAATGGTCTCAAGTTAAAAGTTTCCTACATGAGGCTCTGATTTCTTCCTGGTTTGCTTCTTGTCATACACAAAACTATGTCAAAACAATTCTACGTGTTGCCTGTTCCTGAAGAAACAAACATGACAACTTTTTTTAAGTCAACCTTAACACTTTAATTCATCGATTCCAGCACTCAGGAACAATCATGTGAGAAGACTCCACAGGCAGGCCACCTAAATATCCTCCAGGCTACTCATGTACGTTTGTGTGAGAGAGCGTTACAGACTTACATGATTGTCCACATCGTTGTTATCCACCGGAGGGTAGAGAGACAAAGCCAGGTCATCAACTCTGTTAAGAAATAAAAATAAATATGTTTGTGTGCGTTTGGAGGAAGATATTCTTCCAGATGAGTAGGTGGTGTGTGCGCGTGGGTGTTTGTGCACGCGAACCCTGGGCTGATTTCCTTGATGGCGTCGAGCAGGCGATCCAACTGCTCCACCCTCTGCGGCGCATCGGCGTCCCCGCGGGTCCTGACGGCCGCCGTGGTTTTCCTCAGGCAGGCGGCGGCGACCTTCATCATCCCCTGGCAGGCGGCCACCACGCAGCGGTCCCGCTCCGACCAGTACGCGTCCTGGTTAGCGTGCGGCTCCTCGCCATCCTCCTGCTGATCGGGGGCGTCGCCCGACGGGTCAAGGGCCTCCAACAGCGCCTGCGAGATCAACGCCCGCCTTCCCATTCAGATGGAGGAGCGCGCGTAGCCTGGTCGCCTCGCGGCTCGCACCTGCTCTAACTCCTCGATGGCGTCTTTGACGATGCCGCTCTGACCGCTTAGGACCAGCACCACTGCAGCCTTATTGTCTGAATTTGAGAAAGCGATATGAAGGGAGCTTGTTCAGCATGAAGGTCGCTGGAAAAGAAGATGGCAGCAAGCTCGCTACGTCGGTCGGTTAGTTGCGGAGGTTAGCTGGTAGCTGCACGCTAACTCACCTTGTGGTAGGCGGGTGAAGCGGTCACATGATGACCACACCCCTCCCGTAGACGTCAACTGCTCCTGAGTCAGACTAGAAGGAGACAAGTCAGTTGTTCACCTTCCCCAAGCCGGAGCCTGCCTCCTTTATTGTTCAATGCGCGTACCTCTGTAGAGGTGAAGTCAGTATGACCTCCAGAAGCTGCGTCAGGCCCTCCAGGGCCTCCACGACGGCATCTCGGACTTGCTGACGCAGAGTGACGCCTGACACATAGGCGGTGAGTCAAGCAAACAAGGTAAAGAAATAAAGAGCGCAACATTTCCTGGCACGTTACAACTCTTCTGGAGGAGCATCGCCGACACACACAATGCTGGAGGTCAAGTCCAGCCTGACCACCCCTGCCGCCTGAAAGCAGGAGATGGCGCCCGTTAGCACGTCTTACCTCTGCTATTGGGAAGCCAGTAATAAACAGTGGAGAGGCTGAGGACACTCTTGAGGACAGAGTCGGCCAGGTGCTCTACATCCTGTGGCACAGAAAAAAAAAAGATCATTTTATATATGTATATGGTGGCGGGTTAATCATCTTTGCAAAATGTCTCACTGACGAACTTGCTGTGACGGCAGCGGAGGCTTGGAGAAGGCCAGGCAGAGTTTGGTGGCTTCCTGAGATACTGCTTTTGCCGCCTGGTCTGCAACACAGAGGTTAGCAGTTGCATTGACGCAGGAGAGTTTCATTGGCATTGAAGGGGTATTGTTGAACATGCAACTTCCACTTGAGCACTCAACTCAAAGTGTCCCAAAAGTTGGAGAGGTTGAAGTCTCCGTCCGACTCGTTGGCTTCTCCGTCTGAGACAGAAACTTGAAGGTTAGCATTTTAGCTCCACGATACAGATGAACATCTTTGAATCAATACACAAATGTCCAAATTTGAATGATTTAAATATGTTCACTAAAGTAGTTTAGAAGGCTCTAGACTCAAAAGCACAGTATCAGTCACTATTGCATCTACCTGTTGATCACGTTTCGTTGGATTTGCACAACACAAACTAGCTCACCACATTTAACCCTAACCCGTATTTTAAGTTTATTTTGCAATCGCTTGTTGGAAACACACGTCAGCAATCTTGTCTCCGTTTTACCTCACTACGTTTGACTTCATTTTATGTACAATACCTGGCGTGACATGGTAAACATCATAGTGTAGTTATGTTAGGTTAGCATTTTAACTCCACGTTACGCCAAAGAGTGTCTGCTAACCACGCTACGTTAGCAATTTTAGCTCAGCCGGCCCGTTTCCGAGATCCAAATTGGCCAAACTAACCTCGGACTCGAGCCGAGATGCACTCGACGGAGTTGAGTAAGTTGCGGAGAGTCAAGCGGACGTTGTCCTCCGTAGTCATGTCAGCCCGCCTTCAGCCCAAATGATTCCGGAGACGTATTCTATAGTTGTTGTTGTTGTTGTTGTTGGGGGAATTTAGCTTTGGCGCCTCGATTACGCGTAGCACGCGAGGAAAGATGACGCTCGACCGGAAACTGGAGTTAAGCAGGAAACGTTTGCTAGGTTTGGCGACATCTTGTGGTCATTTGTGGAAGTATTGTGCTTTGTGCACAAATGTCTTACGTAGGGGCTTTACTGTGTAAAAGTATTATAATCATTACGTAATCTGTTCAATGTCCCGTAGTTACAGAATATGTCATGTCTAACGCAGTGTTCCTCAACCATTGGTGTGCCGTGAGAGATGATCAGCTGTGCCGTGGGAAATTGTCCAATATTACCGTATTGGCCCGAATATAAGATGACCCTGATTATAAGACGACCCCCTCTTTTTCAAGACTCAAGCTTGAAAAAAGACTTTTTGAACACCAAATTTAATTTTTATACAGAAAATGATTACATCTGAAACAAATGATTATAACAATATACTCGAGAGAAAGAGCATGTTATTTTGCCTCATTCAAATCATGCCAAAATCTTGTACATTTTCAAATCGTCCTTGCAACAAGGGGAAAAAAAATAAACTAAATCTGTTGGGGAACAGTTTACGAACATTTGCAACCTTGAAGGAACCCCAACAAATATTTTGCTAGCTTGCCCAACAGTGGAAAGGTTCGCAGTGCCGTTCAAAACATGACAAACTGAACCTCTTTTAGGGATGGAAAATAAAACTAAGGTTTTTGCATTTGTATGTCTTTTTTTAGGTGTTTTATTTTCTCATTGTTGTTCAGTCCAAGTGGCAGCAGTGGCTTTACAAATTCACAAAGTCTTGCATGTCAAGCAGGCCTCATGGACAAAGGTCTTGGAACAAATATAGAGCATTAACAAAAGTGAAGCGAATTGGGACGTGTGCAGGAAGTAAGCCATTAGCAAAACCTAAATTTGAACTTCTTATCCCTTGAAATGTATCCATTTTGATCATTGGCATTAGAAAAATACAATTAGGACACAAACAGGTCAACTTAAAACAAACTGGTTGATAAGCCAACATGATTATGTATCCATCCATCCATTATCTGTACCGCTTGTCCCCACTCATCTCTTCCTTTCCACATAACCCATATAAAGAAATGAAGAAAAAAATAAAAGCAGAAAAAAAAAAACATTGAAAGAAACAATTTAGGCAGCATGCTAAATACTGTATAAAAAAAAAAATCACTGCGCGGTGCTCAATTTCCTTCATTGTCGTTTGCAAACAAATATCACAATTGACCACACGATTGACCACGGAAGAACGACTTTTACATTCACAGTACACGTCAAGACCAACAGGGGGCGTTGACCTTTGGTACAACAAAAACAGCGACTGCGGTGTACAACAAAAACAGCGAATGCACCGCAACAGAAACGAATGGGAACTCGTGAAATCAAGATAACCAACATCGTTCATGTATGATCCCATGCTCGTATATCAAAATGTATTCAATTTGGGCTTTCCCCCTCCAAATTTGCAAAGCGCTTGTCACCATGTGGTGTACAATTCTTGAGGAAAAAATTATTCAAATGAAATAGGAATATACAAGACTAAGCAGCACAAAAACGGGAACAAAATACTTACTGGATGTCAGCCATTCAGTTTGAACAAAAAGACGATTAACCAGTAAAGCCACAAGATGGCTGCCATTTCCTTAAGGCAAAGTGCTCAGACAAAAAAAAAGAAAAAAAAAGGGGGGGAGGGATTATCCTTATTTTTTTGGCTAACTAATACAGCCCCCGCCCCCCACACAGACATAAAAAAAACTGTTAATGTGGTCATTCCCCATCTCAGAGCAGTCTTTTTTTGTGTTTACAGGACACTCCATAGTCTTGTGGGAAAAGGCACAAAATGGACGAGGAGAATTTGGGCCGCTTGGGTTTTGTTTGTTCTGTGTCAAAGGAGGCCCGGCCAGGACGGACCGTGTCCGCTTGGTTTACGCGTGCAGTCGGATCTTTCCCTCCTCGGCCAGCCGCTGGATGACTTGCGTCTCAAAGTCGGCGCTGTGCACGCCCGTCTTGCGAAAGGCGCCGGCGTAGCGATTCTCCTCCCAGTAGTGGTGCCAGTTGCCCTGCTTGTCGGCCCCGTAACCAAACACCGACACCTGTGGTGTAGAACGGCATTACGAAACGACCGATAGAAGGACAAAAGAACAAGAAGCAGGAAAGAAGAAAGAGGTGTTGTGTCTTTGAGTGGGTGTCATGGCGACCTGGTCGCAGGTATGCAGCGCGTAGACTATGGCCAGCATCCCGGTGGACGGGTAGCGGCCGTGCCGCTCCGTCCAGCGCTCGTGGACGTACTTGAAGAACGCCGGGCTCACCACCAACACCTGCACAGACACGTGCGCCATTAGCATGGAGCGCACACGTTACACCTCTGCCATGCTTACCTTGTCTTTATCGGCTGCTATTCGTTCTTTCACCCGCGTGTACGTCCTGAGTGCACAAAAACATCACGTTGGGGATGACATTTGCTTCGATGGTTACAAATTGTCTTTGAGCTTGATGGAAATAAATGCTACTTTGATGTTTGGCAAAAACAGGATGCAAAATGTCTGATGTTTAGCAAAAAATGTGCATTTGCAGTCTTGATTTTTTTTCGGAGAAAAAGTTAGCTTCGGTGATGACTGAAACTTAGGTTGAGTGAAAATGTATTCGATTTCATCTGTCAAATTTGGCTACTTGATCTCTTCTGCTGTTTTCCCAAAAGGTATATTTGCTGAAGACACTTGGTTGATGACTGTTTAATCTGTTTGAAGGCGGAAATGACTTTAATGTTTGTGAAAACCTGATCGGATGAGTGAGTACATTTTGATGTGGCCGGTGGAGAGGGCACTGGTCAGCCATTCCATATCTCGGAGCTTGAAGGGCAGCAGAATGAGGTGGACGCCGTGCTCCACATCTATGGCGCTCTCCGGGTACACAAAGTGATGCGTGGTGCGGTTCCCCACGTCCTTTTCGAAGCCCCGCGTCACCGCCTTGTTCATCCTGGGCGCCAAATATTCAATTGCTTTCACATGTACACCCGAGCTTCTCTACAAGGGCAATATCAAGACATTTGACGTCGCAGTCCCACTTCTTTGTCAGGACCGAGAGAGCACGGGAGGGACGGTACGAAAAGAGTCCGTGTGGAAAAGGTACCGGATGACCGAGGTGTGGGAGTCGATGAGTTTCCCGTGCACCGACTTCTGCAGGTTGCCCGAGTTTCCCACCACGGCGCAGGTGCGGCAACGCCACGGCTGCGGCGCAAAGTCCACGGGAGGCGGCGAGATGATCTGGAACATGTGCGACATCACTTCCTGCAGTGTGCCGTCGTTGCCCGAACGCTGGAGACTCTGCCGAGGGAAAGACCTCACGTTACTTTCCAGGCCGGGTTATACTGCGCAATCGTGATTTTGCTATTTGTTGTTTTGTTTACTTATTTGTTGTTGTGGTTTATGATTTGCTGTCGTGTTTGCTTCATTGTTGTTGTTTGCATTTCAGGGCCACCAAAATTGGCTCTTCCAAAGACAAACAAAATAATATAATACATTTTAAAAGATTTTGGGGAAAGAATGTGAAGCATTCTAATTGCGAGTACGTGGGGCTCCACTGTACTTAAGTTCTACTATTTTTCATTACAAAAAAATATGTTGGAGGCTGGAACGTGGCCGTTCATTTCAACTGGGAAAGACAGTTGGAAAAAAACAACATGCCTTGAGTTGTGAGCGTAGTACAAATAGAAATTGAGCTCATATCTCAAGGAAGCACCGCAGCTGCTTGGTGCAGTGAATCAGCAAGATGAAATCAACCCACCTCCCCCTCAATCTCCTAATGGCCTGTGTGTGTGCTAATGTAGAGCAGGAAATATGCTCAGACGGCCGTCCGTGTCCTGCTTAAGGCGCTGCAAATTCTCGTCACGGATGCTCGTTCAATTTGAAAATCATGCACGTTTGCTCCGTTGAAATTGACGTTTACCCAAAAATGTAACGTTTGGCTTGATTGCTTTTGATGAACTAATGCTAGTTTTCTGGAAGACTCCACTGTCAAGTTTTGCAGATTGTCATTGATTGCCAGAACAAATGTGTGTTGGGGCTGCGGAAGTCTAAATGTGCGTTTGGCGGGCGAGCGAACTGTGCTCACCAGCCACCAGTCGAGCACGTCCGTGTCCAAGCGTTCGCTCGCGTCGCGGAGGACGGGCCGCTGTCCGGCATCGTAGCGAAGGCGGAACCAGTCGGAGGCACTCGCGTCTGACACGCACGACTCGGGACAAGCGCAGGGCCTGAGAGGAGCGGGCCGTTAAGACCATCACAAATGTTGGGGACGCTCCCGTCCGTTACCTCGTCTCCCGACTGGCATCGCGCTTCTCAGGTGTGGCGGTGACGACTGCTTGGTGTGTGTCGCCGACGTCAGCAGGAGGCGCTACAAACCACGCAGAAGAACAAGTCAGCTTCAAATGTGGCTTGAGGCTTTCAAATGGTAAGGTTAGTTAAAAACTTGCAGGTCAGACGCGATATCATCTTACCCGTCTCCTGACCGCTGGCGTCTCGTGTGGGCGTGGCAAAAGACAGCGACAAGAAGGGTCTCCTCTGGATGCTGTGGCTGGCGAGCATGAGGAGGAGTACGGCGGCAATGGCCAGCACCGCGCACAGCTTCCTCTTCAACAACATGGCCGGAGGTGCGAGGGGGGCGCAGCCCTGCTAGCACTTTGGCCGAGCACATCCGCACCTCCGGCGAGCTTGGGCTCGCCTCGCCTTCATGTCCACCGAGGCCCGGCGAGGGCGTTGGCTTCCTGTCCTGTGCGCTAGGCCGCCTTCCTGCTGGGGCAAAAATTCAGTCTGGTGTTGTGCAAATGGGCCATGAGAAAAAGTGAAGCCCTAGTTTGTTTAGCTTGCAACTCAAACGTCTTTCCTTCCTGGCGCCGTAATGTGTGGCAGCCTTCCTGCAGTTCTCTCTCTCTCTTTTCTAAAACTTTCTCTCATTTCGGTGTTATGGCAACTATTGCCTACTCAAGGAATTTTCTATTCAACCTGAAAGCCCGGTCCCGGGTGCGTGTGGAGGTGAGGAAGCCCTATCGTGGCCAGCCATCCAATGGTCCATCTACTTATCTATTTGGACTTCCTGTGTCTTGTGGGCCGTGGCTGCTTCAGATTATTTTTTTCTTGTTTGTAGGGCGATGCACAATAGACAATGCCAGATAAAAAGTGTCTGCGGGGGCTGATTCTTTTCTAAACAATTCTAGGAAGTACTCGTATTCCGATTTCAGGACATTTTGTATTGATGGCCTGCTGGCCGTCCGTCCCCTTGGTGTGAGAGTGAGTGGAGTGACACTATCTCTGTTATTTTGGGGTCTGGCGGGGGGAGTTGCATGGGACCTCACTGAGCTGATCTGGAATCTTGTGTGGAAACGGGCAGCGGCCTCCCAATGGGAAGCATTTTCACTCTCTCGTTGGCAAACTACGTTCGAAATACGCTATGTAGGCAACCAACGCTTCCACACGGGGGAGTTTAGTCAAATGTAAGTAAGTGTTAGTAAATGCTGCCAACACTCCCAACAATCATTTGGCCCAAGTACTCGGTGTAAATTGTGGCGGTATTTTGGATCGTTACATAAGCGTGTCCGTTTCTGAGGATTCGACAAAAGGTCAAGATCAGAGGAAAGAATTCAAAAGCTATTTTTCGCATTTGGGTCCCCCATCGTACAATCGTGGGGCAAGGCAAATCTCGTTTCAAACAAAACGTGACTGTGTCTTTGTTCAAGTGCTAAACAGGAACTAACACGTGTTCACATCAAGCAGGAGCGAGTCAAGACAGGAAGCAGAATCGCGCGGTTCCTCTTCCGAACCGCGAGCCAAAAGTGAGACACTTAAGACACTTTTGATGTTGATGTCGCCATTTTCAAGTCTTTCCCTTTTGCAGTAACAAGTCACTATGCACGACCAGACACACACGTGCACCAGCCGTTTCCAGTCCACGCACTCTTCCCGACATCCCCTCCCTTTTTTTCTTGTAAAAGCTTTTTTTCCTCCTTTTTTTTTGAAGTGGGTGGAATCAAACGCTCCACCACCCCCTCTTTTTTCCAGTCGGAACACTGTCCCTCGAGATAAAAGCTGCCATATGCGTTACAGAAGGTACAACCTCTTAAACAGCCAGCGAAAGCAACAGATCGTATTCACAATGAGTCAGCAAGTGCTAATGTTGATTGAAACTGGAGCGTCTGACATATTCTTGTTTCTAACAGACAGTCCTTTTCCACTATAAAAATGTACACTAGATACCATCTCAATTGTATACCTTATAAGAGGGTGGTTTGTACCGTTTTGGCCCGAATATAAGACAATGTTTTTTTTTTTGCATTGAAATAAGACTGAAAAAGTAGGGGTCGTCTTATATTATACCAATTTTCACTTTTGCGCAACGGTAAATTAAAGGTTGCTGGTATCGACTGAGTATGTTGCTGTGATCGTGTGCGTCTTTGACACAAAGTGAGCATACACATTTCATTGTTACTACTGTCCATTGTGCCGTTTGTCCGATCGTGGTTTAGTTCGTGTGCGCGCCGTTTGATTGACAGCTCCGGTGCACTCCATTAAATTTGCCTCGCATCGTACGTACAACAATAGCGGTAGCAGTTTGCATTATATTATTGCAATGTTTTTACTTATTCCGATTTGTTTCAAGACTACAGTTAGACTTCACTTTGATGGTTAATGCAGTTATTGCAATGTTGTTGTTTTATCACAGTAGATTGGTTTTACATTTGAAAAACCAGAAGCCATTCATTTACAAATGTGATTGCACTTTAGTTTACATATTTAAATGTTCAGATATGAAGATGTGATAGGCAGTATTTGCATGATTTGAATAAGGCAAAATAACATTCTTTTTCTCTCGAATATATTGTTATAATCATTTGTTTCGGATGTAATTATTTTCTGTATAAAAATTAAATTTGGTGTTCAAAAAGTATTTTTTCAAAATGGAGTCTTGAAAAAAAGGGGGGTGTCTTATATTTGGGCCAATACGGTATTATGTACTGTTAAATGTACAAACGTCAATGTAACTTGTGACCAAGTTGCAATCTTTATGACTTTATAGAATTATGTTTAAATGCATTCATAATTGCAGTGGAGTGGAGTGACCAGGCCTGCAATTCACACATCACTGACGCCCATTCTAAATGCATGGGGGGGGGGGGACACCAAAATGCTGGAAAATATGCTGATAAACTGCAACCCCCCACCCAAAAAAAAAAAAAAAAATCCAAAATGTTTAAAAGAAACTAAATATCTTCGCCAATAGCTGAGTGCAGAAGTATCGAACCACAAGTTTTGGTCCACTCTGTAACTTTGGAGGTTGGATCGTGTCACCAGTGAAGCCGAGAGATGCCATCACAGTTTTGGTCAACAAACAAACAGGCAAAAAATGGTTTAAAAGCAAACAAAACAATTTTCTTCCAGACAGGAATCGCCATCCTCGCCCCAGTTCTTCTTCTTTCGTGTAGCGGACCGACTCAGTCGGACCAAGAATTTTTTATTTTTTTGGTTCAACATAACCGCTACATTAGCATAAAAAGTTGCCCAAAGTTTGCGGGGACCCCCGATCGAGTTTGTTCGACACGACACTCACCCACTTGCGCACACATACAAAACATACATAGGCGGCCCAAATTCACGTCGGACCACAAAACAAGTCATCGACATCCGATCGTCGAGAGAAAACATAAAAAAAGACAAACTCACGTGAAGATTCGACACCGGAGGTCCGTCCGCCTTCGTCTTCGCTGCTTGGGGATGATGGGGGGGATCTTGATGCCGGAGCAGGGGGCGGGCCGGTGTGAGACGTTGATGCGCCATGCTAGTGACGTCACACGTACATTCACCTTTTCGCTGTACGTATTTGGTTATCTTTGTCATAATTGACTAATTTGCTTATATTGTCAGACTTGACATTTGTACAGTATTTGTTACCTCTAAAAAATGTACCTCGTCGCCTATGTTTTTTACAATAAATAAAAAAAATCCGTTCTAAATTAAATGTGAAAAGAAAAACATAGCTATCAATACCTAGCTATGCTAGTTAGTTCATATGGATTACTACATACAGACGTGTATGGGTTTTTTTTCAACTCATCAACCAGAATGATAGATTCCAGTAAGAGTTTATTTGTTTTTACAGGGATACAATGATAAAAAGCACCGCTGCACAAACATTACCATGTCAAGTCGTCAACGTGCTTGGACAAATTCTAAATATTCAACATGCAAAAGTGAATATGTCACGAGATAAACAAGACACATGTACAATGCCACATATTATAGGAAGGCATGCAACACATTACGTATTTACTAAAAAAGAATACATAGAATAATAAAAAAACTTTTTGGCAAGTTGGAGGCAGCCAGTTGGAGGCACTAGAGTTTCCTGAAGAAAATTTCAATACGAACTAATCAAAAACACTTGACACTTAATGGACAATTTCATATTGCGCATATTGTTTTTTTTTTTCCCCATGAGTTGATTTTAGCCATTGAGATTATTAAGGCAAAAAGTTGAAAACATCCACAAAGCCTTGCACTCCCATTCAAAGGGAATGGTACTATGAGGTAATCATGTAAAAAATGAGTGTAAACAGCAATATTTAGACTGGGTGGCAATAAAAGCCAAAAGAAGAGTAGTCAAATTTAGTGGTCCATGCATCCATCCATTTTCTGAATCATTTCATCCTCATGAGGGCATGCGGGAGGCTATCTTATGGCGGTAGGCGGGAGAAACACCCTGAACCGGTCGCCAGCCAATTGCAGGGCAACAACTATTCGCACTAACACTCACGTCTAGAGGCAAATTTGGAGCGCTCGATCGGCCTACCGCGCATATCTTTGGAATGCGGGAGGAAAGTCACGCAGGCACGGGGAGAACGTGCAAACTCCACACAGGAAGCTTGAATGGAACCTGCACCTCTGCATTGTTAGCACGTCTGGCGCGCACCGCGTCACACACTTTAGTGGTCATCTGTAACAAATTGTGTTTTGATTCATAATTTGTGTCTAAGCAAAGAGTGAGACGGTCCAAGCAAAGTGTCCAAGTTTTGAGAGGTTTTTAGTTGGTACCAATTCATTCTACTATTAAGAGTCTAGTTTTAATGACATCAGAAAACAAATTGCACTAGTATTTATGAATATAAATGTTTGAATCCAAGATAATGCAGGCCTCCGCACCTGCGACCATCCACGGTCTCCATCCGACAACTTTTGCACTTTTTGTTTTGTGTGTTCGGTGGCCGGCCTTGGAAGAGGCAGGTCTAGAGGATGACGCAGCAGCATTTGGCTGGGTAGTCGGCGCTGACCTGCTGCTCGTTGCCAAAAACGTAGAACACGTGAGAGTCGCCTTTCCACTTGTAGCTCACTTTGGTGATGGGGATTAACTCCACTGTCTGCTTCTGAATACACACACACACACACACACACTTGCATATATGCAAAAAAAACCACATCCAAATACAGGCACACACACACGTGCAGACAAAGACACACACTCACAAAAGCACACGCATGCAAGACCATACACCTACATGCACATAGAGAAAAATACACACAAAGATATACACAACAGAAATGCACACAAAGTACATGCGTACACATCCAAGCACAGTGGTGACGTCCTTACCTGCTGCAGGATCCTGGAGGTCTGGGCGTACTTGCTCTGGTGCTCTTGGACCAGCCGTGCCGACGCCTCGCTGACGGCCGGCTCGGGGAAACCGACGAGCGGGTACACCTGAGGCATGTTCACTCGTTCAACTGGTTGCGTTTTGTAGGTTTTTTTGTCGTTTTTCATTGGGGGGGGTATTGTTTTTGTGTGTAAGGGAGTTCATCCATTTCCATGTGCTTGTGCGCTGCGCGTGCATGTATTTGAGTACCGTATTTTTCGCACCATAAGGCGCACTGGATTATAAAGCACACCCTCATTTTTTTTTTTTTTTAGAAATTATTTCACATATAGGGCGCACCGGATTAAAAGGCGCAAAAAATAGACGCTATACTGCAACAAACTGAGGTTGACTAGGGTTGCATCCACTAGCCAATAACCAATGAGCACTCTGTAAACAATCGCGTTTCTCAAGTTCGATCTAACACATTGGTGTGTGTGTGTGTGTCCGTGTGTACCAGGTAATGGCTGTTCTTGAACAGCTCCTTTCCGCTAACTGAACGCAGGTTGTCAATCTTCAAGCCGCTGTTCTGCTCCGACACGTGATCGTCGACATGGTTAGTCCTGCGTACAAGTGTGCGTCATTTTCCATCCAACTTTATGTGAGCTGTCCATCAAGGACACAATTGTAACGCCGGCGACTCACCACTCCACTTTGAGCTGGATGAAAGTCAGCAGTTGTTTCTTTCCCTTGCACGTCTTACAATTGTCGTAGCCGCGACTGTCACACTTCCTGCATCTGCGCGAGCATGTGTGAAAAATCCCACAAAACATTCAGACGCTCTGGAACAGATTGATGGCACTCCCATACATTTCAATGGGGAAAGATGATTTGAGATGGGAGCTTGGAGCACGGGTAGGGAACCAATCAAGCAACCAAGTCGAGGTGGTGGTGTTGAGGGTGCAGTACCTGTCTTTGCCTGTAGAGTTGCAGTGGGCGCAGTTCTGATCGTCTTTGGTGCCCGAGCCGTTACACACCCAGCACGCTTTCTGAAACGCACGCACACACCAAAAACACACTCATCCAGCTGGTGCTTTATCCAAAAGGGATGGATAAATGTTTGCCGACTTGATGATCGCCCTCGCAGGGTGAACGGCACGTGACCAAACCGGCAACACGCTCAGCGGATTTCCGAGCAGGTCGATGACATTGCAGTTTGAACAAAATCCACCCACTATGAGTCATGGAGCCGATCACGAACGCGGTCAACCCCCAAGCGCTATCATTTGGATTCGGTCATGTGATGTTTGCAAAAAATCTGCGCTTGTGTTAGTGAAGCCCGACTCACATGTCCGCTTCCGTTGCACTCCTCGCATGGCTTCTTCCCGGTCCCATTGCAGTCGTGGCAATCCTGCACGCACGTACGCAAGCTCAACAAGCGTTTGACACAATTGTGTAGCAACTTAGGTGCACTCACCTTTATGGAGGAGGTGTAAGGCACGCGGATGAGCTCCGTGTGATTGGTGAACATGTTAGGGGGCGTGGCCTGAATCTCCCAGGGACGGGGGGCCGTCTGGGTGTAGAAGTCCGGCGCCTCGCCTGCTCATTCATACCACACACACGGCCGTCCATCACACACCTTACTAGTCAGTGTGTGTGTGTGTGTGTGTGTACCTTCATGAGGTTTGCTGCTCCACTCGGTTGACCTAGATTCAGTGAAAGTCTCTAGTCGATACTAATGAACACACACACACACACATATATACAGTGAGCATGATTGTCATCCACGACATGGACAGACAAGAGAGTTAGCGGCTTTGCTAACCCTGTAGGTGTTGAAGGGCTCCATCTGTGTGATGACGCCGTCGTTGGCTGGCGCTTTGTTGTAGCAACAGTTGGACGCGACGAAGCTCTGGAAGGCCTCGCGTGCGGCGTCCTCAGACAAGGACGGGACGCTAGCAAACAACAAGACTTGCGTTGATCAAAGCACTTCATCCACCCTTAGTGCAGTACCACATTGTACCACAAAATGACAAGCAGCACTGAGCCGGGGATGAGGGTTCTAAGCCTGGTGTAGCTTTTCAAATAAGAATGGGGACCATATGGCGCGACCCCACTTGAGTGGACCGGATGAGAGATGTCGTACCTCCAGTGGTCGGCCTCGGGGCCCGGTTGGGGCGGGGCCACCGGCTCCACGGGCATGGGGGGCGGCAGGAAGCCTGGACATAAATGGAACATGTGAGAAGATGGATCCAAATTTCAAGTTTTTGGTATTGCTGGCCGGCTCTCACCTCCGCCTTGGCCCATGTCCTCGTACCCGGGCATGTTGGGAAATGTGTTGGTGGGCGGGTACATGGCTGAAAGCAACGCAAAACAATAAGGTAGACTTTCTCATGGACATGTCAAAAAGAAGTCATTGTGGGTGACATTTGTCCCACTTCATTTTTCACTTCCTTAACAACACGTGCTCCGATTAAAAAATATTGGGACGCATACAGAAGTAAAATGGGGAAGGAAAAGTGTGGGATTGTGAAGCAGCCCATGTTACAAAATGATGGAGTCACAACTAAGTGTTGGGAAGTGAAACGCTGAAGAAAGGTAAGAAATAACATCTAGACAGAAGTATTTGGAAATACAGCCAGTTAAAAAAAAAGTGGGAAGTTGGTAGTATATTATTGGGACACAAACAGGACATGTTTAAAAATTGTGGAACTTGGACAAAAGTAATAGGACACGCAGCGGAAGTAAAAAGGTGGGAATCATTCGAGAACTGGAACACAAGGGAGCATTCAGTCAAATAAAGGAGGCGGAACGAAGCCTCAGGTTTCGACTTTGCAATTAAGACATACGATCCGTGTGAAAATAACAACGCGCACGCATGACGTGACTTACATGCATGCATGCATACATGCAGCTGTTGCAGACGCTCACACTGCACAACTGGTCGCTGTCAGTCACTTCAAAATATCTTTAGACGCACACACGGACATTAATGGATCGATAAATAGATGACATCAAATATTAGTGAGACGATTTTGATATTGGGTTGTTTTTAGAAAACAAATTGACCCAACTCCTTGGGTCAATTTAAAGCCAGCAGCTTGAAGGATGAACGTTGAGCTTTATCTCATGAAGCGTTTCAGACTGTCCCAGATCACAAGTGGACAAATGAATTCGAAGGCATCCCGAAGGCTCACGTATTCCCACTTGGCCCGTTCCAAGATTGAATTCTTCCAGCCTCGGCAACGCTCATGCGGTCACGTGATTGGGCCCAACATGATTGTTGCGCAAGAATTGGATTCAATTGGTTGCCCGGGGTGCATAGGTACTTGAAATTTTGTTTTTGATGAAAAAATAATATTAATAACAAACAAAATAGACAAAGCGGTCCGCGGATTTAATGTAAGCAAGCGGTTTAAGGTTGGCTGCTGGAATCCGCACACCGTTGCTCTTCATTGGACATTTTCTTGTTCTTGTTGTTGACGGGTGCTTACCTGCGGTGTTCATCCTGCTCAAGAACAATTTTTTACGGCAAACACACCCAAGATGTTGCAACTCTGTAGCGTGCAAGGGGAGCAGAGCAGAGCGGGGCACAGCCCAAGGGCGGCGTCTTGTTAATTACACAAACCGTTTCCGCTAAGTGTCTTTCAAAATAAATCCCAAGACGCATCATGGATAATGAGTTAGTTTGGAAATCCACGGTCAGATATTTTTCTTTTGTTTATGATTGTCACCCAAAGCTGTCGCACAAAAATGCCGCCCCCTCCCCATAATGCATCATGAAAGGACCCCAATCCGGGTGAAAATATAGTGAAGATTAACATTATTTTTTTGCATTAGTCGAGCAGGCGCACTGCAATAAGGGTGTTGATAAACACTTGATGAAAGAAAACCGAAATAAATATAACTAATAAAATATTTGGGTCTTGGGGCAAAATGATTAGTAAACTAAACATGGATTTTTAATCTAAAGGGCTGCAACTTTGTTTCCTGCAATTTCAAAGTTAACTTGACACAGAGTACTTGCAGGAATGCTGGCTACGCCCATCTATGGATTTCCTTCCATACCCATCTGGTATGGATAAGTGAAGCGACTCAAATACCGCAGCAACAATCCCAACATCCACATCTTACTTTTATTGCGTCATGTGTGTGTGTGCAAGTGCGTGTGTGTCATTATCTCCATGCCAAACCAACATGTCTCAAGATGTTTATCAGGAATGTCTTACCCTCAAGGCAAATATTTGTGTGGACGCAATATAGTGCTAAGATGTTGGCATGATTTTGATTTATAGCGAAAACTGTCTTCCAAGTATGAATGAACGTGGTTTAGGTTTGTGTGGTTTCATAAACTTTGCTCCGGAGTTTGGATAACTTTTGCTCGGGAAAAGTTAAGCGAGCAACCAGCAGAGGGAACCAAAGTTCCCCTGTGTGTCTATTCTAGCGTGCGCGCGCTTTACATGTTTGTAAACAGCACTCTTCTGTGACCTTTAATACATTTTCATTTTAAACATCACAGAAAATTCAGAGACCGTAAAAAAAAGCAGTGAACGTGTTTCTGCAATCACCAAAGTCAATTTGAGTCTTCACCTGAATTTACGACGTGTGCGCTTTTGGAAGTAGTATTTAACAATTTGAACACGCTAGTTTCTGGGAACACCGAAGGCACTTAATTCAGTGTCTTCAGCAAACCTATAGGCAAAACTCAAAGACACACAGTGATGAAGATTGCAATCTGTATTACACTCACGCACGCACGATATGGGATCTCACAGCTTTGGACCTCTGGTCCCCCACTGCTCCACCAGAGGATGTTTACATGCGGCTGTGTGTGTGTGTGTGTCACGTGAGTTGCATTCTTTCCATTACAAATCAATGCTCAACACCCTACTGCCCCCCTTCAACACACATTACTGTGTGCTTGTGTGTGTTTAAAAGTGTGCATTCGTCTTTGTTTGCGCTCGTGTTTATGAAAGTGTCTGAGTGTGCGTGTGTGAGATGAGAGCGTGAGCTAGAGATTAGGGAGGGAGGGAGGGAGAGCGAGAGAAAGAGAGAGGGAGAGAGAAGAGAAAGAATATGTGTCTGCACAAGAGTGTATGTGTGTGCATGAAAGTGCTGTTTAACGTCTGACTCAATCAGGGCCATGTGCGTCCGCCTGTGTGTGAGTGAATAAACACTCATGTTGAATGTCTGCCCGTGTTTTTCAGGCCACCTTCCGGTTCCATTTTCATCCATTGGTTTGCTAGCATGAACAAGCTACATCCCAGGTCAAAGGCTTACATCAGTCGTCCCATCCATCGTGCCTGAAACAGGCAATCATGTCCGTGGGAGAATCGTCTTTGGGTCAGGACGGGTCCCTCAGAGGACGGCCAGGTCGTGGCAGCTCTTGGATCGCACCCTGACGGCCACACGCTGGTTGTTGCGCGCCACCAAGCGGTCCAGGAAGCGTCGCGCCTTCTGAGTGAAGCTCTCCTTGCGCCTGCAGGACGAGGCACGGCGGAACTGCGCCGCGTCGGCGTTCGATGCGCCCGAGCGGCGCAGTCGGATTTGGCGCACCACACCCTCAAAGAGCTCGCTCACGTTGTGTTGCAGCGACGCTGACGTCTCAATGAACTTGCAATCAAAAACCACCGCGCACGCTCGACCTTCTGGAAAAGGAAACAGATCATGACTACATATGAGAACCCGAGACTTTTAGAGACAATTTAGAGGTTCACCTTGCAGTGCCACCTCTCTGGAGCGCACCAGGTCGCTCTTGTTGCCAACGAGGATGATGGGCACATCGTCGACCTGTCGCCGCCGCCGTAGCGTGATGCGGAGCTCGGCCGCCGCGTCGAAGCTGCTCCGGTCGCTGACCGAGTACACGATGACGTATGCGCTGCCGCCTGTCAGGCAGGCCTCACTGCCCGCACGCCCGTCTTCGTCCTCACATGGAATGGTAGTGAAATCATTCACTTTTTTGTAAACATCTAAAACAATTGCTTTTTCAAACATGCCAAATTGTGATTTTTGTAAACACCTATAGGAACCTAACATTTTTTTCCCTAAATATGATTTGCTCTACAAAATTACCTAACATGGGCTTTTGGAAACCTCAAAAACAATTTATGCAGCAACTATTCTAGCATATGCATTTTTGAAAAAAAAAAAAGAAAATAGGGGATTTAACCATAAGGATCTAAGGAAGAGATGATCCCAACATAATTTTTCTGTAAACATCAACAACAATTTAGTCTTCAACATACCCAACTTGATTTTTTTCCCAAATATACACACTGAAGTTAGCTTTGTTAATGAATCTATCATCCGTGTTTTGTAACAATTTTGACGGCTCTCACCAGTTTGTCATTTGTCCACGTATCCATGACAACCAGTGTGGTCTCCTTGCCATCAACGGTCAGCGTCCTCTCGTATGTGTCTTCTGACCCCATGCAAAAACAAAAACAGAGAGAGAAAAAAACCTATGAGCAGGAATGTGTTGCAAGGCAAGCGGATCAAAACGCTGCCAGTGGCAGACAGTCCATCAATGAGGTCATTCAAAGTCAAAGCAGACGATGGCGGGTCGACTGAAAGTTATTGACGTCGGCAGTGATCCGATGCTTGCGTGAAGCCATTTGGCCAAAGTTGACCCTCGTGTTGCGACAAAACCGGAACACAGCGATGCCATTGACCTTTACAAATGCTTGCATGCTAGGATAAATGAAATTTTCTTTGTTTACTAAACACTAGCCTTTGGGTGTAATGCTCAAAATGGTTACGAACAAGCTCCATAAATTGCCTTTGATGTTTAAAAAAAAATGAATACCTCAGGTCTGTCAAATGTTTTTATATTTACAAATAAAAAACATTAAGATTTGTCTTTAATGAAAGCACATAGGTTAGCTTTCTTGACCAAACACTTCTGCTAGACTATTTCGAATGCTAAATTGTCTTTGGTGTTTATGGAAACACATTGAGGACTCAAAAAGGTCTTTGAGGTTTCCAAAACATACATTGTTAAAGTTAGCTAAAATGTCTCCTCACCTTCCAGTTGTTCGTCTTTGTCGGTGATTCCGGCAAAGATTCCCGCCAGGCTGCTCTTGCCCACGCCGTGGTCGCCGAGCAACAGCACCCTGTGAACGCAGTCCGAGTCGTCGTCCGAGTCCGTGCTCCACTGCGCCCGGCAACGTGTGTCCCCTGGCTGGAAGGATGCTGACTGTCCCAGGGGAGGGTGCCTGCGCTGTGGGCCGGCGTGGGGGTCCCGGGTGCAGGGTGAGCACTCCCGGGTGGGGCGGACGGGAGTGCTGCCCCGCCGTGTCAGGACTTCTGCCTTCTTTCTCTGAATGTTGATGCTCATGTTGCTACGGTGACAACATCAGGACCACTTGGGCCCGAGTGAATTGATGTCATTTGCACGTCCCAAATTTTCAAAAGTTTGTTGCCGCGTAAGCGATATTTTAGCGCAAGACTTTGAATTGTTTACAAATCTCGTACTTGAGGCTCGTCTATGTTTCTTGGATGATTATCGGGAGAGAAAACTATTTTTGGTGTTTGCGAGTAGACCAGTTGAAAGCTCTTTTATACTTCCGAAAACTCGCCCATTACAGCTGAAAACTCTAAATTTTCTTTATTACAAAAACAAAACAGATGCAAAAGGGTCCAAAACAAAGCAAAGAGAAAGTAATTAGAATGTTCCGTAACATTGAGCAAAACACATACACACATTAGGTTAGCTGAAAGACAAATCAGTCTTAGATATTTGCAAAGACATGGAAATGATGCTCCCTGAACAGATGTGGAAAAAAATATCCCCGGCCCCACCGAGCCGCCCACGGTGCAACAATGAATCGATTAATCGACAAGTAAACTATTAGCAAATTAACCAACAACTACTTTGATAATCACTTATGTTGTCTGGTGACAACCCAAAATCATCCTCAAAGTTTTTGGAACTTGGCTTTGGTATCCAAGTCAGCTCACCAAGACCATTATCCTTCCTGACCAGTTGACTTTGAGGCATTGGTCTTGAGATCTATTTTTTTTTATTTAGTGTAAATACTGTAATATTGAAGGTTGCATTTGATTGGTCAGTCATCCAATTCACTGCGTGGGCAGTTATCGCTATGACGATATTTGGTCAATATATTGTCCAAGTACACAAAAACACACAAATGCATAGCAGCAGCTTTCGACGATGTCATTAAGAAATTATTAAATATGGCAAGAAGTCAACTTTGAGCGTGTCATGTGCGATGAAGAACATACCAGACAATCCACGAAGAAGAATCGGTGTCGTGGCCAAGCGGGTGAGTGTGTTTTTGTAACGCAATCCTTCGCCACACTGACCTCACAAAGTTCCACAACAGCTTTAAAAATTCAGCAGCGGAATCACACACAACCCTCTCGCACAGTGTGTGTGTGTGTGTGACAGCAGAGGAGAAGCAGATATGCGAGGGCGGAGTGAGTGCGTGTGCGGGTGTTCAACAGAGTTGGCCTTAGGAAAAATGTCGGTCACTTCCTGTGACAAAAAAAAAAAAAAAGCAACGCAAAAGCAGTCAGGGGATTTGTTGCCATATCTCTCATTAATTGCTAACATGTTTTTATTTTCATGCCAGGCTAACATGAAAAGCGCCATCCATCACCTCGAGGGACCGCGCCAGTCAATGAAGTGCGTGTTTTGCTTTTGGAAGTTAATACGGTCGCACACTTGAAACAATGTCACATGTCGGAAAGCACTTCAAATTTTCCACTCCAAAGCAGGTCGCCGACATGCCAGGCCCGCGAGTGGCGCTGTCACCGCGCAGTGTTTACTTTTGCACGTTAAACAAATTGACCATGTCACCGAGATGTCGACAAAGGCCCTTCACGTAAAAAGCACGTCAAAATTTCCACACTAACGCATGTTGTGAGCGTGCCGGACTTACGGGTGGCGCTGTAACAATGCCACATTTTGGACTTTGAAAATAAAAATCAATAATATCAACGGTAACAATGTCAAAATGACTTGGCTGTACACAAAGCACTTGAAATGTTCGATTGCAAAGCATGTCGTTGACATGCCAGGCCTCTGGGTGGCGCTGTAACGATACCACGCTTCAAAACAAGTAATGTCAAAATGACCTTGACAAAAGGATGCGTCTGCACAAAGCACTTGAGAGATCTTTTGTGTTGGACACTGAAATTTGAAAGTGAAGTCGTCAAAAGTATGCCTTTGGGTGGTGCTGACACGTGCCATCTTTTGTTTTACACTTTGAACAAAAGAATCAGGTCACAATGTAAGAATCGAAAAGAAAGGGGGGAAAATGGTTTCCGTCTGCTGTGAACAAGGCAGAGGAAATACAAGGCAAAAGCCGAGAGTCCGATCAGAGGCCAAAGATGTGCTTCCATGCCAAAATTAAATAAACTGCGGCTTATTCACTGAAACGTGAACAAATTCATTCCATGTCCCATATATGAAATTGTTATATACTCAACTATGACATAATTCAATCTAATAAGAACTTTCATTCTTGTATGAATTACATTTTACATATATTTAGCGAGATTTGCGTTTGAAAGAAACATTTAAAGTTGTTGTTCATTTGATGGCATTTTTATTATCAAATAACATTGGATTAATTGTTGAATTATTCTACGGAATTTCTATTTCTTTTGTCATTTTTAATTCCATTAAATCATTAATAATGTCATAAGTACATAAAAATGTCACTCACGAGATAAAGAATTCCATTACATTAATGAGAAAAAAAGGCAGACAATCGATCAAATCAGTCGTTAGATAAGATTACAATTAGTATTTGAGTTATTTTTACATTTCCATCCATTAATACTTAGTTTGATTCAATAGGTGTTGTATTTATTTAATTTTGGCACAAACAAAAACTTCACACACGCATGTCGACAATAAATAAAAGAGCCCAGTTTAACCCCTCAAAATGTACAGCTAATATATGGTTATTTGCAACTTTAGACAGGACACATTGCGTGTAAAGTAAAATACAAAAATAAAGTTGCAGTAATAAGGAGGCAAGCCAATCAAAAGGCACCTATTTACAAGAGGGAGAAAGAAGCAACGAAAAAAAGATGTGCGTATGAACCCAAACGTGTTGCTTGCTTTCTTCATTTCTGTGTGTGTGTGCGTGTGTGTGTTTGGGTAGCACCTGAAGTCTTCAAACAAACACTGACAGGAAGTAATGGTCGACTGTGACATGGCTCAGCTCAAGCGGCGACTTTTGACAAGCCAACTGAGGAGGCGGACGGACGGTGAGGGACAGATGGGGAGCAATCAGCGCAGCGAGCAAGGTGTGATCTTGAAGACAAAGATGTGAAGGTGGCCGGCGATCTGGTTGCACACGCTCACGCAGTAGCGCAGCAGATCCAACAAGGACAGAACCTGCGCCGACACGTTAGCCATTAGCACGCCAGCAAGGCGCCTTGCCATTATCAAGCGGATGAGTGTCACTCACCAGCGCAATCCACAGCACCAGGTACTCGTCAATAAAACTGTTGAAATACTGATTGAGGAAGAGGAGGCCTGGTCCCAGGAAGGCCAAGTCGTGCAGGTGCATCTCGCTTTTTGTCATGTGCGCTACCTGAGGACGCAACATCAGATGACACCAGTCAGCGCGGGATGGACGCACGTGCTCAGTGCAAACGAGGTGCTCAAGAAGGGGAGGGGAGGGGGAAGGAGGGGAGAAAAAGAGAAACCAAGCCAGTGTGTTTGACTTACGACTAATTTATTGGTGATTTTGGCAGAGACGAAGCCAAAGGCCAGGATGTAAAGACAGGGGTGTTTCTCGAAGAGCTGCACGGCCGACTTCTTGTAAATCATGACGGCCAGAACGATGACGGAACCGATGTGCAGCACCGGCGACAGCACGCTGGTTCCCTGACCACAGGAAAAAAAAACATGATTTTTTTCAAGCAGGAGCTTGAAAAGGAGGACAAGCAGGAGCTCCTTTTCCAAAGCAACCCGGGAAGGCTTAGAGGACCTCCTGAAAGTTCCACTCGAAACCCAAACGCAAGTTTCCCAGCGCTAGCGCAGACTTACCGCGATGGTGGAGCCGTTCTTGCCGACGCCTCCGGTGAAGATGACTCGGAAATAGTTGCTACAGGAGAAGATTGCTCCAAGAAAGGTGAAAACGGCAGGAACCATTTTCACCTGAACGTTAACAACAGGAATCTGCGGAGCCAAAAGGGAAACAGAGTTCTGCTTCAACGACGCGTCACAGGAAGTCGTCTTCTTTCACCCAAGTGCAAAAAAAAAAAAAAAACCCAAAACATTAGAGTTCAAAGCTTTAGATGGCACGCAGGGTGTCAAACTCCAGTCCTCGGTTGTTTTGCCTTTAAGGTTGTACAGTGATGTGTTAACTGTTTATTTATGATTGAGACTGAATGAGGAATGAGGAGATGATTAACGGTTCCATTTGAGATGAGGCACGGCCAGTGAGGTGGGCAGGCGCCCCCTCGTGGCTGCACAAGATTTCACAATTCGAAAGGCTTCATCTCTGTTGCATTTTCTCATGAACAAACAAAATCAACTCTTAGACATTTTATTTGATGAGTTTTTTACGATGACTGGAATATTTTTTATGGCTTCTGCAACTTGTTGGGGTTTTTTTTGCCTATGAGATGGACACAAGAATGACAAGAACGTATTCCTTACCAGCGCCTGCCAGAAGGCGGAGCCTCCGAGAGCTGCCAGCAGGTACATGCTCATGATGAAGAGCTGCGCTTCGGTCACGTCGATGCTGAGGGACAAGACATGAATTACTGCCAATCCCAGTTCGGCTTACGTGTGCATGTTGGCCAACTTACATGCCGAATCTCAGCGTTCCCGACACGTAGGTCTGCCAGTGGGCGCAGTAGAACATAAACATGCCGGCGAAGCAGCAGAAAAACATCCAGTCGGGGTTGGTGCCCAGTTGCACCGCGATGCTCGTTCCCAACACCACAAATACTGCAAAAGACAAAACGGGCGGCAACATTTCAACATAGCGTAGTAGAGTGACGCAGGTAGGTTTTTTTTTTTTTGCTAGCAAATAAAATGTCTGACCGGTGGAGAGGGAGTCACAGCCGTGGTCAAAGAGCTCCCCCAAAGGCGAGCTGCTGTTAGTGCGCCTGGCCTGCTTCCCGTCGATGGCGTCCAGCGACTGGTACACGAAGAGCCCCACTGCGCACATCAGGTACGCCCACAGCGGCGCCTGGCAAATGCAGTGCGGGTTGGTCGCTGGGACATTTTGAGGCGCCGCGACTCAGCTTGCTGACCTGCTCGGTGGCGGTGGGGCAGTAGTAGACCAGCACCAGGGTGGTGACAATGTTGGTGGCCAGGCCGACAATGGTGATGAGGTTGGGTGCGATCCAGGCAGGCACGCGGCCCACCAGCCACTCCCAGTAGCGCTGCATCAGAGGCTCCAGCAGCGAGCAGCCGGCACTGCTGTACCTGCGCACGCACACACGGTAGTGGTGGCAATTTAGAACCTGCCGGCTAGTCCCGCAGTCCGTCCGTCACGGTGGCAGTTTTGGGCAGCGATCGACTGTGGGTGTACCTGTGCTCCTCCAGTCTTTTGAGCTGATGCCTGGAGAGGGGGGGCGAAGGCAGTTCGAGGAACCTGCGCAGCACTCCGGGCGCCAGCCAGCAGCTCGCCTCCACGCCGGCGCCCGGGCCAGGCTCCCGGTCCCGGACGAGCGCCCGGCGGGAGCGCAGCCCCCCCCCATGCTGCTGCCCCGTCGCACTCATGGAGCCCCGGCTGGCCCGCTGCTCCCAATTTGGACACCACCTACAGTCGTCACCAGGACAAAAGCATTTGTTTAATTTTTTTACAAAATGTTGTTCTTTCCTTTTTCTCACTGCGGCCGACTGGTAGGGATTTTTGGAGGCTGATGTTGACTTTGATTTTTGACAGAACAAAATTCTGGTGATCGGTTAATCAGTCAATGAATATAAAAATATTCAACACGGTTATTTTTTGCTTGCAATTTACATTGACATCGGCTAATATTATTTAAAAGTATTTACTGATCGTGGTGTTATGCAACAATCACATTTAAACGTGAATGCCTGTGCAAATTCGTCATAAGCAAGCGCTTCAAACAGGTCGATTACTTCGGAAAGGTGAAACTAGCTAAAACAATCGCGAGAAGGGAGGGCGAAGGCGACGATCATTGCAATAATGTCATCCAAAACAGACGACCATACTGTCATCAAAACTGCTTCCAGCGTGTCAAAAAACACCTGCAGAGCTAGCGACGAGCTTCGCTTCAGCCTGGCCGCTGATGTTGACCATGAGCTTTAGCATTAGCATTAGCTCGGCTAGCCGCCACCTCCCGAGCGGCCAACTTGCTCCGCTTAGGAAGCAATCTCGCGCGGTTGTGTCGTGGAACTACCGCGCCGCACGCAGCCCTATAGGGCGAGGGGAAAATGTCACGCTTGAGGGAACGGGCTTGGGAGAAGGGGAGAGTCGGGCAGGGAGTCGGCTCCTGCCGGCCCGAGCTAGCCTCGAGTGCTAAAGATCCGTAGCCGGAGGCACGTACCTGCACTGAGAGCCGCGGAAGGTCCGACGGGAGACCCAAGGCTCTTCACGCCGACACACAGGAACCCACGGTGGCGGAGCAAAAGGTCCCCTCCTCCGGCTTGTCGGAATCGAGGGGCCAATATGTGGCGTGTGCCTATGAGGAGAATAGAAATCCTCACCGACCGGTCCAGTACTGCTTCAGTGTCACCGTGATTGACAGACACCGCACGAGAGCTAGCGTCATCCCGTTGGAAATCTCGCGTTACTTGCGGAGCGCTACCCAACTGCGCACCTGGTTTACAAGGCGGAGCTAACACCTACTTTGCACTTTTCAACCGCAAATTTCCCATTAAAAGGAATTGTCTGTCAACGTGTTTTCAAATTAATTTAAAGGCAACGTAATAAATGTGATTTCAATTGCATGTGATCCTAATAACTATCATGTTGATTTTCATTCAAATTTAATAACAAAATAGGTCACATGAGCTCCGTCACTGTGACCTTTCCTGCAGATTTTGGCATCCAGGACACCCTTGCCATGCTTATTAGTTGATTTCAGTTCAGGGCGCTCACGTAGGCTAGGCAGAGTTGCCCCCTCCCAAGAGTATTACTAAGATAAGTAATCCTGGAGGCCGGGGTTGAACCTTCCTCCGCAAGCCAGCAGAGAAGGCTCCACAACCATGTCTTCGATTTTTCCGGCTTCCATTAAATAGTGAGAACCTGCAATCCTGCGGGAGTTACTATTAGCAAAGGGAGCAATCAAGATAAAAGAAGCGTGAGAAGGTAGCAACGTGAACGTGACAACAGATGACAAAGAATGGCCTATTTCCACACTGAAGGTCTTGTTTACACCATTCGAGAAATACAAGATATAGACAACACATACATTTTGTAAATACATAGATACATTATACTTTTACTCAAGTGCCACTTGTTCATACAAAACTGTCTGCAATGAATATACATGTTTCCCCCCCATCTGTTGGGGATTGAGGAGGAAATACTTTTGAATTGATTTATCTTGATCTCATTTATTTCACATCACAAAAACCTGGCCTTTGAACAGGGGTGTGTAGACTTTTGATATCCGCTATACCGCATTCCGTTTTGCAGCGAGGAGTCAGGTTTTGACGGAGCCGAGGGGTTCAGGCTTCTCGCTGGACCGCGCGCGGCCCGTAAGGACTCTGAAAGAAGTATCTGAGGACCCGGCGTAGCAGAGCGGCCACGTCAGGGTCGTCCTCGTCCTCGGGGGCCTCCCGGGCCATTGGGGCCACCAGCGAGCGAGTCTGAGCCGTGTGCAGCCCCTCCATGGCCCCCGACAGCCAGATGAGCCGCTTGAGGCTCTGGATGTTGCGACCGCGGTCGTGCATCAGCTGGTGCTCGGCCACCGCTCGGCGACTGTGAGCACAAGGAAACACCACCAGAAACCTCAATAGACGTTTTTGGTCTTGAGGGGCGAGACGGCTCACGGCGTGTTGGCCTCACCTCTGGTTCTCCTCACACAGCCCGGTGGGGAGGAGCACCAGGAGCACAAAGACCACCAGCCGCCGCACAGGGATGTCACACATCTGCATCTTCTAACAACACAAAACATTGATCCAATTCACATTGATCTTCCCGAAAAAGTAACAAAAGACAAAATTTCCTGTTCTCAAATATTTGTTTTCAGACAAAAAAAGAAAACAATTAAGCAAAAATGCCAAACCACTTGGATTATTCTTTTGAGTTCTTTGTATCTGAGCCTAACAAAAAGGAGTAGAAGGCAAAGACAATTTCTGCCTTGTCGCAGGCAAATCAAGTGACAGACAAAAATCGAAAACGCCTAAATAGTCGTATCTCCAAGGAAAACAACATTTTACACTTGGGCAACGCAAGAAACCGTCAACTATGGAACCGAACAATTATTATCAGCCAACTATTCGAAATGTCGACGTGCCTGAGTTCCTACAGTTGAAGTGAAGGGCTACTCACCCCGTGGCGAGAGTAGATCCTCAGCAGAAAAATTGAGAAATCTCGACCTCCAGACCTTTTATAAAGGAGCCCTAACGAGCACGCTCATGAACACACACGCGCGACATCAGACCTCTTGTTTGTGTGTAGGCTCCGGATCTTTGATAAGCAGGGTGAGATCGCATTGATTTGTCTATTATGTGCTTTCATTTCTAGAGAAGAGAATGAGTAAGGGACGTGACTAATTTCTGGATACGCGTTTGAGCGGCTGATGAAAGTTGGACGTGTTTGTCGCCTGGAGATATCGCCGACTAATGAAGCCGAGGTGAGCGGTCGCTGTGACAACAAGGCAGGCCGGACAGGTTTCCATCCTGCGAGAATGTGTTGGGACCTGCTGCCAGCAGAAGCCATTTTAGGCCCGCCTCCCATTTAGTCACCAGAAGCGAAACAATTAAGAACAATTAAGTCATCGGTCACGCGTGTGGTTCAAAAAGATTCCGGCGCTGACGTGCGAGCGCGTGAGCGGTGGCGGAGGTGGTCACCCTTAAAAGGATCTGCCACATTGCCCGCCACCGCATTAACACGCCGTTGACTCCTGCGAGTAACGTGGCAGGATCCACGAGGGCCTTTCAGCGACATCGATCATCCATTCATCTATCTATCAATCCGTCGGTCCATCCATCCATCCATCCATCCGTGATAGACAGGGCGGGAAATGGGAAGTGGAGAGCTGGAAGCCGGGGAGCACGAGCTGACCTGGCGAAGACAGCAGTGATGCAAGGGTGGGGCGCTTGCGGCGATGGTAGTCGGGGACAAGCAGAAGGTCAGGGCGGGCGGCGAGTAGAGCGTGGTCGAGAACGGGCAGATGGTCAGGACGGGGGGCAAGCAGAGCGTGGTCAATAACGGGCAGATGGGTAGTGCAGGGCAGGCGGGAGGCAAGACAAGACAGCGAACAGAACAGGTCGGCAACGGGAGTCAGACGGGTAGAGCGCACTGAGCATCTATCTATCTATCTATCTATCTATCTATCTATCTATCTATCTATCTATCTATCTATCTATGTCCGTTTGTCTCTCTCTCTGTCTCTCTCTCTCTCTCTAGCTATCTATCAGCCCACCCTTTCCATCATATAATCCATCAATGCAGCCATTTCTCATCCATTCACAAAACACTCATCCGTTCATACATTTCTAAAACTGCTAGGTCAAGAACAACCAAATGTCATCATCACATTTCTTCGACATCCATTGGTCACCACATCTCTCTGTTGTTTATTCTGTGCCATCCATCCATCCATCCATCCATCCATCCATCCATCCATCCATCCATCCATCCATCCATCCATCCATCCATCCATCCATCCATCCATCCATCCATCCATCCATCCATCCATCCATCCATCCATCCATCCATCCATCCATCCATCCATCCATCCATCCATCCATCCATCCATCCATCCGCATTTTTGGAAGTCACATCTGGTACGACGCTAATGACACCGGCTTGTCAAATTCCAATGGCTTTATTTTCTGTATATAGATTTGTATAGATATTTATAGATATTTATATATAGTACATGGACGTGTATGCGACAACTCGGTCACTTGATTATCTTCTTTTGTTTAAACAACGTGACAATATCAGAGAAAGAAAGAACACGAGTGCAAGCGAGCAAGGCATTCCACATGATCAGAGTACAGCACAGCAAAGCGCGTGTGAGTCTGCCTGCATATGTAAGCGTTTATGTGAGCGTCAGGGTGTCTTTGATTGCGTGCATGGGTGCACGTTTGAGTGTGTGTGTGTGTGCACAGTATGGAAGATCATGTTTCAGTTTGTGAATGTGCCCGTGAAAGTGTTTAAGACAACATATTTGGCGCAACCTTGGGGGCGGGCCTACATAGTATATGCCTGTGAGTGCACGCGAGTGTGTGTTGAGTGAAGGAATTGCTTGTTTCTTTGTTTTTTGTCTGTTTGTGTGTGTGCATGCGAGTGTGTGTGTGTATTTGGGATGTTGGGGATGCAGGAGTGGGATGTTGTCGTGTTGCATAGATTCAAGCAGACAGGAAGTGGTCAAACGCAGACAGGAAGTGATGAAACAATCACACGCAAACAAGGACACGACGGAAGACCAAATAAGCTAATTGAAATGGGCATCATTGCACTCAACAGTGCCTTCGTCGGTTTTCCCAATCCGATACTAACATGCTAGCATTCCTAAATTTCTAAAAAATAAAAAAATTTCCCCTTGAATTAGTGTGCTGGCAGTGTCACTAATCTGCAACCTGCACCAATTTATGGATGTTGAAATATAATAAAATCATACGTTAACCAACATCATATTGCCATGTGTCGACAACGGCCTCAGCAAAATGTTGCCATTCATTAGTTGTGTTTACTCATTTAAATTAGCACGCTAGCACTCATTACAAGTTGACTACTTTACACTTTAACAAGTGTGGAATGGGTCACATTGTCCAACTGAGTGCATGTCAATATGCTAGTGCAGGTGCTTGTGGCCATTTTGGCAAATCTTTCTGAAGAGTGTCAATTAGTCACTTGCTAATGCTAACATAGCGACGTGACACACAACGAGCTAATATCGACATGCCAGCACGCAATCATGTTTAGCTGTTGTCAATTGGCGAGCTAACAGGGAAATGTTGACCTTCAAGAAATTTCCAAAGGTCAGATAAAGACATGAAAATTTGTGACAGACATAAAACAGCAACATTTTGTCTCAAGTGCGTCAAGGAGAACTGTTTCTATGATTACAACACACACAAAGACGAGGCAGAGTGATTGATGACACAAATAACAAATATGATGAAATAACAGACGATATTCTCTCACAGTGTGAAGGAGGACGTACGTTATGACTGGAGAACATTTGGTCGACACTTGCGATGCTAGCTTAGCACTATTAGGGCCATACTGAAGGGTAAAACAAACTAACAGCGTATAAACCTTGATCTTGCAACCCATCAAACTATATATATATATATATATATATATATATATATATATATATATATATATATATATATATATATATATATATATATATATATGCTCCCAAAATGAGAGAAAATTGGTCAATCCGATAAAGTACGTACGACATGATTTTTTTTTTCCTGGAAAACGTGGGGGGATAACAAAACAAGTCATTTTTGTATTTAAATACGAGATCTTAACATTGGTATTCAAACAAATTACCAGTTTGATCTTGCAATGTTTTTCAAAAGATCAGTGATGTTAATTTAAATCATCTTAATGTCTTTCCTCTGAAAAAACAACCAAACAAAATTACTTGTAAATGTTTTTAATGATTATAAGGACTTTTCCAGCAAGCATCCCATCTACGATTCATCCTGTCAAATGTTGAGTTGTCTCGTAAATCAGCGCAACATCTTTGGGCGTTTATCGCTTTTTGGGCAAACCAGAATTGGTTGAGCGTCTAATGGTCGTCCTGCAATCGGCCGGGATGATGAGGCGGAATGACAAGAAGGATGGGAATGTCTGTGTTTGTCTACTTGGGATTGGTGGGAAAACAAGTCAACATTTGGGATGTTCCATTCCGTACTAAAAACATGCACAACACACGACATTGAACACTCAACACTTATTTGGATCCAAATGCACTTGCTATTTTTGTCTTTTGTTGTGAGTAGTTTTTCTTGTGTGTGCGTGTGTGTGTGTGTATATAGGGAGGGGTGCGGGGGGGGGTCAGGAAATGGTGGCTCAAGGCGACACGGAACACGATGCGACTAATCGCACCAGGTTGGACATATTGCTTTTTAAAACCACGGAAAAATTGTGGGTAGGTAATATATGTCATGCATGCCACACAGATGGTTATGCCGTATATAAAAAAAAACACACCTACCATCACGCGCCTAATTAGATAATCATCATTAGCATCATTAGCACGGAAAACAAGTATTTTTTGCCATCAACTGAGAATGTGTCTATATATTTACATTATATAGACATAGAAAAGTTGTTTCTTTTTTTTTTTTTTCGAAAAGAGGCAGGTTTCTTTTCTGTAACGGATGCGAATAAATCAATCATGTTCATGGGATTTTACAGTCTCATCTAGATTTTTTTTTTTTTTTTTTAGGTGAGCAAGTTCAATACGATGGGTGCCCTTGTTGGTATGGCAGACGTGCTTCGGGTGGGCAGGACCAAAAAAAAAAATGGTGCTTGAGGACTTTGGCAGGACATTTTTTTTTTTTTTAAAGCTATGCCGGGGTCATGATGATTAATATTATGATGTGGTGCTTGCATGGCACCTCCTGCAGGTAGCGCTGATGTTCGAGGAAAAAAAAAAAAAAGCACACCGCAGTCCTTGTCCAGGTGAAATGGCCGTCAAAAAATTGTTCTGCCACAGGCTCCAACCCCTTTGATACGAGTCTTGAGATTGGAAAGATGCCGTCAAATGGCAATTTGTTTGGTGATTGGCTAAATGTTTAAAGATGCGCGTTGCCACAGAGATGCTTTTTGGCGAGATGTTTTTGTTGCCGTGGTGACGCTGGATGGCGTTTAAATGGCTGTCAGCGTGGCAATGTTGACAAGATGCTTCCGTTGCCATGGCGCGCGATGCTATTTAGTGTTCCTGTGTCTGCTGTCGCCATGGTGATGTGGGCAGAGGTCGGCCAGACACTGTTGCTGTCGTGAACCCGCTGTTCACCATTCCCCAAGAAGCTGTTGTCATGTGATGTTTGGAGGTTGGCAAAACACTTCTCTTGCCACGGTGATGTTGTTCTGAATTTGCCAAGATGGCAATGTTTGGAGATTCCTATGTTCTCAACATCTCAACATGGCCGTGTTGGTCAATGACACTGTAGGAGATCCCAATGACGCTGTCACCACGGTGATGCTCATTTTGCCCTAGCAATGCTGTTAAGATGTTCTTGTTGCCATGGCGATGCTGTTTAAGATGCTCTTATCTCCGTGGCACAAAGTTTGTATGTTGGGGAGATGCTGTCACCGTGGCATTGCATGGAGATCTGTGAGATGGTTAGGGTCGGGTAACGACGGCAATGCTGTTCGGCCTCGGCAGGAAAAAGGGGCTCGCGGTCGGCTCCTGAAGAGGGGCGGCGGCCAATCGGAACATCGGCAATCCAACTGAGCAGGAAGTAAACAAGTCACTTAAGGGCCGCGTGTGTGAATGTGTGTCGTAACCATGGCAACACACACGCAGCATCAACATCAAAAAGAGTGGGGCGGGGCAAACAAACTAAGATGTCACGGATGACTTACATATCCTCCAAAATATTAAAAAGTCGTGAATATAAAAATACACAAGTCGTAAAAAAATGACCAACACATTTTGATATGAAACGCATGCAAAGAGAGAGACTCCCCGCATTGCCGTCAAGCAGGAAGTGGAAGGAAATGAGCTGGAATTTCTTCATGTAAACATCGTACAGGTCCTTGTAGACTCTGGCGGCAGTGACGGCCGAGGTTATTTTTTTCCTTTCATTCTTTTGCTTATTATGGGCTGAGAGTCCAAAAAGGGGGGAGGGGGGGGGGGCTGAGTGAATATGGCAACTAGTGAATATGGCTCTGTGTTACATAGAAAGAAAAAAAAAAACTAGCCGCTTTGGACACAAACATGGCAGGAGTCCTTCTCTCCACGGCTGACTTGGGCTTGTATCCACTGAGTTTGATGGACCAGGGAGGGGGAAAATAATACAGACAACACAAGACAGCTTGTCTTTTAACACAATGATGTGTACACAGACAGTTGGACCTCCCGTCAGCTGGCAGGAAACTTTTGACGTTCACAGACTAGCGTGCTCGATGGCTTTCAAACAGCGTGCGTAGGCTAACACGTGGCGTTTGCACTATGTCGCCAACATGTTTGACTTCAAATTAGCGCTCCATTCAAAACTCCAACATGTTTGATGACTTTGACACTCAAATGTTAAGCCTGCACGCAAACATGAGTTTGATCTGGAACAACTAGCTGATTGTTGAAGTTACATTCCGGCTTAGCAAAGCCGCTATCAGCCACGCTAGCACGCTAGCTGTCGTCACAAGTTACTTCCAACAGACAGGACGTGGACGGGTTGGTGGGCACTGGAACAGAATTCCCAAATTTTCATTCTCAAGTTAGCATGCGACGTGACACGGATAAAACACAACATGCACCCCCTCCCCCCCTTATAACCTTGCTGACCTTCTCCCCATCCCTGCTGCCATCCCTGCTGCCATCAGATCGCCCTCCACTGTTTTCAGCCTAAACATTCCGTCTTTCCACATGCAAACAGAAAAAGAAAGAGACGCTAACAAGGAGAAAAGTTTTCTTTGAAGACAGTAGTGTGACACTCAACAACAAAGAACATTCGTTAGAGGATTAACAAACAAAAACTCAATTCAAAATGGCTTAAAAACAACAACAACAAAAGTTCCGACCGGGAAATCTCTGTTAGCCTTTAGCGGAAGCGTATGTACATGGTCAGCGCACTTCTTTTCGTGCTGCTTTTTTCATTGTTTTTGTTGTTCTTTATAGCCACATGCTGCGAAAAACCCACTAAAGCTGCTCACAAGGAATTGTCATTGCTAAAAAAAAAAAAAGACCAATGAAAACAAGGGTGGCAGGAATTCGGAGTCACCGGGTTAGTGTTTTGACTTTTTGTGATTGTTGTTTTTAGCCACATGCTAATGGTAAAACATAGCTCACTGTGAATTTTAATTTATCAGGGGGGGAAAAAAAAGGGGATTCTGCCATTTTGACTTCGCTAACGATCCACGACGAGGAATTCTTCAGAGGAATTTTCTTGACTTGTTTTAGGCACATGCTAACTTGTTGTTTTCCGCCACAAGTTAACAACCCGCTAACACTGCAAACCTGCTCATGAGGAATTCTTGCTGCTAAGAAATGTTGGGAATGAGCGTTTGGACTTTTTTTCTGGCTAACATCTCAAGACGATGAACTCTTCCATATGTGTCGCAGAATGAGTGTTTTGACTCTAAACTAGCACTTGGACTTTTTGTTGTTAGCCAGCTCCTAACAACTCTTTTTTTTTTTTTCTTGTTTGCCACATGCTGCAAACAAACCACTCAAGCTGTTCATGACAAATTTTTGCTCAGTGAGAGTGGGAGGGAAAAAGAAAAAAAAAAACAGTGGGAGACGTGTGACGATGGTGGTGATGATGAGAGGAGGAAGCGGAAGAGGTGAAGAAAGAAGCTTATGCGGATGAAGTGGCGGCATCTCCCGGCATGGTTGAGGAAAGGGAGGTTCCTGGGAGGGTCTCGATCTCATCTCCTGACTCCTCGATGGGCGGGATACGAGCTTCCTCCTCGGAGAGCGGGACAAACTCAGGATGGGCCATGAAGCTGTGGATGGAGCTACGCGACTCCGGACTCTCCAGACCTTCGTACAACGAGCTCCGGAACGCGTTCACCACTTTAATCTGACAAGAAAAATAAAAAGTTCAAAAGATGTTAGAGCGGGCTTTCATCGTTTTTGTTCATATTGGGGAGCAAAGGGTGGGAAGGATGGAGGCGGGCAGATGGGATGATGGGAAGCACGCCAACATGTTTCAAATGTGATAAAACATCCGCACAATCAAGCAAAACAAAAACAGAACAGTCACCAAACAGTGCAAACGTGGTTAACTTTTTCTGTTTCTTTGTTCCTTCAACATCCAAAGGCCAACAACGACTAATTCAAAATTCAAACAAATTTCCCGTGTGGGACAAGTGAAGTCATATCTTCTCGTCTATCTTAAATGTGAGGGAAAAAAATCCTTGACCAAGAATCCGTCAAAGAAAAAAGGCGGGGCGGGCCGTTGACGATGACACACGTGACGGACGGTCACAAGATGAAGGGCAAAGAAAGCGGAAGGCAACACAACATGCAAACACGCTTCAAGGCATGTGACCGGCAGGTTGTCTGCACGCCATTCTGCGGATTCTTTTTTGTCCGCCCATTTATGTCGATTGCAAAGTGACTGAACATCACCAAGCGCCGGCAAGAGGCGCCTTGACTGCGCAATACTTTTAGTTGCGTTCATTCCCATTCTGCAAGATGGCCGCCGCTATCACGCCTAACTGATGGCATCAATCATACATGTGCATGTACCATCGTATGCCACTTGAACAAAGTTGGGCGCTGAGCACCGTTTTTCAGATTGTGCATGATTTGGAAGAGTTTTTTCTAGTCTTCCCAACTAGCCGACGACTTTAGCTTCTGAAACCCCGGACGCTGTGCTCTTTTTCGTCGATAAATCTGGAAGGCGCAAATTCCTTCTGTTGTCTTGACTACCTGGCGTGGTGTGCAGACAACCCGCGACAACAAGCGTTCATGCAGTTGCAAAAAGAAAAGAAAGAGTCCAGCTAGGCTTTAGCCTTAGCGTTAGCCGACTCACTGCCCGCAGCGGAGGAGGAAGCGGCGGGGGCGGCGGCCCCCCCGGCCGAGTTCCCCAGAGAGGAGGAGGTGCTAAGGCCTAAGTGAGTGGGACTAGAGAGTGTTTTGGCGCCGGCAGCGTCGTTGTGCTGGCTGACCACCGAGGGCTGCCGGCGCAGGGCCCCGGGCACCGCTGCCTGGCCCGTCTGGAAGGTGTACACGACGTCCATCTGAAGGAAGCCAAGGAGGGAGGGAGGGGGGCGCGAGGGAGGGAGCATTACTGGAGCGTGGTTAGACAAAGCTGGAAGAAGAAAGTTAAACAGCGCACGCACGCACAAGCCAGAGAGAAAAGTCATTGAGGTTGATGTTATGTTTCCTATGTCGACCATAACCTGTTACTCGAAGGGACGCTTTTGAAAAAGCAGTTTGAAGATAGTCTATCGTGAGCAGACCCATCCAAAAGTCTCAAGAAGCCACGCCCAATAGTTTTTGCTTCATTTTTGCATCGCAGGTGCTCACCTCTAACTTTTTTCCAGACCATTCAAACCTTGCTGCATATCAGGGTTGTCATCTCCGACTTTTCAATAGGGCTGCCAAATTTCTCCGGTTCTTTCTCATGTTTTTTTTTTCCCTTTTCCTTCGGGTGACAACCAAGAAGAGGCCCGTTGCCTGCATTCGACCTTTGACATGACTGGCGATATGCAGAAATTGCAATTGGCCGCTGTTCATACTCTGTTACCATATGTCAACAGTGAGGTGAGGACGATGCTGGTGGCAGGAAATCCAGGTCATGGGTGTGTTGAAGAAAAAAGCACAAAGGCCGCGTGTCGTTCATTTAGCGAAGACAAAGACGACGAAGAGAAGCGAAGAAGTGGAAGGAAGACACGCAAGAGCGAACAAAGAGGCCAGCGGCGCTCGGGACCGAGAAGGAGCGAGCGAGCGACTGATAAGCTTCGCTGCAGCTTGTAGCAATTATAGCTCACGCCGTCGCCGGCATTATGAGGAGGAGGACGGGAAGGGAAGCGTGGAGAGATAAGACGCTAATTAGTCAGCAGACTTTTTGTTGCCTCCTCGAATTCCAGAAAGAAAATGCAAAGGCCCCCGCGTCACTTCGTAATGTTTCTCGGATCTCCTCACGTGTTGAAGTCGATGACAACCAAAAGCCAGAGAGAGAGCATTAGCAGACTGACAGGCTAAGCTGTGACCCTTTGCTAACACGTATGTATGGTGGAATTGCCTTCATTGCATTTGTACTACTTTAACTGGTTGCTGCTACTGTTGTTGTAAGTGTGTGTGTGCGTGTGTGTGAGTGCACGCAGGGGGGACGTTAGCGGCGAGGCTAATGAAGCCCATAGGGACTGAATGGGACTGCCCGTGGACACAACTTAATGCTCACTGAGCGTTAATCAATCCTATAGGAGTGCACACGCGGGCACGACTGAATGAAAATGTCCAATAAGCTTGTTTGGCTTGAGCGTGGCAGCGGAGTGTGAAATTAAGAGAACATCTGTTCAACAGAAAAGCTCACTCACTGAATTGGGCACAAGGTGTAAAGTTCCCCAAGTACTAGCCCAGTAGGCTCTTCTACTACTCGGCCGATCCGTAATTGCTCATGTCTAGGAATTAATTTGGAAGCATTTGATTGGCTGATCAGACAAGCGCGTCCCGATTGAAGAGGCACCTCCCGATATTGACGCCGCGGCGCGGTGACGGCGGCCGTACCTGCGTCTGGATGCGGTTGAGGCCGCGGAACCAAAGGATCTGCCCCCGTCTGAGCTCCATCTCGGCGTGGTCGATCTCGTCGTTGTCGGCCGTCATCTCCTCCTCGTGGATGTCCTCCTTGGTGGTGCCGTGACCCGCCTCCTTCAGGAACTTCAGGTGGTGCGTGGGTATCGACGAGATCAGCTAAAAAGAGACACGGCGGCGCTCAGTCGCCTGAAAGTCTTTTCCGGCCCGAGTCAAAAGCAAACCGAAGGCCAAAGTTACAGGCACGAGTATTTCTCGAATGAAATGTTGCAGATTTCACTCATTGCTGGGGCGCTCTGCAACGGAACTAACCCGTGGGGGGGCGTTGCTGCTTTTTATTTTTTCCATCTCATTGGGTTCCATCTGGCCTATGCGCTCGCATGTGTGTTAGACAAAAGGCCTCCCACACTTTGTCAGTCAGCATCTTGAAAGCGCTTGTCCTGCGCGTGAACCCAGCAGGCGGCAACGAGCTTCCCCTCGCCGCCGCCACTGCCATGTTTGCGCGTATTCACCGAGGGACCCGCACGCCAGGTTCATCTGCAGCATCCCCTTGGGCGTCGCTTTCATGCGCCGAGCTCATTACCGTGGTGATAGTGCCGGTCGCGATGGCAACAATTTGGCCTCCGCCACCAGGTGTGCGTGTGTGTTTGTGCGTGCGTGCGTTCACCTGCCCCCACAGCAGCTCGCCCACGCCGATGAAGACGCACCACAGCCACTGATCGATGGTGAGCGCCGTGCAGGAGAAGGGCTTCCCGCCAAACTGCACGATGATGATCTGAACAAAAGCGGCGGCAGCAAGTCAAACCACACACAAAACAGGTGCAAAAATGCAGCCTTGGAAAGAAAGAAAGAAAGAAAGAAAGAAAGAAAGCCTGTTGTAAAGAAAACCGTTTCAACAGGAGCCAGATCAAAAAAACGACATTCTTCTTCCAAATGGCCTCTCGTTTTTGAGACAATCCACGAATTGGTTTTTAAAGCACTGTGGTATTCACTTCATGCCACTCTGTCTTTTCTGCCAGGTCCATAGAATATTCTAAAATTCACATCAAAACATTCACATAGAACCCCTAAAAAAAGGAGCAAAGCTCGAAAAAGGTCATCCTGTCGATTTCCAACCAAATAAAATCGAATTTGCCGACCCTGAAGAACTGATGCGGCATTCACCTGCAAGGCAAAGGTCCCCAGGACGACGCTGCAGAAGATGGGGTTGCGGTAGACGCCCTCAAAGACGTTGCGCTCGCCGTGGATCTTGCGGGCGTTGATCTCGTTGAAGAGCTGCATCATGACGAAGACGTTGAAGACGATGGTGTAGTGCTCGGACGGAGGTGAGTGCAGCGGAGCGTTGCGACCGCTGTCCATGTCGAAGATCTTCTCGCCTGGACAAAGGCGCAAGGGCGCGTTTTCGTTGGTGACTTTGACACTTCAAGTGAATTTTGTTGCAGATGGCGTGGAAATGAAGCTCCTCCTTCACTTGGACAAGATGCTGCCAAAGCATTTGCATGCAGGGACAAGCAGGGCGCAAGTCACTCACCGGCAAATAGTAGCGTGAAGATGATGACCAGCTGGTAGACGGCGTGGCCCAAGATGTTCTTCATCATGGTGCGCGAGATGAGCGGCTTGTTGCGTCCGTATGGCTTGCGCAGAAGCAGTGACTCGGTAGGCGGCTCGGTGGCCAAGGCCAGCGATGCCAGCGTGTCCATGATCAGGTTCACCCACAGCATCTGCACCGCCTTCAGCGGCGAATCCTAAACAAAACAAAACAAACTGCTCACATTCTGCTGCCACTGTGACCTGACCCTGGATAAGCGGAAGAAGATGGATGGATGGATGGATGGATGGATGGATGGATGGATGGATGGATGGATGGATGGATGGATGGATGGATGGATGGATGGATGGATGGATGGATGGATGGACGGACGGACGATGAATATTGTGCTACTCCTTCCGTCATGCCTGCCTTGGCCACCAGGAGGCAGTGTTAGACAGGCGGAGGAGAAATCTATTTCTTTTTTATGTCTGTCATAATGTGACTAATCTCTAAACGTGAACTCCTGGCATAATAACGACAACAAGATGAAAGACTTCACAGCTGGCAGGAGCGATAACTAGCGACTCTTGGCCCACTGCAGCCGGCGTCGCAAAGTAGGCTAAGATGATGCCCGCAACCATCTGTGTGATACTGAAACGGAAGCGAACGTTCAAATCGCAAGGAGCCGCTTGCAGTTGCAGCTCACGCTAAAAGTGGAAATGCTGCAGGAAGTGCAATAAGAAGCATTGGCACGAGGCAGCGGGATGTCCAAGTCACCTGCGTGATGCAGGCGCCAGTGAAGGCCACGATGACGGCCACCACGTTGACGGTGAGTTGGAACTGCAGAAACTTGGAGATGCTGTCGTAGACGTTCCTCCCCCACATGACGGCCCGGACGATGCTGGTGAAGTTGTCGTCCGTCAAGATGATGTCCGACGCCTCTTTGGCCACGTCCGTCCCGGCGATGCCCTGGAGGCCAGCGGGCGGCAAGTTCAAGCGGGTGCCGACGAAACACTCGGCGACAAGCGGGACTGTGACATTCGCGGCTTACCATGGCGAATCCCACGTCGGCTTTCTTGAGCGCGGGCCCGTCGTTGGTTCCGTCTCCCGTCACCGCCACCACCTGTCGGGTCTCGCCCACTGTGCTGTCGATGATGCCTGAAGAGCGAGCGGGCGCCGTGAGCTCCTCCCTCCCTCCCTCTCCTCCTCAACGAGGTGCCGCTAACGATTAGCGCGACTCCCACCTTTGACCAGCGTGTGCTTGTCAGTTGGCGACGAACGAGCGAGAACTCGCAGTTTGGGCCAAACTTTGTCCAGGCGCTCTTGCTCCACCTGCGGAGACACACCGAGACAATGCCATCCCGTTTGGGGGTCAGGTGCGCGTCGGGGTCGAGCGGGCCCACCTCGCCCTTGTCGTTGCGGATTTGCTGGTTGAACTCTTTGCCCTCCATGCACAGGAAGTCCTCGTTGGGCAGCAGGATCCCGCACTTGGTGGCGATGGCCCGCGCCGTGTTGATGTTGTCGCCCGTCACCATGCGGACGGTGATGCCCGCTCGCTGACACTTTGTGATGGCCTCGGGGACCTGCCGTCAGATTGCCGGTTTAAACGGCTCTTGTGTTGCTTATCTGCGGCTTTTGTGTTTAGCCATCGGACGGATGTGTAGATGATATGCGCTGCGAGCACCTCTGGCCGGACGGGGTCCTCGATGCCGACCACGGCGATGCAGGTGAGGTCGTTGACAATGTCGTTCTCCGCGTCCCAGTTGGGCTCGCCGCCGCTGGCCGGGAAGTCGCGGAAGGCCAAGCAGATGGTGCGCAGGCCGTCGCAGGCCATGGGCTCGATCACCTTGCGCACCATCTCGTCGCGATCTTTAGGCTTGAAGACGCGCAGGAGGCCATCGCAGTCCAGAATCCGCGAGCACCTGAAGGCAGCACGAGGGGAACGCTCTCAAAGGCACCGCGGGAACTAAGACGCCACTACCGACGCATGCTCACTTTCTGAGGATGATCTCGGACGCCCCCTTGCTGTACATGCGGAAGCCTCCGTCGGCCATCCTGAGCACGGTGCTCATGGATTTGCGCGAGGAGTTGAAGGTGTACACTTTGTACATCTTCTCCTCGGGGACCTCCTCTCTGATGGGCTGGTAGTCCCGCTTCAGGTCCAGAACCAGACCCAGGAGGGCGCACTCCGTCTTGTTGCCCACGTGTCGAGGGAGGCCGCCCTCCTTCTCTGGAGGCTGATGAAGATGAAGAGGAAAAAGAGAATCCGTTTTGTGCAGTTAGCGAAAAAGGAACACAGAGTGACAACACAGCAGACTCACTCCAGTAGCTTAGTGTCTGCTAAAACTGAGAGCTACTGTCCAAGCTGAGATGATGGCTAGCTAGGTTAGCTTGTCATAGGCTTTTGTCTTTCTCACCAGGATCTTGGTGGTGTAGGCCGAATTGATGGAGATGCTGTTGACCAGGACCTCCAGGGTGTCGGGCTTGATGGCGCTGGCTTCGGGTATGGTCTTGTGATGAGTGTCTCCCACAAAGGCCTGCACCACGGTCATGCGGTTCATGGTCAGGGTGCCCGTCTTGTCCGAGCAGATGGCCGTGGCGTTGCCCATCGTCTCGCACGCGTCCAGGTGGCGCACCAGGTTGTTATCCTTCATCATTTTCTACAAGATGGACACCGGGGTTTGGGTTTTACGTTGAATTATTAACAAATTAATTACCTGCACCATTTCTGATTCCCGTACTGTATTTACCTTGACAGAGTAGGCGAGCGAGATGGTGACGGCCAGGGGAAGGCCCTCGGGGACGGCCACCACCAGGACGGTGACGCCGATAATGAAGAACTTGACAAAGTACTGAATGTAGATGGGCGTGCACTCAGACGTCCACGTGAGTCCCTGGACGCCGAACGTGTCGATGACGAAGTACAAGATCAAGATGATCACCGTCACAGCCGACATGATCAGGCCTGCGCACAATGGCAGCCAGTCAGAAACAATAACAACCAATCATCAGAATATCATTATTGAATTCTAGTACGTGACAAGCAGAAGTGAAAATCTTAAAAATTACGTGTCAATCGAAAATATAAAGCATATAGCTTAAAAACATACTTTAAGCATATAGCTTAAAATCAACAATATTTTTCAAATTAGATTTTTTGTTTCCCTTTTTAACAATCAGTAAAAAATGTCAAATCCAGATATCAGCGATATTTATTGAATTACTTAAATATAAATACAAATATATATCACGTATGAACAATACAATAGAGATTGGTTTTCACTATTTTGTTTTCTTTATAAATATTAAAAAAATGCCAAATATGAATTTTTATGAATAAAATGTCAAATGTGTTTATTAGCGATACATTTTTTTGTGGGATCACTCTTATGGAAATTAAGTCTTGTTTCTGGAGATTAAAAAAAAAATCATTTGAAGTGATTGTAAATGTGGGTCCATGGTTTCATCCTTTTTGGCTTCATCTTAACTGGTTCCATCCTAATTTCAATAAGGTCTCAAAATCTGTGTCCAATTATGATGGGGACAACCCCCCCTCCCATCCACGTCTGATGTGAAAGTGAATGAATTAAGGCTGATTGGACAAGTGTGTCAATTCCAGGATGAGTGGTGTCCAGAATGGGGCGAGAAAAAAAAAAAAAAAAGCCAGATTCAATAAAAGTGAGTGCGAGGTGACCCAGCGTTTGTCTCGGTGCTTAGTTTTTGTTCCAATTAGGTTACACAACTCAGCACGTTAGCTGACTAGCAGGAAAAAAAATTGAGTGATATATTTGAAAAAATCGAAACAGTAACAAGGAGATTTATGCTACGTGGCCAACGGAAATATTTCATCATAGAAAATGCAGATTGTGTGTTTTGAATGCTTTTTGCGAGCGCCTCACCGGCCTTCCCGATCTGCACGGCCAGTTTGGTCAGCTTCCCCTGCAGCACGGACTTCTCCTTCTTGGGCACGACCACCTTCTTGACCGGCTTGGCCTCCTCCTTCTCCTCCGACTCGGCCGCCTCCTCGCTCTTCAGCGGCTGGATTTCCAATGCGATGCCGTCCTGGGTTTTGGCTGGAAGGGGGTTGGGGAAAAAAAAAAGGCGGGGTCGTGGTCGAGGAGGTTGGATGAATGTGTCGGTGATGATGAGGAGGAAGAAGGGTGTGAGGACAAAAGACAGAGAAAAGGTTAGAGAGGGGGAAAAAAGATGGCCAAAGTTTTGTTTTTGGTTGTTGTTTTGTTTTTGCAGGGAGGAAGCAGCAGCTTTTAGCACCGACATGGTTAGGGTTAGGGTTCCCCCACATCCTTTTTCATCTTCCAGGACGCAGAGGAGCTGTCATCATGACAACAATCAACAGTCGCCTGTATTAGACTCACACACACACACGCACGCTCACACAAAAGACACGGGCGCACACCAGGTTGTGATGAAGCGCAGCCGACGCAATACACATAACAGCGGATTACAACACAGGGCACTCAAGTTCACACACGACTCCACTTGTCATCGCTTCCCTGAGTGAGCTCGATCGAGTGGCGGAAGCAAATCAACGAATCAATCATCAATCGGTGCCAGCCCGCCCCAAAAACTCCGCCATTGTCTAGATGAATGTTATCAAATGAAGGACAACGTGGAAGTCAACTGGTTTGTCATGTGGGATTCCACTCCACAGATTTATCGCCAACCGGTATGTCACGTTGATTTGAATATGGCCCAAAATTGGGAAGAAATTCAGCCCCTGAAGCCAGTTTCAGTTAGCAACATGACATCTGGTGGCCGTTAGAGAAGACCCTCCAAAAAGTCACAAGACACAGAAAGTCTACCATTTTGGTTGGAAATGCAAGCTTCATGAGATTTAGATAGCAAAGCTGAAAGAGTTCTAAAGAAATCAGGATCGGAGGTGGGCATAAAGGCACTATTGGCCTTTATTGGCATTAGGAGGGTTACCCGGACCCTAAAAGTTGAAGACCTCCCCAGAGAGTGCATTTGTATAACGCAAGAGCTCGGCTGGCAGCTCTGAAAAGCTGACTGGGGGAGTCTTGGCCTCATTTGCATAAGCAAAGGGCCTATTTGCATCTGGCGGATGCGCTTGATTGAGCCGTTTCCCGGCATGCACCGCTGCTCGCCCAAAAGCCTCCTCAGCTAATCTGACTCTGACTGCTTGGCGCTGCAAACCTCCTCATCTCGACACAAAAACAGCAGCTACTGGGAAACGATTAGCACCACTTTAACTAACTTGTTGGCTTTCCGTTATGTCTATTGCACTCGCGCACTTAAGTCAGCCAGGGTCACGAAGTCACGCCACAAAAAAGTCTCATCAAGACACGGCAAGTCTGCCATTTTGGTTTTAAAGACATCTTGGCCTATTTTTGACATACATGAAGTTGTTTGAGCAATTCTGTCAGATTGCTATAAATTTGGAAAATATTAGACAGACGGGTGACGCTAATGGGCGACATTTTTCGTTTTGCGTGGCAACTGTGATAACTCGACGATTTGAAAGTTTTATTGAATGGGTGTTGTCATGCTTCGGCGGATTGTCAAAATTCAAAGTGCTTTCACCCCTGAGAGGGAAACGATTTTGATGTCAAAATAAGACCGTGCCGGTGGATTTATGACACCCGACGAAACAATCGATGGCTGAATAGGAAAAGACACATAGATTAATAACCTATCATAAGAAAAAGGGGAACATTTAAACAACAAAATCATGAACATCTGGACGTTATTTCTTTGGATTTGTTTTGAACATTTCTATTGTTTTACTATGAGCCATAAAGAAATTGGCAAAAAAAAAAGCACGCGATGTGGAACTAACTGACTAACACATGGGATGGGCGCGTGTGCGCGCGTGTGTGTGTGTGTGCGTGCGTAGGTGCGCGCGGTAGTGGTGGGAGTCGGACAACCAAAAAGAAAAACGACAGCAAGTCCACAAACAGACGACAAACTGAAAAAGGACCACCCGAAAAACCACAGCGATGCAGAACCACGACAGCTGGGTGGCATGGACGGAGGATGGACGGATGGCAGGAGGAGGAGGAGGAGGAGGTAGAGGCAGAGACGAGGCCGGCAGCGGGACACGAAAAGAGAAAGACGGCGACGGTGGGGAGCGACCACCTGCAAGGAACCAACCAAGAAGAAGAGGAAGATTTGCTACCAGAGTGCAACTCCCCAAAACAAAAACAAAAAGGGGTGCTCGAATTTGTCCATCAAAGACCTAAGTGGCGGCAGATGCTCAAACCACGGGAGATGCACGCGCGCGAGCTGACACCGGCGCATGTGCATTTCAGCTCACCGTCACGACGTCAGAAAAAAAAAAAAAACGTTGGGCATATGAACACTCCGCCTCCCAATCAACTGTCTCTTGCAATGGCAATGGATCGTTCTCTTTTCAATTCTAAAGCGCAAATAATCATCACACAATTGGAAACAATTTTCTTTCTTTTTGTTTTTCTCCTTGTGCGATTTGCGTGATCTGTAAATGCCAAACAAGCTTTGAACTTCATAAAGATAAATTTGTTGTCATCTTGGACCATGATTTAATGCTACATCCAATTCAGTGCACTGCTTCTTCTGCTATGCTCATTTTGGCCACCAGGAGGTGGTGCTGTACAGTATAGTCATGCAGACACACCTCCGACTGTTAAATTGCTGCTGAGGATAAAGAATATGTGCTCGTAAGCGCAGCAATATTATCATGTACGTGTGTTTTTTCAGCCATCGACGTGTCAAGTGTCGACGATGGTTGCTAACGTTAGCTGGCGTTTTTTGTCAGCGTTAGCTCGTGGGCTGTTTGTAATGAAAGTGGGTGCATGGCCGCTTATATATAAACTTTCAAGTTCGCCTATCTTGACAACTGTTGAAATCGGGTCATTTGTAAAAGGGCTTGGTTCCGTCGGCGGCGCTAAAAAAGTCAATAAACCAATCAGAGCGCAAGAGTTGCACCCGAGTAACGTCAGGGAGCATCCCCAATTGGAGTCGGACAGACAGAGAGAGAAAGAGCGCCCCCCTCCTGCCTCTGGATGGAGAATATGCAATGCGGGGGAGAGAACGAGGGAGGGGCAAGATGGCGGGACAGAGCGACGGATGGATGAATGGAGGGGGTTACCTTTGTTGCGATTTTCGGGGGGTCCTTGTTTTTTACCTGTTCGGACAGAGAGAGAGGGCGGAATGCTGAGAAGATGGATCAAAAGAATCAAACTGAAGGAGAACTTCAAAACAGAGAGAGTGTGTCTCGCTGGCAGCAATGGACCAATCAGAAAAGAGGGAGACGCTCACGCCGGTCCCATTTCGCTCCAGCCAGCCAATCACCGGTGAAAATTCAAGTCGTATATTGCATCTATGAAGATGTTCCCTTTTTTTTTTTTTTTTTTTTTTTTTAGAAAAAACCTCCCCCAGATACTTTCATACATTGATATATTTCGTTAGCTCCTACAATATTCCTCTCAAATTTATTTTGATCATTCTTTTATCTTATCTTTTTTTTTTGAGCCACACGGCATCCGTCTTTGCGCTGACTTGGTCCATTCAGCCCCTTCTCAAATGAAAGATTGACAAACTCAAATATTAGGCAAGGAAACAAATGAGCAGACCGAACAAAAGAAAATAACGAGAGCATGATCGCAAATCATAAACACTCCAAGAGGACGGTCGAGCAGCTCCGCTCGCTCGCCTGTGGCCTAGCATCACAGCGCTCCGCGTACACGTCGAGATCATTTTGGTCTTGGGGGGAGGAGTCAAAGGCAGGCGTGCGTTTTAATAAAGGAGGTCATTGATGAATTAATTCATTCATTCAACAGGAATGCCACACTGGACAAGAAAAAAGTGAATGACACGTGAGCTCATTCTAAGGACAAACTTTGGACTTCACTGGACTGGGATTGACAGTGCAGCTCAAGCGGACGCTAATGTTGGAAGCTAGCTTGCGCTATTTGAATGTGATTGGATGAACGGTTCTGGGGGCGGGGCCCGTGGAACCGAGGACGGCGGGGGAAAGTTATCGTTGATGGATCGAATTTGCCATCGATTAGTCGACAAGAGTGCCACCTTAACGTCGGTGACAAAAAAGTCGTTCAATACCAGCCGTACGTATATGATGTGGAATTGAAGGGTTGTAACCAACGGCGCCGCATAGTTACACAACATTTAGCGGTCGACACACATCTGAGCCATGCTATCCGTTGATGTAAACAGACCCACACTATTCATGTTTCGACTGGTACCACTAATGTAGCAGTGGTTACTTACATCGGAGTGGATGTTCTCGAGCGTATCGTAAAAGTGATTTCAGGTGGTTTTGTGTCAAGTTGTTGTCCAGATGAGCACAAAAAAACATTCACGATGCTGCGACGGTTTGTGTCTCATTCGTACTTTTTTTGGCCTTCTTCTCCTCGCCGTTGTCGCCGGCACCGAGCAGCGTGAAGATGATCCCCGTCTGAGAGTTGAGTCCGACGGCCGACACCACCATTCGGCCCGAGCCCTCCATCACGTGCGTTCCTGTCGGGCAGAAGCACACCTTGAGTGTTGCTATGCTACTGTTTCGTGGAGAAAATGCTAACATGCTAAATGCTATTTTGTGTGGTTGTTTGCGTGAAAATGTTTGGGATCCGCGGACAGACTGGAAAATGGCATTTGTGGTTGTTGCCGATTTTTGGGGCCTTCAAACTCACCCGACAGCAACATGGGGTCTTTCTCCAGAGACTTGCGGACCTGATCGGATTCTCCGGTAAGGGAGCTCTCATCGATCTTCAGGTCATTGCCTTGGATCAAAATGCCGTCGGCGGGCAACAGGTCTCCTGTGGGCCGAGGACAAGAACATCAGGTTTGAAAGGAGGCTCGCTCGGTCGCTCAAATGTGAAGGTGCGTTACCGTATTTGATCTGGGCGATGTCCCCCACCACCATCTCGGCCACGGGGATCTGGATGACTTGCCCCTTGCGAATGACCGTGAACTTCTGCTCCTGCTCGATGCGACTCTGGAGGCCTCGGAACTGCTTCTCTTTGGACCAATCGTTGAAGGCCGTCACTAGTACCACGATGATGACCGAGAACAAGATGGCCGCGCCCTCGATCCAGCCTGCCTGCGCCTCGCCTTCGTCTTCCACGCCGCCCGACGCTTGGCCGCAAGCTGGAAAAAATTGCAAAGAAACACATTTCTACTCGGCTGTGTGGAGCGGGGAGCACTCTGCCCCGAGTTACCGTGGAAACAGCATCTTGATTAGAAATACGCATCGAGTCCGAAGTTCCTCTAAAGAGCTATTTGTAGAATTGCATGGGAAAATCGTATCGTCTTGAATAAAATACAGATTGCTGATTGGATGGCGGAAGCTTGCAGTCAAGTTTTGAAGCCGATTTTGGCAACGGACCTTCACTGTTTCCGCCTTCCAGGTGGTAGAAGGACAAGCCCAGCGAGATGATGGCGGCGATCTCCAGGATGATGAGCGTGACGTCTTGCAGGGCTTCCCACACCAGCTGCAGGAAGGTTTTGGCCTTCCTGGGCGGGATGAAGTTCTGCCCAAAGGCCGCGTGCCGCTTCTCCAGGTCCACGGGGTTCCCAGAAAGACCTGCGCGACACAAGTGGCACCACAAGTCTCAAGTTTAAATTCCAGTTGGTCCGGACTTGGCTTCCTCGCTGCCAAACGCGGCGTCTAACAAATGCAAAAATTCGGCAAAGGGCATCCCGGCCAAACTGCAATGGGACTTTTTGGAGTGGGCCGATCTAATTTGTCGGCGATAAGAAAACAGATGTGATAGATGTCTACGTGGCCGCTGTTGCCGTGGCAACCGGTACAGAAGATAATCTACTGGTGAAAGGAAGGAAGGAAGGAAGGAAGGAAGGAAGGAAGGAAGGAAGGAAGGAAGGAAGGAAGGAAGGAAGGAAGGAAGGAAGGAAGGAAGGAAGGAAGGAAGGAAGGAAGGAAGGAAGGAATGTGTGTATTTCTCTTGCGCTTTTCAAGCGGATTAAAATTTGCTGTTGACCAGCGTACAGTCTGCTTTTGTGGAGGACTAAAGAAATGGCAGAAGAGTTACTGGCGAGAGGCGGAAATTCGGACCAGTTCAAGCAGGTCTTTACACGATGATCAAGAGTCAATTCGGTTTCAATTCCGTCGCTGAATTGTTGCACCTCTGCTTGAATGTTGAGTAAAAGAAAATCCGCTTTGCCGTTTAGAGTTTTGCATTCACTGTCAGAGAGAAGCCTGCTTAGCGTTGAGAGGTTCTTTGAAATAGAAATGGAGAGTAAAAAAAAAAAAAAAAAAAAGACCTTTTTCACAATTTGATGTCATCTTGACAGAATACCTAAAATAGCCATTTTATTTTTAGTCTACATGCCACGTCTCACATCAGATTGCTTAGAACTAAAAAACCCCAAAAAAGAAAATCACATTTTCGCTTCTTTGTTTTTTTTTGATGCCGTGATGAAAAGAAGATCGGCCACCACCGGGGAGGCTTCAGACGGACGCTTCATAAGACATGAAAAATGCAACAGGGGACAAACAAAAAGATGAAACGTGACAGTGCGCTTCAATCTGAGCGTGTAGGCACCGCTTTGGAGTCTGCTGCCACCGCAAAAACAAAGCATGCCTTCAGCCTCACTTTCCCGTTCAGGCATGTCCAAATATCACTTGAGAAATACAAGTATGGGATCATTAGAAAAAAAAAAAAAAGTTTGAAGTCCTTCATTTTGGAAAATTCAATTAGACAAAATGCATTTCATGTCATGAAATGTGATTTAATTAGGGCAAACAATTAAAATATAGATAACGATGAGGATGAATAAGAGTGACCGCGATGATGAGGATGATGAGTTTGGGACTGAAAAGTCGTCAGCAAGGTGGCGGCGGCGGGCGCTGCGGCTGATTTGCTAAATGGAATGCTGCAATGATCTATGGAGACATTAGGGGAGCCGCATGGAACTAATTTCAATTCAGCAATGGACCCGCGGCGCCAACACGCACGCATGAGCGCAGGGGATCACAGTTGACCAACGGCAGCCCGACGGCATTTCCACGTGATGTGTTTCCACAATGCAGTCCTGATTTGCATCTTTTTTTTCCCACATTTTTAATCTGTTTCTGTCAGAACCCAGATTTTATGGAGGGGATCTGCTGCACATGTGCGTGAACATTTTGGTGAGCATTTGAGACACATCTCCTCAAAATCACAGGAGAAGAATCTTTGGGCGGTTTACCTTCGATGGGCGAGGTTTTCAGGCGTCTGCAGATACCCTGCACGTCGCCGTAGTCGTCTCGAATCTTGCCGACAGCCTCGCCGCTGCGCAGCTCCATGAGTCCTCGCAGGTCATTCACAGTCACCCCGAAGTCACCATCGTGGTTGCCGTCGGCAACCGAGTTCCCCGCCGGGTGCTCCACCGCGTTGTTCGCCATGTCGCCGATGCCGGCCGGTCCGTGAGAATGTCGCAGATGTCAGAGAAAGTCCCGATGGTCAGTGGAGGGGGGGGTCGCGGGGCGTGCGCTTTGGCAGGTTAACTCCTCGCTGGGACGGGCATGCTCCACTGGGTTACCATGGAAACGGGGATAAACATGTCCGGATGTCGTCGCTGTGAACAAGGAAGACAAGCAGGATGGATGAGAATCTGGCTAAACAGCAACACCTCAGCCATCACAAAAAACGGCTCCTCCCAATATTTGAAGCGAGGGTGTCAAAACATCATACGGACAATCGAGATGGAAATAAAAACTTGACAAAGAATATTTGCCATCACTTGTAAACATCAAAGTGTTTCTTTCTTGCCTTTTCAGATGAGCTTTTTTTTTTTTCCACCTCATCAATGTTTTTTTTAACGTTGGTGAAAAGGGATCAGAACATTAGCTAAATATAGCAAGCATTTGTTCGTTACATTAGCAACCATGAGATGACAGGAAAAGAATAAAATCGGCCTGAGCAACTCCAATCAATGAATAACGGAGCTGTCAGTTAGCCCGACCGCTAACATAGTTTGTGTTAAAAAAAAAAAAAGCTTTTGCTGATTTTGATGATACAGCTTGAAAGGAACAAACGGAAAAGGAAGTGCAACCAAGTGGATGGAGAAGTTGGATGCGTGATCATCAACACAGTGTGTGTGTGTATTTACAAATTCCAGTCCATCATGATCCAAGTGCTCACCAAAGGACTTAGCACAGTTAACGGAATGCACGCGCACACACACACACACACACAAATTGCGGTCAGTAGGTCATTATGGGATGTCGCGCTGCTGCTGATTGAATGGCGATGACGCAACCGTGTCTGCGAGGAGCAATCGTTAAAGACACACTTTAGTTCATTGTGACTTGAAGATGCTTTTTTTGTTGTTCATGTTGTCGATCACGTCACCTACACCCAAACTGGCATTTGGGTGAAGTCCAAAAGGCAAGATGACCTTTTCCACATCTTGTCATGGCTATAAAAAGGCGCTGGCTCATCCAACGACGCGATCGGAAAATGTGTCGAGTTCAAAGGTGGATGACACACTAGGTGAAATGATAAAAAAAGTTCTTATTAATACTTTGTCATCTACTCTTTGTTGGCAATGACAGAGCTGAAATGTTTTCTGAAAGTCTTCACAAGCTTTTCTTCACACACCGTTGCTGGTATTTTGGCTCATTCCTCCATGCAGATCTCCTCGAGAGCAGTGAGGTTATACAAATAAGTGGGAGAACTTGCACAATTGATGGATGACTAAATACTTTTTGCTCCACTGTAAGTGAATTTAAAATAATGTACAACTCGCCCGGCTGCCAGAGGATTGTTTGACCACGCCCACTGCAGCGCAAAGGTCGACAAAGCGTCGTCGCCAAGACGCTAAAAATCAGCTCGGCAACGTGGAACACACTTCCGCTCTACTCTGAAATCCAACGCTTGCTGCTGTGGAATTTGTGTGTGTCAGGGTGAGGCTAAGATGAGCCTGGGTTGTTAGTGGAGAGTCTTGCTCAAGTGCTGTATTCCATTTCGAACTCCAACACCCATGCCCACGTTGCTGGCTGTTTGGCAGCATTCCTTCTTGATCAGAAACTGTCAAAAATGGACGCCGGATGGTGAAAAACAGCACAAGCATGACTCAGACGTTTTGCTCCTGCAGCAACACACACACACAGCAGGGCTGGCTATCGCCAACAAGCTCACAATAGCAGGCTTAATATATTTACGATCCACATAAAGATATCAATTTGATGAATGCTTTCTCATTGTGTTCATTCACTCGTTTCTGTGTTTCTGTGTGCTACTAGCTCGCTCCTTCTTCTTCCTCTACTTCTCTGAGCCTCTGCAGACACACCTGCTCTGCATACTAAAGCAGCCTGCTGACTACACGGACACACACACACACACACACACACACACACGTCTATTCACAGTCCAAGTATGTAAGGCAAACCCTGTTGGTCACACCCTCCACACTCAGAGAAAAGAACTTTTTTTCGTTCGCCCTGTTGCACCAAGCAACTGAATGAATGCTTGGTGCCTCATGGAAAATACTTAAACACGCACGCACGGGATCTACGCCACATGCCTCAGGTGACACAAGTGACACAACTGTGACCTAACAGCAACCTAAAGGGAAAAAAAAAAAAAAACGCACAGAACAGGTTCTCTTCCGATGGCTATTGAGGAATCATCGAGTTCAGACAACGCAAGACGACTGCCAAGCAGAGTACAAAATAAATGAAAGTAAAGACGATGAAATTAAAATTCGGATGGAACTACGTCAAGTTACCAACGTTTGGCCCTGGTTGAAATCAGCGAAGGGAAGCGCCAGGCCAGGCGCACGGAACGCAGCATTTAGTTGGCCTAGCCTGGTAAACTTTGATTTTCAAGTTCAGTTCAACTTGAACGGAAAATACATTTTGAAGTCATCATTCGATGGAGTCATCCAGGCCAACTAAATGCTGCGTCATAGTTGTATCATCATTTTTTTTAGAATCCAGTGCTCTTTGGATGACTTCATTGACTCCAAAATGTATTTTCCATTCAAGTTGAACTAAACCTGTAAATCAAAGTTTACACAACATAAAAACTCACTCGGGATGAAAAACCCAAAACTACATCAACACACTTAAAAGACACTCTTGGAACGCGCACCCTGAAGTCCATGGTCCCGTCCCCACAATTAAAAGTCCATTGGCGGGAGGTGGACTGCACTAAGACGCAAAGACAAGGGCTCACACATTCACATGCACCACACGTCACTGTGTCGGGTGGAGACAGTGTGTGTGTGTGCGAGTGTGTGTAGCATGTCAGACTCAGTAATCTAAGGGGGAAAGGAAAAACGATAGAGCAGCCGGGAATGCAGGAGACCACACCCTTATCTGCAGTCATGTGACCACCAGGGAGTGAAGGGGGGGGGGGCAGTAAAGGGTGGCTCCGACAGTTAAGAAAATCGCCCCACTGCAGAGGCCAGGACCACGCACACATGCAAGCGGTATCCTCCGCACTGCAAAAAAAATGGGGCAAGTTGAGGATCTGACTCAGATCAAAACTCGCTCATTGATTCTCACGTGTTGCAGCCCTATGAACAGGATGCAGATTTCAATTCAGTGAGTCAAAAACAACCAAAAGCATTGGGCACAAGCGTGACGCACCGTGAAGTGAGTTTTGATCAACAAATGGTTTCATGAAAGAAGATATTTCATGGTCGTCTTTGGTGGAAAGGAATTCCCACGCTGCCCCAGAAATGAAAGAAATGGCAAAAAGGCTCAGAGGCACGGAACAAAAACAAGGCAATTGACTCTTGTGCCGAGGCTGGGGACGAGCACGAGAACCGCTCAGGTTAGCGAGCTCGTGACGTTCCCGTCGGCGTGACCTTCGATTCGGTTGACGTGGTCTTCCCGTGGCGAGACGACAAGGCTTCGTTCACAAACTCATAGCCTGCACGCAACAATGGGAACAACTCTTTAGCGAGTCAATAGTCGTCATTGGCTTAATCTCATTTCGCGTCAGTTAATCATTCTCGGTCAGCCGGCACACCGGGCTGGAAATTTCCAGAAAACTGAATGCATGTTATTTTCAGGGGCGGCGAATGTCTGTCGGCCATTGTTGGATGATCATTCTTTGTCATTTAGTGTCAGCCATTAAGCAAGGACCTAAAAACATCTCAAGATGACTCAGTAAGTGCACGTGAGCTCGTTAGTGAAATCAACCATTTGTGTCGAGTTGACGGATCCAGAGGGCTCGAAATCCAGCCACTTGGCGTCATTTCGTGTCAGTCGGCTGTTGTCAGCTTGCAATTTAGCCACTCTGTGCTATTCAAGTGTCGCTCAAGTAGTTGGTAAATGGGAAATGGACTGTACTTATATTGCGCTTTTATCTAGACCACATGATGCTCGAAGCGCTTTACAATTCACCCATTCACACACTCATACGCCAATGGGAGGCTATTTTGACGTGTGTGTGTGTGTGTGTGTGTGTGCGAGCCAGCTCGTCATCAGCCCATTTAGTGCTAGTTAGCGTCAGCCTCAGGGCAAGCAGAAAGCAGAGCAGCTTCATCAGAGCACTTATCGGTCAGCCTCGCCTGGCTTTGTGTCAGTTAGCCATTATCAACTAGTCACCGAAGACATCCGGACAGTTTGTCAGCCATTTTTCATCGGTCAGCCAGCTAGAATTGGCAGTTGGCCATCGCCGTCCATCTATGGCCGTCGGTCAGCCTCGGAAACAGTTGGCAAAGGCATCCGAGCACTTTGAAGCAATCGACGGCCAGGGAGTCATTTAGCATCGGTTAGCAATCGTCAAGTGGAAAACGTAAAAGCAATAGTTGGATTGCTCCGTGAGCTTGTTCAACAGGTGCCATTTTGCAAAGTGAGCCAATGAGGCGCTCAATCACTGAGTCCATTGAGAACATCAGTCAATTGCTCAGCTCCGTCCGTTGAACTGGCAGGCCAAGAAATGTCCACGATTCCAAATGAAGCCAATTCACCGAGATATTTCGGTTGAGAAATCCAAAAGCATTTGACGCTCGCTCCAAATGTTCCCAGCTTTGAGAATTTCCTCGACGAGCAAGCTTAGATTTTTAAATTGCGCAGACCTTTCGTCACATTTCTACTGACAGTGTCTATTCATAGCCACGAAAAAAAAAAAAAAGACGTGAATTCTGGAAATGATACCCAAGTCAACAATGGAGACAAGTGACACGCTCGCCTTTGCTTTTGACACCTCAACGATGTGTTTTTCATCCTGCTCGTCATCGGTGGGAAGCTTCCCCGCACACGATTTGAATGAAAAAACCAATAGAAGGAAAAACTATCAATCAGCTCTGATGTCAGCGCTCCAAAGAGTCGTTAAGGATGCAGACGCCGCATCCGGGTCGGCCTCCGGAGAGTCCTCCGACGTCGGACAATCCATCCCGCTAATTGAGCGTCGGGGAGATTGCGTCTTTTACGATTTGTCCGTTGCAGAAAAGCCGCGTCCACTCCTGCGGCGGAATCACTCGCCCATCGCGATGCGTCGTCTGTCATCTAGTAAAAATCTATTTGAGAAAAAAAAAAAAATTCCGTCTCGCAACTTCATTCTTGTTATGAGATCTTTTGATCTCAAACTTATCTTTTTTCCGTCCAAAAATTAAAGCTTCAGTTTCGTAACGTTATTCATGGAAGACAGCGTGAAAGTGGGCAGCTCTTGAAAATCACACTTGTGAAGTCGGCAACATACGCGTGGACATCTTTGCTACCGTGCGGCCCACCGGGCGCGCTTCTTCTTTTTCCTCGGATGATGACGATGATGAAGATTCTTACTCATCCATGGATGACTGCCGGTGGAGCGTCTTGTGACCGAGAACATGGCGAGGAAAAAAAAAACACAAAAAGGCGAGACAAGTGGCCCTTGTCTGCCGCTTGTTGCACAGCGTGACTCGCCACATTCCTGCATTACGATTCCTCCGTGTGTTTACGAGCTCGTTTTCAGGGAGAGCTTCACGCCTTATCAAATTTCAAAGGTCGGACCGTAAAAATCAACTCCAAAAGCCAAAGATGAGTGTTGACTCGTAACTAAGCGCTCACGTTCACTGGCGATGGAGGGATTCCGACAGCACCTGCGTTCCTTCCTGTAGTCCAATTGCCCTTCCTAGGTCACTTCCTACACCCTTCCTTCTTTGCTGCCTTGTTTCCTTCCTTCCTTAAGTCTATCACCCTCCCTTAGTTACTTGCTCCTCTTTTGGTAGATAAAAAAAAGGTCTACCTGGTTGGTCTTTTTGTTAATGTTGCTTCCTGTCATTCTTCCCTCCTTCAGTCCATCATCCATCTTTTTGTCTTTCGTTGATTTACAGAGTGGAGCACCCGCTTTGGCCCGGCCTGAGCGCTCCAGCCTTAACCTCGACGAAGACAACAGGAACAAGGCCGGCCGGCCCGGCCCAACAACGACCGCAAACGGGAATCCTCCCTCGCCGTCAGTACTCACAATACGCAATCAGCTATAAATAGCGCATGCTCGCTAAGTGGTGCAAGCGCTTGGCGGGGCGCTTGACGGCGATTTGGGCGGGTGAACGCATATACGACATATTTGTGTGTGTGTGGTGTTTTAGGTTGTAATCGTAAATGTTGAGCCCCTGAAAAAGTTACGTGAAAGGCAATGCAATTTCAATCATCTATTTTAGGAACAGCTAGACTCAACACACATACACACGCCGCCGTTTGTCGTGCGAGGACAAGGAAGTGAAATGGCGCGAGCTGCCAACATGACATGAGAAAGCATCAAGCCTCCACTTCCTGATGGCCGCAGTGTCTCCACCCACCATCTGCTCACTTCCTCCTAAACCGCCACGGCGCACTCACCTCTCGGGCTCGCGCTCGGCTTCCACTACCAGACACGTTTGTCAGATCATGTGACGCTAGCGCACGTCTTTGTTTAGCTCGACCGCAAACATCCAAAGGAGGAGGCGGTAAAACGCATTCGTGAATGAAGGCTCAAGAAAAGACAATACTGCCATCCACTTAATTGAAAATGCTGCCATTGCAAAATGAAAAGAAGGCCAAACTTTACTTTTTTTCACAACTGAAAGGGAAAGACTTGAAATTTAAAAAAAAAGGAAACAGCAAGATCGTGGCTACAAAGTTCATCTGCAAGGTCACATTAAATCACGGTGTGAAAAAAAGTGAAACGACCGCTAAGTCGCTCTCGAGTCATGATCAACAGATTTCAGCAAAAAATAAAACCAATTACGAAGAAAAAAAAGGACAGTGTCATTTCAATGATAATGGCTCCGATCACGTTACGCAACAAGCGACAGAATTTGTTGTTCTGAAAAGATGACAAAAAATGACGTGAAAGGATTGAGAGGTGGACTTGAAAAGTGAACCTTCAGTCTCGGAATCAAAAAGTAAGTGAAGAGAGGCCATATTGGACATCAGATTGGGTCGGCGCAATGTGGAGATTGCCCTTAAAATAAAAATTGACACGGCGCACGGGCAACTTTGATCATCTGATCAAGTCGGATTATGGATCATCTGACACGTTGCAAAACCAAAAGCTGGCATTGTTCGAATGGAAGTGGCATGAAATGTGAAGAATGTCGCCCGCGCACTACCATGACTATGCCAAATGTGCCAAAGTCATCGTGGCGGCAGCTACTTGAGAGAGGCCCAATGCCCGCTCCGAGTTCCATCCTGCGCCAACGATGGGTGGCTGGCCAGCGAAGGCACAAACGAAAAGCCCGATGTGCATTTTGTGCCTTTTTTCTTGGCTGAGCGTTGGCGGGGGACGGATTGACGAGGGAGACGGCGGCGGTGGCGGCTTGCATAACAGCAGCGTGGGCGAGCGGGCGGGCGCAGCTCCCGGCAGGTGTTTAGCGGGCGGCCTCGTGGGAGCTTGCCCGACTTCCTCCAGTTGGGACTGAACGGGAGGCACCAGACGCTACTTCGCCCACAGCCCTACTTGAAAATACGGACATTATATTGCCCAAAAATTCAACAACAATAAAAAGCCTCATCTTGAAAAAGTATCGATATATTTTTTGCTAACTTGTTTAAACAATAAAAACCTCATATTGATCGGGAACATTTTCCAGGTTCAGGAACAAGTCGAAGGCACCCCACTAGATTCAAACTTTGTGGGCAGGGGCAGACAACATTTATTTGCGTTCACGAGTTTCCCTGTTTTGTCAAACGACTCTTTGTGGATGACAAATATGCAAAAGAAGTCAAGCGGCGTTTCAGTGATGTCCCTTTGGATGAATGCGGGCGGCCATCAAATAGTCATGAAGGCCAACGACTCGGTTACGGGCAAACTGGAGCCGTGCCGCCGCACTCCCGTCGTCATCGGCGGCCGGAGCGCTTCGCTTGCCGCTGCTGCACTGCGTCCATTCATAATTGATGGCCACTTACATAAGAGGCGAGCGAGTGAGCGTGCGAGCGAGTGAGCGAGCGCCCTCCTCCTGCTTGCAGGGGCTTCCCGAATCCCCCCTTCACCATCCGAGGGGAACAAGTGGCAGAAAACACACTTTTTTCCTTCCCTTTTAACACGCAAGCCAAATGAAATACGTTTTTGAAGGCATCCCACGAAGAGCTCGTTCATTCACCAAATACGGCTGCTGGGGGAAAACTGGATATTACAATCTTTGGAATTTTGGGAAGTCTGCCAAACACGGCAGCACACAATCAAGGTTAAGTCGGACAAAAATTGCAAGACGGGGAAAAAATGTCTTCACTCCGACTGCTAGATACAAGGAAGCCCCTTTTAACATCGCGCATACTATGTTCCTAAACTAAAGCTACAGTCCATGTATGAGCTCTAATGAAAAGTGATAGCTTAATGCTAATGTAGCGCATGAAATGTCATCGATAGGCCAACAGAAATTGGCAGAGACATTTTGGAAGATAATTTTGGAGCAGCATACAATGGACCCGCCTCTTCTTCTTGTCCTTAACCATCGCCTCCACTAACACAAATCAAGTTACGGTTCGGTCATTTTCACACAATGTACTGTTTCGGAATGAAAATTACGAAAGGGGAAAAGTAACACGGCCTTCCCGTCCGGCGGATTTTCACTTACTGCAATCGAGCACATTTGATTTGGGACACGCCGTATTGACATCGATTGCCGGTTCGGTGTTCCAGGGTGCGTGCGTTCTCCGCACCCTGTCGAATAAATACCCAGCGTGAACCCGCGGCGCTTTGCCCATCCGCCGCAAGCAGACTGATCCATTTACAAATCAAAAAGAGGAATAAAAGGATTTGCCGCAGGACATGGGGGAGCCGCCCGCCACGGTCCCGCTTTGATTTTTTTTCCGACAGGGCTTGCCGATGCGGACATAAAGCAGCGGCTCGTAAACGTCCGGCTGCTCAATATCGGAACGGGAAGTCGCTTGGGCTGGACGCGGCCGGGCATCGAGCCAGATGATTGACTGGCCACGTCTGTCTGGTAAACACTCGTCGGGTGACTCAGTTGACTCCACGCCAGCCCACGGCGGCCACGCCAGCCCACGGCGGCCACTCCAGCCCACGGTGGTCACTTAGCCCGACTGAGCGACACGTTGGAATGGGCTCGCTCGCTAATCGAATAAGTGGCGCACAGTGTTACGTCGCCGTGTGTTTTGTTTTGTTCCCCCGAGGCCCATCTGACACCGGCTCCTAATTCCATCGGACACTCACGGCAGGGCTTCCGATTCGCTGACAGCTTGCGATAACGCCCGCCGACCGGTGCTGACAAAGCAGCGTTTAGTCCAATCGAGTCATATTTGCGGATTGTTTCAAAACGACGAATACCTCTGCCGCTTGCCTTCCGAGCTACGAGTTAGCGCTGCAGTTAAACAAAGATGGTAACGTTGCAGTGCTGCAAAAATCCCCACGGATCATGTTCCGTTGGGAAGGAAACGTCAAAAGGCAGCTGCGGATGTTGTTATTTATTTCCTGGAGACCTGTCATTAGCCTTCCCCCCGTTTGGGGCCAAGACAGACAGTCAAGTGGCGTTTGGAGCGACAAGTAGCAGACAAAAGGCAGAAGGATGACGAGGGAGTATGCAAATGAGTCATGAGCTGCTAAGTAGATCACTCTCTCCTCTCCAGCACTCAAGAAAAAAAACGGAGCCGTACGGCAACAATTATCCTCTCACTCGATCCAATTTGCCGCAAATGGCTTTTTAACATCTCCGCAAAGGGGTGAGGAGGCTAGGAGGTCCCCCTCCCAAAAAATCAACACCCAAAAGGTGTTTAGCCTCATAGTGGAGGTGAAGCAGCATCGGCAGAAATGCCCTCGTTTGGAGGTCACAAGCTGGAGAAGATGCGGGATCCCCCCCCCCCCACTCCTCTCCTCCCCTCCCCTCCGAAACGCAATAAGTCAGGACACACCCAGATGGAGAGGGGGAGGGGGACCAAGAAAATGACAGCAAAGGAGCAAGAACAACAAGAAACAGGCATGACACTGTTCATTCTCCAAGTGGGTGACATCACGGACACTTTGTGACAATAAAGTGACGGCTTTTTTTTTTTTTTTTTGGGCCAGGCTGGGCCGGCTCGTGTCGGCAATGTGGGGAAACCTCTCCAACAGGAAGAACGAGCTGCCCCGCGAACACGCTGCTGCCACCGCAGCATGCAGCAACCGGTGTTCACCAGGCTAATGCAATTGTCCTTGCATCCGTCAACCCCCCCCCCCCCCCCCTTCCCCCCCCAAAAAACCCCACAACGAATGTGGAGCCAAGCTGATTCCAGACTTTGCGGAAATCTGAATGCCAGGCTCGCAGACGTCAACAAGCTCACCCGCACCGTACTGTCATCGACAAGCGGGGCGTTTTTGAAACACCGCCGGGTTTGAGGGGGTTTCGAATGGACTTGGCGAGTGCTGCACTCGGCCTTAGGCACATTGATAACCGCTCTACCATTCGGCATATCTCAAACGAGCCACCATACATCGCAAAAAAAAGGAGCATTTGAACCAGCCGTTCTGGATAGCACGCAACGGTGGGCGGCAGCAACTGGTCCGCGCTACGTACCGCATCCAAAAGTTGGATTCCGAGCAACTTCGAACAAATCGGGCAAAATACATGCGAGAAATTGACGTGTCTGACGATATGCGAAGCAACGCGGCAAAGTGCGGCAAAAGTTGCGGATGAAACGACCACACTGCACGAGCGAGACGTGCTACTGCAGGTTTCGGGCGAGGGGAGCCTCGTCTGCGGGCTTCCGCCGACCGAGCGCGTGGGACTCGAACACCACACACACGCACACACATAAGCGCGGACACAAGCCTCCCACGCTAGCGACCTCACTTTGCAGCAACTGTGGCCGGCGAAACGTTCCAAAAATCGAGACCCCGGCGGTTGCAGTCCTCCCACTTGTGGCGAAAAAAGCCCAAATGGGCCACCGGAATAAACGGAAACGACGAACGATTGAAAAGACGCTACAAATGGGCTTTAAAAGGAACTCAAAACTCACCGAGCAGCAACGTCGACGCAAAGTTTCACCCCCCACTCCCTCCAAAAAAAGGGGCAAAAGAAGCTTACCTCTAGGGGGATCCGTGTCCGAATCACGTCGGCGTGTGGAGCTCCCTCACTGGAGCTCGTCCATGTCCCAGCGCGGCGGCAACTCGACTGGACCGCAGCGGTGGAAAAAATGATTGACGGACCGGGAATGGAATGATTCGGACGAAGCAGGAAAAAAACAACAAGTCGATATGGTCCCTCTCGTTCGAAAGCAGCCGGGGGATAAAGACAGCCGTGACACACCACTGCAGCACCGCAGAAAAGAGCCCGGAACCTTCCCGATTGGATCAGAAATCAATCCGATAAAAGGGAAGACCAAGTCCCCCTCCCTTCCCCTCCTCCGCCTCCGCCTCCTCGCCGCTGGAACACACGCAGGGGTGGGAAGGCGTGATACGCCGAGACAAGATTGAGTCAAGAAGCCGTCGGAGGGGGCTGCTGGTGGGATTGAGAGACGCTCAAGGGGGTGCTTGGTCTTGGGGAGGCTGCGAACCGACACCTTCCAACAGCAGCGCAAAGGGGCGGAACCGGAGTCCCGTCCTAGAAGCGCCTTTTCCGGCCGGTCTGGCTGCCTTGCCCCGGGGAAGCAACGGACTAAGGGAAGGCGGGGCTAGTCTGGATCGTTGACTTTTTAAGGTGGATCGCTTCAATCAGCACGACTCCATTTTAGATTAATTTTCAACGTGTTTCTTGTCACGTTACCTTGTCGTATTTTTGTATGTATTGTGAGGGCGTGGCACGCATCTGGATTCTTAAAGTTTATAAAGTGCTGATGAGCACTGTGGATAAATATGTCAAAAATCATTTTTCATCTGCTCCCTTCATTATGAGGTTCTTGCTTCAAATCCAAAACCAGTTCCCAGGCCTTTTTCGATATGGCCTCATGGGACTGTTTATGTGGCTCTAATAAATACCAAACTTCATGTTTGGGTTGAGGAGCTGCTGTTTCCTCATATTCCGGTCAAGTGCAACTCAACCAACTGAGCCTAATATGTGTGTTTTAAACCAAAATGGCAGCGTTCTATTGTGTTTTTCTGGGCCTCCACGTGATAAACACGTTCACCACGTTTTGCAGGCATGACACCGGCTGCAGGGGTCAAATTTAAACCCCAACAGCCACTCTTAAGAAACTAGCTCGTGGGTCGCTAGACAATTTTGAGAACAAAAAATGTCCGTTGTGGTGCGTCACGTCAAAGCACACAGTTGCTCTGCTGCACCTCGACGAGCTAACTCGCGCGCCCAGCCGTCGTCCGCCCTTTACCCGCCCGGCGAGCTGTTGCCGCAACACGCTGTGTGGCTAATGTCAATAACGGCAATATTGTCAATACGGAGTGACGGCGCTTTGTTTGCATTGTCCCGTTGCCTTGCCAACCGGGCCCAGGGTGGAGCAAGCAATGGAAAAGTGCGTATTTGCTTATGCTTAGGAATATTCATGTTGAATATTTTTCAGACTTCAAGGTTCTCCTATTCACCTATAAATCAGGAGGTGGTTAGGTGACACCCAAACTGACAGCGGCTGTCTGGATCCTCGTGGACCAATCAGGATGAGGGAACTGCAGCAGATTACCCCCCTTGAAGACATTGCCAGGACAATCGAGGGCACCTCCTGCAGCTCTTCACTTTGAATTGGACATCTACTTTTTCTTTGATTTTTTATATGATGTATTCTATGTGCCCTCTCTGCATCCATTGCAGCCTGGTCATCCTGGAAGGGGGATCCACCCATCTGTGGTCAAGGTTTCTCATTTTTCCCCTGATAAGGGTTTTATGAGTTTTTCCATGCCCTCCTGGGAGTTTAAGATCAGGGGATATTTTGAGAATAATTGTCATTTTTTTTGTATATGTCAAGCCCTTTGAGACTTGTTTGTGATTTAGGGCTATATAAATAAACTTGACTTCAGGGAAGCACCAGCAGAACACGATGAAGCTCATTGTTGACATTAGTCAGTCAACGATTAATTTAATGCACTAATTGATCTTGTTTCACAATTTTCCTACTTGCCTAAAAAATGGAAACTAACTAACTTAAGTAACTTCTCACTTTATGTTTTTCATACTTGGCAAGTGAACTAACTCAATAACTAAAGCAAATATGTGAAACTAAATCGCTCACAGAAATGGCAAAGCGATGAGAAACATAGAAGAAAATAAGAAATAGAAGACAACAAGAAATAAATGGCCGTGTATGTGCACACTATCGACGTCTATAGAGAGTCGAGTTTGACAAATGTGAGGAAAAAAAGTCCAAAGTAAGGTGCGGCGGGCCCGTGCAAAAAGGTTGATGCGCTGGGCTCGTGACTGATCTCGTTGTCGCCGCTGTAATGGGCTCATGCATCACGCTCGCACCTGCAGAGCGGCGGGCGGCTGCGTGCATGGCACAAAAACAACATTGGCAACGGGAATCAGCTGCAAGTGTTCACACATATTCATTTCCAGGCAATGACATTCGCAAACGTGCACGTCTTCCTCTCCTGGTGGCAAAACGCCCCATTGGGTGGGTCACTGCCCCGTTTGGACAAACGGGAACTACCTGAGCAAACTCATTTGTATTTGGCAAAATGACTAAAATGGAAAAAAAACAACTCTGAGTTCATAATTGCTTTAAAAAATGAAACAAACCAGCATCAACGACATCGAAGCAAGCTAACAAAAAAGTGAACTAATAAACGTCGATCATCAAAGAGCCTTTTCCTTCTTTACTCTTTTTCATGCTTTTAACTAAGTGTGACATGAAATAAATGCAAATTTGCTTCTACTCGCTCAAAAACAAAGTGCCAACACCAAATGAGGTCTCGCTCTACGGTTTTTGTACAGGTACACCGAGGCGTTGTTTGCCATTGTGTCTTAATTATGGACAAGAGTGGAGGCTGCAATTTTAAATCCATCAGACTTATGTAATCAAGTCACTTCCTGGGGTCAGCATCCACCTCCACACACACACACACACACACACACACAGAGTCAGAAATGTGTCCATATATGCCGCTGGATGTTGTCTCCATGGCGACCTTCCCATGTAATTCTGATTATTTTTATCAGCAAAGAGGCACAACGATGGAGCAAAGATGCTAACTCCCGGCGGGCGCATCAACGTCTCCAGAAGATTTACGAGGATGTTTGTGATATTCGGTCATGTTATGTATCACGGTCGGCCTCTGTTTTATGTCGGACGGTAAACAGAAACAAACAGGATAGACGGCGCTTAGAAACAAGTTGTTCCTTTTTGCAAAATCACTTCACGTTTTATATTTGCCAAGCAACCGTGAAATGATTTGGCTTAAAAGGAGTTTGTCGTGAGCAGTCGGAAGCGGGGCTTGTGACAGGCCGGTTGAAATGTCAGGGGCAAATCCATACCCACTCGCGCATTATCAATTCCCGTCCGGGGGGAGCCACCAGACGCTGATGGACGTACCCCTGTGGAGGGCAGGGATGGGCCTTCCCACTGCTTGGGGCCCGCTCGGCCATCATTAGCGCTGCGCTGATGAACCTTTCATCGCAGCGCTATTAATAAACCTCCGCGAGCTCTAATCTCATCATAGAATCCTTTCTCCCAATGTCGGTTTTTAGCAATTACAAAAATCAACAAATGATGTATCAAAGGTGTTTCTCCTTTACAGAAAGTCAAGCAAAATGAACGATGGTTCTTTGCAGAGGATAAAGAATGCGTGACTTCATGAGGATTGAAATATTGTCCCTCATGGATGGATGGTTGATGGATGGATGGATGGATGGATGGATGGATGGATGGATGGATGGATGGATGGATGGATGGATGGATGGATGGATGGATGGATGGATGGATGGATGGATGGATGGATGGACATGTGTTGCTCAAATAGCTGTTGCCCAAGGGGTAGAACAGCAAAGTGGCTCTGACGTTACGTTAGCTTGTCAATGGCGTTTTGTTTGTTAGCGTTAAGCTAAGTGGACTTAAAGCTACGGCGTGGTTCGTTGAAACAAATGCTTTTATTGTTCTGCCTTGGTGGAGATCTGCGCAATAGAGACGGAGTAGCATGCACACACACACACACACACACACACACACAGATTGCGCCCACGCTTGTGCCGCCAAGACACCTGATGGCGTTTTTCACTTCATGTCTGCAACACAACACATCAACACATCACCTGACCGATGTCCAATCGCAAGCTGCTATTCATCTATGTGTGTGCCTGTGTGTGTGTGTGTATGGGTGTGTGTGTGTGTGTGCGTGTGTGTAGGCGGGCCTTTTCTGGCCTTTTCCCCTCCCCTCCCACGTCCTCCATCTCTGGCGCAGCATTAGCATGCACGCTGCATGCTGCACCCTAGCACTCACTTCAAACACCCGCACACAGACACACACACACACAAACACTCATGTAGCGCACACTAGTGGAAGCAAAAGCATTTTGTACGTCAATGAGATGTTTTCATTTGACATGGAGCCCACACTGTAAATCAGACACACTCTCACATGCACACACACACACTCACTCACACAACCCAGTCACTCACACCTGCTGAGTCTCTGCAGAGACACTTTGTGGTGGTGTTTCTGGTCATTCCTTCTTGGCTGTAAACTTGCGCAACACAAAAGTGCACTAATGTCGCCATGGTTACACACACAAGCACACACACATGCGCACACATAGTCCACAATGAAGGGAATCAAAGTCGTCTTGTTTGGGTTCACACCATGTAGCAAAGAGTCACATCTCACGTGACTTTGCCTTTATTATTTTGTTAATCTCTTTTGACGTAATTGTTGAAATTGTCATCACAACTTCACATTAATACTCAATAATTATGATCGGTGGAGAAGAATAAAAATCCAGAAAACATTGATGCAAATTTTTCAGCTGGAGTTTCTAATTTTGTCCGATTGAGATCGCACATTGTGGAAGTGTCTGTTACTCCACATTCGAATCTTGATGTGAGACTAAAAAATTAGATTTTTTTTAAATTAATTTTATTTTTATTATTTAACACTTGCTATCTTCACTTTGTACATTGATTTATTTTTTAACCTAATATGTCAATCCTTTATATAATTAAAAAAAGATGGGATTTTTTAAGCATGGAAAATTGTTTGGGGAATCAAGAAGAGCAGCTGACAGGTGGGAGGGCGGCGACCCGAGGTGCTTCATTAGCGCCCTCAAAGGGACGTGCACGCTCGCTCATTCATAATTAATCGCGCACGCTCATATCAATAATATACGCGTCATAGAGAATATTTTTTGGGCCAAACCACGGCGACCGGTCGGGGCCGGATGACAATTGGGTGGTCATGAGGGGAACATATGAGTTGAATCAGAATCAGCTTTATTGACCAAGTTTGTGCTATACTTTTTTGAATAACTCTTAAAATAATATATTAACATACCAGACATGTTCTCAGTTTGTTGTTGATGTGCCATGTAACATTAGCATACTTGTGCGACTTCTACTCCAGATCGACCTATAGTCCGGAAAATACGGTAATAATATTTAACATGATTCATTCCAATTTCAATTTTTTTTTAACAGCACCATGCAAGTCAGCATTGAGAGCCTTTCCCCAGATGTGTCTTCAAGCAAATCCCGGAGGAAGCGTGCAACGGGTGAATCCCCAAGCTGAGCGGGGAGCTTTTATTGAGTGTGTGCGTGTGTGTGTGTGTGTGTGTGTGTGTGTGTGTGTGTGTGTGTGTGTGTGCGCGCACCTTGATGAGTTGCTCCCAGCATGCTCGTTGGCCAGCGCCTGCAATGAAATGCTGACTGGCAGTCATAACTCTGCTCGGGCCTTAGATTGAATGACGCCTTCCCCCGAGCCACCGCGCACACATCTCTTCACTGCACGGTCCATCCATCCATCCTTTCTTCATTCTTGATCTTCTCTGGCTCGCTCCCGCTCTCTTTCACTGCGCCGTGACTTGGCCACTGCCTTCATGCTTGGACAGATCGCAGCAGAAAAGTCATTCAAGCTGAAAGCGGTCGTAAACGGGTCCTCGCAACGCCTTTTTTGCGGACAACAGTCCAAGGAATGCTCGTGAATCTTCCTCGCCGCCCTCCCACCTCATGAAACAAAAATGGCCGGGTTCGAAATTGTGCCCTGTGATGTCCACCAAATTTCACGTCTGGGGCCAGGGGCTGCTTTTGGCTTTAAGGTTTGCACCAAGGTGTTTGCACCAAGGTGTTTGAGCATGAAAATGGCCGACTTCCTGCTCAATTTCAGGGATGGGGAGGGGGGGGATCGTTTATTTTTTTTAGCCCATCCTGTCATGTTGGCGTGCCTCATTTTATGTCAGTTGCTGAAATTGGTGTTGGGGCCTGTTTTGCATCCTTCTTGTTTAGGCCCCCATTCATCAAAGGAGCCTGTCTTGTTGTCACTGCCACTTTGCTCACGAGGCAGGATGCTCGTCTCTCTCCGGATCCTCATTGATTGGCGACCGTGATGGGGAAACCACTCCCAGTGCACGATCGATTGGTCGCCAACTTTGCCATCCACTTAAGACGCATGAAGGCCGCTCCCCCTGCAGTTGAGAACATAAACCATCTGGTGATATGATGCCTCATGAACATTGCTAGCACCGCGAGGTGACAAGAAGGAGGGGGAAGAGGGGGGCAGGCGTGGAAAAAGGGGCCCATCTATCCATCTTGGTTTTCGCCATGCATTCCTAAAGCTGGAAAGGATTTCAGAAAGCTGCAAGGAAGGAAGGAAGGAAGGAAGGAAGGAAGGAAGGAAGGAATGAAGGTATATATACAAGTGAGTTTCAGATTAAATAATCACTAACAGGCCTGCATGAGGAATAAGTATGTGAAAACAACATGCCACTACATTGGCATTTCATTCTGCAACTTCAATTAAATTGACTTCAAATAAATGCAATGTTGTGATGTTTGTCGTTTGGTGGCCCTCCGAAGAAGAAGAAGAGAAAGTAAATAATGTAGCGAGCTTGCTTTTCTGGTCATACATTTTTCAATTGACAGGCTTTTCCTGTCCACGCAACATGCATGTTTACACGCACGCGCATGCGCAGCAGTGAGCGTCGTGGAGAAGCTCTGCCTTTGAAGCACATGCACCGAGCTCCTTCCTTCCAGGCTTCCCATGACGACTGCAGCATGACAGTGCGCCACAGTGGAGCCCCTTTCACACAGCCTACATGAGAATTTGACGCCCCGCCCCCGAGAGACGGATGGATGAAGAGTAAAATGGTGGAAGGATGCAAAATGGATAGAAAAAAATGGACTGGTGGAAAATGATGAATGATGGTTAAATAAGCAGATGACGCACACACGCACGCACATGCACACACAACCTGCAAAAAAAACAATATAGAAAATGTGTGTGTGTTCGTTGTCATAAACAAAGAGAAAGTGCTCCACTGGCTTACTGTCTAAATATGGACGTCGTGTCGTGCGTGGTGGGAGGCTGGCGGGGCATCTTGAGTCTAAACACTCGCTCAGTGTTTATTGGAGCTTCCTGCGTGAAAGTTGAGAGCAGTAAAACTTTTATTTCCCTGTGGTTGAAGACAAAAAGGAAGGTTGAGAGTTGACAATTTGTTTATGTCTGCTGTTTTTGACTTTTTGAAACAAAGAATGCATGCACTGGGCTCTTTCAAGACTAAATTGGATGTCAATTGTGTTTTTGATGTTCACAAAGTGTTGCGTTTACAAATATTAGGCTTGCTGATCGATGATAAAAAGGACAGGGACATTAAAATGATACATCATTCTCAGAGTTGGTGTCAACTAAATGATAAAAGACACGCTTGTCATTTGTTGCTGTTCTTGTATGGGCAACAAGTTGAGTTGCGGTTAACCACTGACCTCTTGATTTGTTCTTCTGCGGAGCAATGCTGCCCTCTTGTGGCTTAAGTAATGTAACACTTGACAAGGCCTTGACTTGCAAATATCAGCGGGAGGCTGCCTCCGCTGGAACGGATGGATGCCGTGTTTCAAGCTGCAACAGAAACGCCTCACTTGCAAACCAAAACAGCAACAGTCTCTTGAATGAGTGGAAACATTGGCGAGCCCGAACTTCCAAAGTGGTCTCATATGGTTCAAAAGAAAAACTTGTTTGACTTACTTTGGTTCCCAAATTTCTTAACGTTTAATTTGTAGGATAGTAGCTTTGAAAAAGACACGGCTTTCACAGCCCTGCAAAAAGAAATAGGCAATTATGGCAACAAGTCATCAAATGTAGCACGACATTCTTCCTCCGTTTAATGTCACGTTTTTCTCGTCGTCGCCGTCGGTGGTGGACAGCACGGTACGCTTGCTCGGCCAGACGTCTTTATACTGGAAGAGAACATCCCTGCCGTCTTTCCGGCCGAGGCGCAAAGATTGACTTTTGCTTGTTTCTTCCAAGCTCCTCTTGAACAGCTCAGCCAGGAAGCGCAACTTGCTCTACACAAGAACAGCGTGTGATAATTCCGCCTTGGATGGAGCCATCCGGAAGGCCTCGCTCCAAACTGTTTCTCGTTGCGAACGCCGTTGTGAAGCTGACGTTCGAGCTTCGCATGAATTTGTAGGAGATTTTGATTGCATACATTGCAAACTTTGTCCTGGTGGTTTCCATGGCAACCTCCACAGCAGTTTGGCTTTGGGCTTATCATTCTCTCTTGTGTGTGGCGAGCGAGACGAAGGCGATGGGTGGCGGTGGGCGTCTCGTCGCTTAGCAACCCCAATGGCCCCCCTCGGACTGATATGAGGCTTTGTTCCAGCCTCGCTGTCGGGCGGCCAAAAAGAACGCCCGAACAAAAGCGCTCTTCTTATGGAGGCCTCCACCCGTCCTCCGCTTTTTTTTCTTCATCTTTTTCCAAGTGAGTGGAAAGAGTTCAGTGTGGGACTTGGGGGAGGGCACCAGTTGGTCCCAATAAATGAAAACATTCTATTATCAACTTCACGTTGGTTTAGTGGTTACTATACTCAAATGAGCTCAACAGGGCCAACTGGAACTTTTTCTAAATGAAGCCCCGGAAGCCTGCTGGACTTTTCAACTTGGAATTTGGCGGACGTGTTCGGAGAGGTCTTTTTAGCAACAAGGTTCTTGAAATTAATTGGTTTCTAGATTGCCGCAATGTGAAATTTGGTAGAAATGTCTAAAAGGGGTCGAGCCACAAAAGAGCAACTCGGGACCCACAAAAAGTCTCAAGAAGCACAAAGTCAGCCACAATGAAAAGAGCAATTTTGGTTCGGGACGGATTTTCTCACTAAAAAGGAATTTTATGCTAGATATGATTTGGATTTATTTATTAACCAAGGAAAGGCATGTAGCTCCAAAATAGCGTATTTCTTCATAAAACGATGTTCTGTCTGCAGTGAGGCAAATTCCTGTCTGCTCTCCATGGCAACATTGCCCATTTTGTGTGCACAAAGCAAAAGACTCACACTTGTTTGTTTCTTCCTTAGTTTTTGGAGGTGACGCTTCCATCGTTGAACAAAAACAAAACAGCAAGCTGAATGATTTGAAGATCAGAAAGAAAGAAAGGAAGTCCGATCCAAAGTTGACTCCAAGGATCAAAATGAGTGGAAGAACAAAACTCATTTTGGCTCACAACCAACTGCCAACTCTGATTTAGTAAGCCCCTAAATCCTAGTTTAAAAGCCTAATCCTACATGGAAACCCAAGTTTAAGGCCCCAACCCTTGCTTGGACCCTTAATTTTAAATCTTAAATCTTGTCTCGAAGCCTCCATGTACACAACTACACTAACAATGTATTTTTTGAAAAGCTAAGGCTACCTTGAAACTTTAGCTACTTCACCTAATCCTAGTTTAAAAGCCTATTCCAAATTTGACTTTGGCTTTTTAAGCCTGGTCATCACATTAGAAAGCCCTGGAACATCTAGAAACCCGAACCCTGACTTGAAGAGCTAACTAAAGCCTGACTTGGAACCCTACCCTAGTGTCGAAGCCCTCATTTGAAAATCTAACCCTGGTTTATAGGTTTTGAGCCCTACTCGAAACCTGCAACCCTTGTCAAAAGCCTACATGGCGAGTTCCGTGTCACCTGAGTGAGAACGTTCCATTCAGCAGGGCGTCCCGATGACATCATCGGGCGTCAAGGACGTCGGGGAGGACGAGGAGAGTGTGGAGGCGGCCGCGGAGGCGGACGCCTCGGGCAGGCACTCGTCGCAGCAACAACAGCAGCAGTCCAGGAAGGCCTGACCCAGCGAGCGGCACAGGCACAGAAGCAGCACGGGCGTGGCGGCGCAACGAGAGAACAGGAAAAAGTGTCCAGCCAGACCCACCGCTTTCGCCAGACCCTCCGGTGCCTCCACGTAGGCCAGTGCCATGCTACACACACTATCGGGTATGTTGCAGGCCACGTGCAAGGTGCTCAGCCACAGCACTGTGGCGCGAAGCCTGGGCTCGCGGCTGCGGTGGAGGTGACCATGATGATGATGCTTCTTCTTTGTTGGCGATCCACAGGTGGAGGAGGAGGAGCGCCTGCTCGGTGCTTTGACAGGTTGCTGCGATGACACCTGCAAATATGAGATTGTCGTTGGGCTGAAAGTCGATTCAAAGACGAAGATTGTCTGCAGCGTACCCGTTGAGTCACTAGGTCACAGGCCAGCGTGAAGAGCAGCGGCAGGCAGCTGTAGCATCCAAACATCCACCAGGTCCGAGCCTCCTGATAGGTCAGCACCAGCGAGTAGACACCGTCGGGCAGTTCCGCCGAGGGCTCGCGCACGCAAACGTCCGCCACCGGGGACGAGCCTCCGTAGCCGAAGGGTTCCCACAGCCTGACGGGTTCCTGGCGCAGCTGCCACAGAAGCAGCTCAGGAACGGCCAGCGCCAGCGAGCCCAGCCAGATGACAGCCATCTTGGACAGGATGGAGCGGCAGGACTCCACCCTGGCTTCGGGCCTGGGGCTTGTGGCACGGTGGAAGCGGTCGATGCTCAGGGCGCAAAGGCTGAACGTGGCCACGCCCAGGGATGTCACCTAACGTTCAAACATCACACTCATTTCAAAACTTCGCATATGCTTGAAAGCCTCACAGTAGAACTATGAGCCTGGCTTGAAAGCTAACTTTGAAGCTTCCACCAGCCTCGAGCGCCACACTTTGGTGTGTGATCCCACTTGTCCGTGTCCCCCAAGTGAAGTCCCCGAGTTAAGATCATTAATGGGAACATCTGATTCGTCTCATTAGCATGACAAAGGCGCTAATGCTCATTAGCCGGATTTACGCCTTTCACAACAGGACAAGGAGGAAAACCGCTAAACCCACTAAAGCCCAAAATGTCAACTCGGGTGAGTCAGTGACGTACCCAGGCTGTCCGCCTCCTCCTGTCATTCAAAAGAAGCGAACATTAAAGAAATTTTTTCATTTGTTTGTTTTCCCATGGGGCAGTTTGGTCCCCACTGCGTGATGGGAAATATAATAATGTTTTTAATTTATGACAAAAGCAGAATAAGTTAGAATTTTGGAAATCGTGATTAAAAATCCCAATTTTTACCAGGAAAAAAAAAACTATTTGATGAATCTCCAGTCAAAATTTTTCAAGTATAAACAGGAGGCGAAATGTAAACATTTTTGGAGGGGACAACTTTACAATATTAATATTTAAATATTGAGAATAACATTTAGATTTTGATTTTTAAAAAAAAACACCTCCAAATTGTATGCTTAATAAGGAATCACAAATGTCTATATTTTTATTTTAAAATAAAAGTGACAACGCTATGAGGAGGAAAATAAACATCCTATTGCTAACGTTTTATTTTTATGAGAATTTTCTAGCATTGGAGTCAGAATTTTGCAAATCACACTTTGACAAGACGAAAAACACAACTTTTATAGAAGGAAAAAAAACACAGAATTTTGCAAGAATAAAGGCATAATGAGTCGTTTACCTGACTGGCTATAGAGAAACTTCTTAACTTACCTCCAGAAAAGGCACCAGGTAGCAGGACGCTCCTCCGAGCAGGCGCCTGAAGGTCAGCTCGTGGAAGACGACCACCGGCAGGCAGAAAAAGAGCACCAGGAAGTCCAGCAGGGCCAAGCCAGCCAGGATACAGTTCCAAGCGCTCTGCAGGTACGCGTTGTGCCACACAGTGCACATGAGTGCCAGGTTGCCCACCATGCCCACCGAGAAGAGAACCAGGGCCAGCAGCATCAGTGCGTACGCCCAGTACGAGCCGTCAGCCACGGGGAAGGTCGGATAGGGCTGCGGCTTCGACACTCCTGAGGACGACGACGGCGAGTTCGACCAGAGCCCGCGGGTACTGGCGATGACCCGCGGGGTCGTGAAGTACCCGTTCGGGTCTTCTCGTCTCCGGGGAGCCTCGTCTTGACTCGCTCCGGTAACCTCTGAGCTGTCGACTGCCGCGGCATCCTCGCCCCGGCCGAGGTGCGCCTTACCGGGCGAAGGCGGGGGAGGGAGTCGGACTTGGCTTCGGAACTCCGCCGAACCAACAAAGAGAAGCAAAAGAAAGACAAGCGCGCTCATGTTGGATGATGAACTAATGACTCCGCAATTAGGACATAAGCTTAAAATAAAAATACGGCTCTTTAAGTCATAAAACGTCCATGAGTGTGACCACCCGTTCCAAGTCAATACGAAGTTTATGCGCCAATAATTGAGCACTTTTAAACCACCAAGGAAGGCAGCAAACTTCCGGTGGACTCTCTCAAAATAAAGACCAAATACGAAACCGGAAGTATGGCAAAGGATGAAAAATTGTGCTTTACTGTCATGAACCATCACCTAAGTCGTTGTTCCTCCCCCCAAAATAAATAAAATATTCAAATAAATTATGACACGAAAGTTGCCCACACAATTGCAGTACGTACACTTTTGATAAAAAAAAAAGTTGTCATAATCAGAATTCTAAAAAGTGTTGTACCTTGTGTTTGAAACTATTATTTAACGTTCCAATGATAACATACGCACTTATATGGTTTAATATACACTTATTGATATACAAAAAAATTACGTATGTTAAAAATGAGGGATTACTGTATTTATTTTTGAAATAAAGCATCCATGTTGAAATTACTAATCTTGAAAATGTATTGAAAGGCCTAAACGTTATCTGGAAATCCAAATGCTCATTTAATTGACATGGTGTCATCTAAAACGATTGAAGGTACAAAGACAAATTGGGATGGGTGTGACAAAATAAATGACCCCCCCCCTAAAAAAAAAAAGATAATCGTCTTTAGACGTGTCATATATAGCATTTTAATGTCAGTCTCTAAAATGAGCTGTTATATTCCTTACATTTTGAAAATTCAGGATTTCTGCACTCTAGTTTTTTGTGAGGATTTGAGCTTCTTGCGGGCATCTTTGTGTTTTTTGCGGTACTCCTGAGCGCGAACAAAAAAGAGAAAAGATGTCTGTTAGCGTGGACGCCTGATGGGATCAAGCGTGAGGGGCGTTCGTTCACCTGTCTGAGCGCCACCTGCCTCTCGTCCCACTCTTCTCGCTCCTCCTCCAGCTGAGACGAGCGGCAGAACCACACGGGACCCTCTGAGCAGTGACCATATCCAAAGCGTTCAGCATCACGCGAAGGCAACAAATGCAAATGGCGATACACGATACAGACGTGTGCACACAACACATGCTTAAAAAAACATAATAAATTGAAAAACGAAAAGCACACAAACAATACAAAAGTGCGCACCTGTCAATCTGCTGTCATCAAGGCCGAAGAAGAAGAAATTGTTTGTGGCTGAAACAGATTCCTCCCTGTGGGTAAAAACAAACAAGCTCGTCATTATCGTTTCACTTGGTCTGAGTGACACTTGAGTAAATCACGCTTGCTCCACGTAGTGTTTCTTTCTCACATTGTGGTTTTAGGTGCCGCCTTGCTTTGCCCCTCGTGTGCTTGATCTTCATCCTCGTCTTCGTCTTCCTCGCTGCTGTCTTGTAGGCGAGGGTCCAGTTGCCACGGCGCCACCTTCGCCCCCTGGATGAGCTCCACCTTGTACTCTACGTCGTGGTTCCATTAAATGGAGACGATGAAAATGAAGCAATAAAAGAAAAGACATCAATCCGGCTCAGAGTTCTGCTTTCGCTCCTTTCAATCACCTCCTCTCCTGCAGCTCAAAGATTCTAACATGGCGGCAAGTCGAGAGACGCACCTTTTTGGTCATTTGATGGCTGGACGTCGTCGCCGAAGAAGGAGAACATGAACCCGGAATGTTCTTGGGCGGGCTGCTCTTCATGCTTCTCCCCCTCCTCCGCCTTTTGGTCCCAGCAGGTCTGGGATCGCTCGGCCGTCTCAAGGTCAGTGGCGGATTCGAACATGGCCTTCAGGTCACCTGACACATGGTAGAAGATCTCCTTGGAAACCTCCGGAAGCTTGGCGGCCTCCTCGCGCTTCTTCCGTCGTGCCGGCTTGCTGCCAAAGAGGTCAGGGCACACGTCAAACATGCAGCAAATGAAGTTAAAGCCTTAATGATGACCACACAAAAAGTGAGATGTTTCAAACTTAAAGAATTCAATTCATTGTTAGTGAAATGTAAGAATTAGTCCAGACGGTTGAATAATTGATGAAGTCAGTGACGCGAAATGAGTTTTTGATGGATGGTGGCTGCGCACCTGTCCTGGTTGCTGTCTGCTTTGCTTTCAAAAGCGGCGTGTTCGTCCCTGCTGGGGTCGTAGTGCAGCGCCGACACGTCTCTGCAAATGGGGCCGGCACGTCACACGGCGGACGACAAAAGGGTTGCTACTCACTGGAATGACAAACACGGATAGGTACACAATATTTGCATGTGATGCCGACCTGAAGGTTTTGGTCTTGGTGGAGGGTTTTGCGCTGTGGGCTTGAGGTCCCAGAAGCCCCTGAAGGATGGCTATGTTCCTCTTCTTCTCCTCCTGCAGAAGGTCCTCCTCCCCTGCCACGCATCGGTTGCCCTCTGCGTCAACGAGAACAACAAAAGTCAGTTGATGGCCTACAATGGAGCAAATGGCCTTGGGGGGGGGGGAATTCAGGAGCGTTAAAAAAGAAAAACAAAAGCTGACCTTTGTCCTCCTCCTCTTCTTCTTCTTCTTCTTCTTCTTCTTCTTCTTCCAGGAAACGAGAGTCCATGCGGAAACGCTCGTCTGTGCCAAAGCGTGATTGCAGCTCCATAAGCTAAACAACACGCACGTGTCCACAGTTATGCGTCAAGCTTGCTATCGATGCCCTTTCCTTTCCAACTTCTCACCTTCTTTCCCGCTAGTCCTTCAAACTGAGGCCTAATGTGAAACCTGCCGCCGTCTTCCTCGTCATCGGCGTCCTCCTCATCCTCACTGCTGTCGAAAAGCCGAGGGGCCGACGCCCTGGCGCGCACCTGAAGGCATGGAGTGTGAAAAGGAGCATGCTCGCCCGTTGCCCCGTGCTCCTCCGACGCGCACGGCTCACCCGCTTCTTGGTGGGCATGCTCTCGGCCTCCTTCGATGGGTCACCGCGCGGCGCCGACGTCTCGCTCGCGGCCTCCGTTGTGTGCTCGTCGTCATCATCCTCGGAATCGAAGACAATGTGTTTGCCCGCTCTTGTCGTGGGGGCATCCTAAATGAAATGATGTTTCAGTCCAGCTGTTCCTGAACATGCCCCCTTCCCTCAGTCAACAACAAGTGAACGCATAGTGATGTTGAACTCACCAGGTTGGCGAGCGCCCCCTGGATGAGCTTCTGGTGCTGCTCGGCCTCCTTCAGCTTCTGCTGGACGGCGGCCAGCCTCCTGCTGTTGTCTTTCTCCTGTCGCTCCTTTTCCTCCTGAGCGCTCAGTCTTGAACGCCGCGCTGCCGCCTCATTCGCTGAGGATGAAGACAAAGACGCATCCGGCTGGTCCGTCTTGTTCTGCGCAGCGTTCGTTTTCTCCAGAGCCTCCTCGTGGAGAGTGGCCTGGCCTGGAAGGGTAGGAGATTTTGTCGCGGCCACCTTCATGCCTGTCTTCTTATTGGATTCTGCTTGGTCCTTGCCGCTGTTGCCCCTCAGGACATCCTTGGGCAGGATTACTTGCTCGGTTGGTTTCTTCCGGGCTCGCCGGGCGGAGCTTTTCTGGCATTCCTCGGCCAACTTCTGGACATCGACCAGGGAGAGTTCGTTGTCCTCGTCTTCCTCATTAAGGACGGCTGTCGCTTTTGTCCTCTTGACTTTGCTCTTGGCTGCTGCTGCCTTACTCTCTGAGGACGACGACAAAGACGCATCCGGCTGGTTCGTCTTGTTCTGCGCAGAGTCGGTTTTCTCCAGCACCTCCTCGTAGAGAGTAGCTGTGCCTCGAAAGGGGGGATACTTTGTCTTTGCCACCTTCTTGAATTCTGGAGGGTCCTCGCCGCCCCTCAGGAGAGAGGCCAGGATGTCCTCGGGCATGATCACTTTCCCGGTTGGTTTCTTCGGGGCTCGCCGGTCGGAGCTTTGCTGGCATTCCTCAGCCACCTTCGGGAGATCGACCAGGGAGAGTTCCAGACGAGTGACGTTGTCCTTGTCTTCCTGAGGAAGGACGGCCGTCGCTTTTGTCCTCTTGATTTTGCTCTTGGCTGCCGCTGCCTTACTCTCTGAGGATGACGACAAAGACCCATCCGGCTGGTTCGTCTTCTTCTGCGCAGAGTCCGTTTTCTCCAGCTCCTCCTCGTAGAGAGTGGCTGTGCCTCGAAAGGGGGGATACTTTGTCTTTGCCACCTTCTTGAATTCTGGAGGGTCCTCGCCGTCCCTCAGGAGAGAGGCCAGGATGTCCTCGGGCATGATCGCTTTCCCGGTTGGTTTCTTCGGGGCTCGCCGGTCGGAGCTTTGGTGGCATTCCTCAGCCACCTTCGGGAGATCAACCACAGAGAGTTCCAGACGGGTGACGTTGTCCTTGTCTTCCTGAGGAAGGACGGCAGTCGCTTTTGTCATCTTGTCGTCTTTGATTTTGCTCTTGGCTGCCGCCACCTTTGACGATGACAACAAAGACGCATTCGGCTGGTCCGTCTTGTTTTGTGCAGATTCTGTTTTCTCCAGCACCTCCTCGTAGAGAGTGGCCGTGCCTAGAAAGGCGGGAAATGTTGTCTTTGCCACCTTCTTGAATTCTGTCTTTGCCACCTTCTTGAATTCTGGAGGGTCCTCGCCACCCCTCAGGACGTCCTCGGGCATGATTGCTTTCCCGGTTGGTCTCTTCTGGGCTCGCCGGTCAGAGCTTTGCTGGCATTTCTCGGCCATCTTGTGGAGATCGGCCAGGGAGCTTTCCTGACGAGTGTTCTCCCGGGGACAAAGAGGATGTTTTCTCGAAGTGACGAGTTCGTCCGTGTCAGCAGAGTCGTAATCGTCCTCATCTTGGTTGTTCATTGGCCTTCCTGGAATTGCCGACCGAGTTGCAAATGTCAAACGCGCACAGCCACAGTTGGCGGTACAATACTCGTGTTTGTTCCTTTGTTGGTTAGCTGTCGCTTAATCTGATTATGAATCGGTTGTCAATTAATCAATGAGAGTACCTCAACCCAAAGCGATCAGGTTTGTGACATACAAACTTCCGAGTCTGCTAAAATAAGAAGAACACTTAAAAACCTGGCGTTACCTCCGCACTTGAAGTCGAGTCCCACCACTTCCAGGTTGTCCTGCGGGTCCTCCCCCGGCGCCTGGAGAGTCTGCTCAAGCGCCACCAGCCGGCGCAGCTCCTCATCCGAGTCGCTGTCCTCGCAACGTGCGTGTCCGTTCCTCTGGGCCGGAGGTCGGTTGTCAGCTGGCGAGAATCTGTTCAACAGGTGACGATTCTCCGGCTCGGCGGTGCGGACAACCTGCGCCGATCTGAGATGGACAAAAGAGGTCAAGATAACTTGAACAAGAGCGAACATTGCATCAAGGGAGAACCCATGAAAGGCATCTTGCCTGGCATCGTTCCCAGATTTTGTGGCATCCGTGCGAGCCTTCTTGGGCTTTGGCGGCTGGTACGGTGGGAACTCCCCTCGTCTCTTCTTGCTGATATCGTCGTCTCCGGCGTCAATGCGCCAGGTGAGCTGGGCCACGGGGGTGGGAGGGTCGGCAATGGAGGTGGGCGGGGCCAAGCGACGGATGTTGTGGGAGTGTTTGGACGGGTCGTACTTGATGGTGCGAGCTCTGGTGCCTTTTTGACAGAGCAGCTGCATGACCGGCAGCACACGACCAAATTTACTGACCACCCAGTCCTAAGTGGAGAAAACAGTCAATATGTGGTTATAGAACAACCATCTACCTTCCACCACCATTTCCAGAAAACAGGCCAGATAAACTTCATTTTCCGCAAGATGATCAAGCTTACAAATGGGTGACAAACCTTGTGTCCTGGTACTTCCGTGCCTGGCACAGCCGCCTTCATGGTGAAATTGATCACGCCGGCTTCCCTGAGGGACTCCAGCAGCTTGTGCTCCTGGGTGTCGTCTGCATTTTGACGGAGGCGCTGCTGCTCCGCTTCCCTCTCCCGAGCGAGCCTTGGATGACAAGACCAGCCATTCACCAGGCACCTGAAAACAGGGTCTATGTTCATAGAGAAAGACACTTACTTTTGCAGAAAACTCTCCTTGGCCAGTTCTATCTGCAGCGTTCCTCCTTTCCATTTGGATTTGTTTAACACACTCATGCCTGAGAAATAAAACAGGGTATGGTAACAATTGTTACCATTTATTTAAAAAAGACTTTAGCTTGCACTATTTATCTTACACTTTTTTAGGTCCGTGTCAGAAATGTCGAGGTTGATGTAAGCAAAGGTTTTGTAGGGAACACCTGCAAAGAAAATAACAAAGCTCAGCTGTTGTAAGATTTCTTCTCTTGTCAAATATCACGGCTCACCCTCTTCATCCCGGCGGGTCCGGACCTCCACGTCCTCCACGTTTCCAAAATTTCCAAAGCGATCCGTCAGGTCCTTTTGAGTGACCGAGTGGCTTAAGCCGCCCACGTACAGACGCGGCATTTTGCTAAATAGGACAGGACAGCACAGCCCGGCATAGATAGATCAACAATCGAAAACACCCGAGGCAAAAGGTCAAGAAAGGTGTAATATTTTATGGTCCTCATTCAACACTACTCGTAGTCTATCAAAGGGTTAATTACGACATCAACAAATCAAGTCAACTCGCTTTTTCAAAATCCAAAACGATAAAGTAGTAAAGGAATTCATATGCTTGGGAAACTACTGAGCTATTTACCTCGCATGGAACCAGCAAGTGCAACCCGTAAAGGGCTCGGCACCGCGGTCCGTTTGACACTATGGTCCGCTTGTGTTTTTATACCGTTAGAGCGTTCCGCTACCAAAGTCGTCCATTAAAAATGACGAAAAAAAAGAGAAAAGAAATAAAACAGCCGATAAAATAGTATTTAATGAATACTAATTAAATTATAATTAGTTAAAATGTGCAATTGGACATAATTCAAAGTTGAATCACTTAATCAAGGGGAACCCAATGACGTCAACCTTGACCTGCTCATTTAGTTCGGAGTGGTCGGGAATTGTGTATCATAGACAGCTTTCTCTATCATGGCATATTAGCGCTTGATATCAAGTTATTAGTTTTATTTTCTCCCCACGGTCCTAAGTATAGTATAATTGGAACGTTGGAACTGAAGAAATTATTTTCACGACCCCTCCGATGTAGGCAAAGTGGTAGCATCCACAAGGCGCGCGCTTCCAAATCTTTCTCTTTAGAAAAACCTCGTCAACTCACCCAGTAAGTTTCATTTTTATGTTTTTAGTACTTAAAAAATATTCGTAAGGCGCTTTATCATGAACATAAACTCGTATATTTTCACTGTTTTCGTGTGACATTACATATGCGTCGTTAACGGTGGTTGCCGTCTCAATTTAGCCAGCAACACGTAGTACTTATTCAACTCGTACATTACGACTATTTGTCCGCATTGTTTCATCAGAATGGAGAAAAGAATAAATGAGGAGAACAAGGAGGAGGTGATGCTGTTGGAGGAAAGCATTCAGCGTCTTCAGGTGGAGGTGGCACAACTGCAACGCCAGCGTCAAAGGCACCAGGAGGAACTCGCTTTGCATTCCAGCCAACCACTACGGGATGCACTGTGAGTTGTATTCCTTGCTAAACCTCAATGTATGAACATTTTACATCACTTTTATTATGACCTAAATGATCATTATTATCACTGTTCTCATTTTTATATACAAAGAAATCAATGAATAACAAAAAGAAGCATAAAAAAGTTCCTAGCGCCGAAGCACACCTTTTATTGTTTTGACATCCGTCTGCCTGGATGTGTGACAGCTTGCTGGTGTGTGGACACGGGCTAAAAGAAGATGCTCACATGGCTCTGTCCAGTCTGAGGGAGGAGGTGGAGCAGCTGGAGGAAGATCTGCAGCGTCAGACTAAAATGAACGGCATCAGCCTGAAGAGCTGCACTGCACGCATTCTGCAAAGTGGTACGTCACAAACAAAATATTCGAATCTGTTTTCAAAACTCAAATCTGTTTTCTATCGTGGGGATACATGTTTAGACTGTTTGCCAGCCAATATCAGGGAGCATATAGACAAACAAGAATTTTTAATTTTTTTGTATTAAAACTATGTTACAAGATATTGATGACTGACAAGTGAGGTTTGTGTCTATTTTTAGGCAGCACCAAGTCAGTGCAAGAGATGTGTGTCTGCGGTCAGTGCTCCGAGTTGGACTTCCAGGTGGAGTTTCAGCTCTCGGAGATCAAGGTGGGTCGCGATGCTGGTTGTCACACAAATTGTTGTAGTTGAGGCAGTTGAGGACGAATGTGCTTGTGTTCACTGTATTTTCCTACCATTTCTTGAAGAAAGTAGTTGAACGCAACAGTTTCCGTCCCATCTCATTACCATGACTATTCATGGACTTTCCAATAGGCACACTGCACTTTAGCGACGGTCCAAGAGGAAAAACAATTACTGCAAACTTTGCTATATACAGTACTATCACGGCCTTTGATTTTCAAGTCAAAAGGCCTGCTGGTGTGTTGTGTGGCCAACAGGGGGTGCCAGAGCTCCAAACTCATCGCTGCACTCTGATGAGTTTAGCAGCTGACCTCTGCTACAGCTTTCAACACGCAAATAAAAATGAAATATGACTTCTGTAAAATGAGACGAAAGTATCATTGAACGATCTTTTGTGTCTTCCAAAGTTTTCATTATTGGGATTAACGAGGGGAACGGCTGCTTTGCTCAAGCCTTCCTTTCATGGTCAACTTGTTGCAAAGCACAACCTTGTTTTCATTCCACGGCTGAGTTATGTCGCGCCGAGACATGGACATTTGTCACATTGCCGCCGCTCTTTTAGTACGCCTTTAATTCATGTATGTTTTTTTTCCCCGCCACATGGTGATTGATGTTACGGGTAACCTCAGTGTTTGAGCACATCAAAATGGATGGCGAGAGGAAGGCTTCTCTGTTTTCCGGAGGAAACTTTGCTGTTCTTGCCGAGAGAGGGATGATCGGATGAAAATGTGTTGGAACTGTTTATTTGCTGCTTGTACATGAGACAGAGGCGCTTCTTAACAAACATAATGGAACAGATGTCAGAGATTGTATTTGTGTTGCAGGGAGGTGAGCGGCCCGAGAAGTCCATCAACAGCCTGAATGTCGTGACGGGTGCCAGTGACCTGTGCAACTTCAGCCGCTTCCTCACTGGGTGAGTGTTCTTCTACTTGCTGCTGGCCTCGTCGCAACTGCGAGGCCACCACGCCGACTGGCCAGGTGGTGAAGCAAGGTGGAGCTCAAGGTTGCCTTTTTGGAGGGTCCCGCGAGAGCTTCAGCAAGTCTTAGCAGCTTGTGTGAAGCTCGCCGCGCTCTCCAGTCACATCTGGACGATGCCTGTCTGGAAAACAACACATGGAAAAACACTGCGGCTAATGAGCGCGACACAGACGCAGCTGAATTTATTCTCCAGCGTAACCGCTGATTTAGAGACTTGTCTTTTTGCGAGTCCCGAGCCAAATGAGCCGTAAACCCTGTGGACTTTCGGCCTGGACTTGACAAAAGTCAGCTGGCCTTCTTTTTCTAGAGCGATAGTGCGAAGCCGAGCCGAGTGCAGATCGGCTCGACGCGTGCCTCTTGGCACTCGCGACAAGCGGAGAACTCTACTTCTGGGAAAAAAAGACATAAAAAGCACATTTGGTCTTTTCACATAGTTTTGTTTATAGCAACTAAATGAAGCCTCTATAATAAATAAGACATAGCTTGTATATGTTTTATTTAAGTTGAGGACCCCTCTGCTTTAAGCATGATTTACTTAGTTGTGTCATTCCTCTACGCCACTCCGTAGAGCAGGGATGAGAATTTTCCGCAGATTTCCGTGTTTGTTTCCATTGAAAGTATCATTTTGGTGAATCGTGTAAATCCGTTGCCTCTGTAAACCTAACTCACTGGCAGCGGTGATGCGACAACATCCGCAGCGTCATTGTACAACTCGGAACACGGTCCGTAACCACGTGCGACGGAACATATCCGTAAAGTAAATGTCCCGGGGAAGGTTTTGTGTATTTTCTGTCAAGATATGATCAGCTGTGGAGGTCGCGGCGCTAGGAACATATGAAATATGAAAATATGTCACTTCTGAAGATATTTGCCCGTGGATTCTTGTATGGTCATTTTCTATCTCTTGTTCGTTCAGAGTGGAGGAGAGCAGGGAACTCCTGATGTTCTTCAGGACACTCCGGACTTTCTCAGACAGGATGAACGAGCGCCGCCACGCCTTCCGGCACTTTCAGGTAAGCGGCGGCACGACCAACCGGGACCGCTCGCTCGTAATCATCGGCCCCGTGTCTCTTCATCTGCAACTTGATAGCCCCGACACGAGCTCGATTTAATACGACAGGCACATGTGTTTGGATTTGAACGTGCTAACTGGTTGGCCCGCTGTGGTGTCGGCCAAATGCTTTTACAATTGGCGCTTGGACCCAGTCCTAACTCCACAGCAGGCAGAACTCACATTTAATCACGTTGCAGAAGTTACACGGAGCCGCTGTTTACTCCAAGAGTCAAACGCTTTGCCAAGTTGGCGCACAAACGCGGCATTAGCTCGTTTTTTCCGTACTTGCCTGCGAGAATTTTTTTTTTTTCCTGTTTTATTTTGCTCGACTTTCATTTTGTCGGAAAATGCCATTGTCCCACGGAGCGCAACTGTTAATGACGCACAGGCGCCGGAGTTTTGAGCCGAGGGCGGAGAAAAAAAGTTTTCTTTTGTGTTGCCACGCTTTCACAGCGCCGATGGTGGTCGGCCTCTTAAGGGCTACAAACCGCAAACATTTACAAGCCCTCGCGTGCATTTTTCATCCCAGCACATTTAGATTTCAAAAACTATGACAGCTCGCGTTGTCGTGCAGTTCTGGTACGGAATGTGCGAGATGCGGCGCGTGATTTTCTCGACACCGCCGCATCGTATTTGAATGAAAGCCAGGTGGATGCTTTGAATGCAAACATGGCAGGAAGGTTTCAATCTCCATTCACACATTGACTTGAAAAACAGTTGCACAGGTTTCTTCTTCACCAACAATAATTCCAAACACATTTTAAAAAAAAAAAATCCACTTTATTCAAACACCTTGATATCACTGTACAAGCACTGCACATTGGTAAGCATTTGTCTTCTTACTGCAGGGGCTACATTTCATACATGGATTCAATAAATGATGATAAATGCTTAAATTCAAGTTGAGTTAATAAATTAATGTTAGAAAGGCGGCAAAGTGACAGAGGGCTGTAAAGCCGCCGCCACGCTCATTCTTGATTTATTGGTAAGGCCGAATTATTTCAGTCATGCTCGCGCAGCATTTTGGATTCAACGCCAGAATGACGATTCGAGGGGATCTTTAAATCTTCCCTGTGGCTTTTAATCATCATCAACGGTTCTGCTGTCCAATAAGTTAGGCGCTACTCAAAGTTCACGCTAATCACCTGTTGTCCCAGTTGGGTGCTGGCCACGCTGCTTGGAATAAGTGATATTCCCCAGCGGGCGCTTTGAAAACAACTTATAATTCGACTGTGACTGTTTCGCGCCTCACTTGTAATGCAGAAGGCCAGCCCCCTCCCCACATCCAGAATATTTCAGTCAGTGTGCCCCAAAGAACAAAATTCTCGCCTTCTTCTATGTTCACCGGTACCTTCCGATCGGCAGTACTTTCATACACATGAAGCTGTCAGGGTACTTGGACAGGACCAGGGGATTTCCATCCAGACGGACTTCGCTGAGGCTGGGTCTAAGGTAGTAGGTGTCGTCGGACCTGCAGAAGGTGTCAATGTTGATGTCTGTGATGTTGTTGTTCTGGTGGCAAGAGGGAACACCGAGTCAAGAATTAATATTGCCGCAAAAATTACCCGATGGCGTATTTGGGGGCGTCTGCTCCAAAAGCGACACCACGATTGGTCTCAGGAATGTTTTCCTGAGATGGCAAGATGTCTCTTTTTTTTTTTTTCCTTCTTCAAGTCATGGCTGCTTGAGACTTTTTGTGGTCTGAATTTTGGATGAAGCAAGGGTTTGCTTCTAAACGGAGTGGCTCAGAATGGTAACGTACGGCGTACCTGTAGATGTAAGGTCCGAACGTTCTCCGGGATCTGCGGGACTGCCTCCATCTGGTTGTTAGCCAGGTACAAGTTGGCCAGACTCGTCAGTTTCTGTCAGGTTTGGGAAAGGACCATTTAAGCCGTTTACTCTCCGGGCACGGCCGAGCGCGCGTCGTGTCCCGCGTGTACCTTGAAGGCGGTGGCTTTGACACCCTTGGTCTTGAGGAGGTTGTTGTTGGCGTTGAACGACGTCAGCTTGGCGGGCAGCGCCGGAAGCCTGACCAGCCTGTTGTCCGCCAGAGACAGTTCCTCCAGTAGCGGCAGATTGGCGAAAGCGCCGTCCTCGATCTCCGAGATCAGGTTGGCCGTCAGGTCGATCCTCTTGAGCGTTACTGTCGGGCGGTGAAAAGAAAAGAGAAGAGCGGCTCAATTCTCTTCGCCTACTGTCGTAATGGCCTCGGCGGCAGGCACTTTTGCTCTCCCGTTGTTGGCGACACCACGTACCGATGTCGGCAAAGTCCCCGGTGCGGATCTTGTGGATTTTGTTAAAGCGGGCGTAGAGGTAGGCTGTCTCCTTGGGCAGGGTGGGCACGGCCGTCATGTCCGGGGTCACCTCCTCGCAGTACACCGAGCCGGTGAGGCAGACGCACAGCAGGCAAGTGGGCAGGTCTGTAACATGCCGGAGGGAGGTCAAAAGACGTGACTGGCCACATGCCGCGCAGAATTGTTGCCAGCGGAATCTCGTGTCAAAGATTTGCAAATCTTTTTTTGCTTTGGCTTACCCATTGCGTCTCCCCCTGCCGGGACAGGGCTATCGTCCGCTTCGTCTGCCAAAGGCGGCGCTCTCTGTGGCATCAACCAAACCCAATTATGAGAATCAAGTTGGTGTTTGCGAGAATTGAAACTTCTTCAAGCTATCTATTTGTTTTCAATCATCAGTCTGCCGATTTTTTCGCAATTTAACAGGTTTTTGCCGTTTGAAAGCAGATATTTGTGATGAAACAGTAAAGGCCGTTTGGCGTCGGAGCTGAGCCTCGCGCTGTTTGTCCTCTGATTCCATTCGGTGCGATGGATAGCTTTCTCGTCCCGCTTCTCACGTGGCCTCACGTTTACAACAACAATGACTGCGGCGCATGATATGGGTGACGCAGAGGCTCTTGAGCATCGTTTAGCCTTCAAAACAATCAACAAAAGCTAGCTGCAAAATCAAAAAGGTATCGCTGTGCAAGAAATGGAACTTGTTAGCGTTTCCCTCTGCAGCCGTGACCAAATTGATTTAGTGTTTTGCGAACGACAGATGGGAAATTGCACCTAGGCTTTTTTGGACCGTTTGCTCCATCTGTTGCCAGAAGCAACTGGTCCCGACTCAAGATTATGTTGGAAAATTTGTGCTGCATTTGGCCGCAGACAAATGTTTACTTTTGCTTCGCCGCGTGTGGTGGAATGAGGCTTTGTGTGCTGGGTGTCAAGTCTCCCCAGTGCCGAGTGTTGCTCAGCCATGTGGAAACGTTGGCCTCACCATCGCTGTGGTGTGCAAAGAGCACACTTGCGCAAATGGGGTCTAAGGTCAGCTTTTAATGCTTCTCCAGAGAGAAAAACAAAAAATCCTTATTTAGTGATCGTTAGAGAGGGCCTTATGTTAATTAAAATGACATTTTATACCTTGGAACAGGAATATTTAAAGTCTTAGCGCACACGAGGGGAAATCAACTAATAATCAAAATGTAACTCGCTGACATCGGACGATACCACTTAAAGCTTCTGCAACTTTAGTGGCCACACAGAGTTGGGGCAGCCGCTTTCCCCAACTCAAGTCATTATTCAGCTTCTTTACACTCTCCATCTCGCCCCCGGTTCAGGATCGTTTAGACAGAAGGAAGTTCTTACCCTGGTCCGCGTCAATGTCAAATGGTTGCCGAAGAAGCTGCTTTGCTGCCGTCCTGGTGCTTCGGCGGCCCCGCCGGCGGCCAGCCACGGCGCCAGCAGCATGCACGTCAGTACGAGCTCCCTCACGCTGCTCGCCATGCCAGCAGATGCGCTGCACTTCGAGCCCCCTTGGCGGCCTGTGTCCAATGACGCTATTTAAAGGCTCAAGCGGCGCGCTAAAAAAGCAGACCCCCCCCCAAACACACACACACACTTTTTTTAACCCTTTCCTAACTGCGTCTCATTCCTCCAAGAAGCACAGCACGTTATACAAATAGAAAGAATTGCTTCCAGGGTGTAAAACTTTCATTTTAAACTGTGCAACATCCAAATGGGGCTGGGCAGGGCCGGGTCGGGCCAGGCTGTCAAACCGAACGGCTTGTCGAGGGGCTCCAATCTGCGCAATAACCGCATTGTGACTTTGACTTTGATTGTTGTTGCTGTTCTTATCCACTGGAGGGCGCGCGGTCATCCACTGAAACAATAACTTAGCATCGGGATTTTCAACCTGTGGTCTGCGGCACTCTACTGGCCCATGGCAATATTGCAGGTAGTCCGTGAAATTGGAAATGGAAAATAATTTTAACATTTTTAAACTTAAAATGTATTTATTAAGTAGACTTGATTTATTTTCCAGCTAATTTGGTGAAACGTTTAACCGTCCAAATTATGTCAAATGTAGCTAAGATTTCCTATTTTTTGTGCTGCAAACTTTGACCTGGAAAAAAAAGAGGGAAAACAACAACAGCGCTTTAAATGCCGATGTTGAGAACCGCAGGGGGGGTGGGTGGTTTGCTTTACTCGGGCCTCCTGGCCAGTCCTAAAAGTTAGAAGGTGCTCATAATTGCCAACGCACCTGCGCGTGTGGAGGCTCGTGTTCCTTCCTTTTCTCCTCGTGAGGCCTGCAAGGCTCGCATGCTTTCTCCTGAAGCTCTAATTTTTCCTCTCGATGCGACTTGTCAAGAAGAAGAAGAAGCACCGATGTGCAAAAAAAAAGCGTGGGGAAGCCCGTCAGGTCTTTTTTCTTTGCCAAAGTTTGAACTCGGTCCAAACGCAGCCGCAAGTCAACAGCTGTGAAATACACTCGGCATGCTCTCATTTAGAACACCGCGTTTCTTCCATTGGAAAGTTTTCCCAGACTGCTTTGCCAGATTCAGTCTCCCATTTTTTTTTTGTGTAAATCAAGCTTGGGGCCCAAATCAGTGCAAACTGTCAAATTATTTATTGATTTCTATTTAGCGTATTTTCCGGACTATAAAACACTCCCAAGTACAAGTCGCACCAGCCATAAAATGCATAATAAAGAAGACAAAAAACAGTCGCATTTTTGGGGGAACTTTATGCGACAGAATACAACACCAAGAACAGACATGACCCCGAATGTAAGACGATTCTCACTTTTTCAGTCTTATTTCAATGCAAAAAACATCATCTTATATTCAGACCAATACGGTATATGTCGCATGTCACACGTTAGCATTGGGCTATCTGCTGCTAGCCGTCCTAATATGGGCGGGAACTTGCCCCATCTTCTTGCAAAACGTCGTCTCCATCCCTCTCGCTCATAACATGACACGGAAATAAATCGTCCACGCCAAAGCGTTTGCTGCTCGTCTACCAAGTCAATCAACCGAGTGACTCTGTTCCGTATCGCCGTCAATATTTTACAAGCGAGCGAAGCCATGCGGGAAAAAACAATTTGCTCTTCCCATCGGCACCGGCGATAGCTTTTCCTTATGCTGGGACTCTGTTCAAACTGCGGCGTTCCGTCTTGGAATTCGCTCTTGGAGGATTTGGGGGGGAAAGTGCTAAAACAGCTGCATGCACATGGAGCAAAACAATAACGAGGGTGGAGAAGGTTTGCTCCACTTAGTTGGGAGGCGATTGTGGAATGGAATTTGTGCATTTGTGCAATTTACGGATGTGGACAGTTGCTTTGACATTGTTTTTGTGGTAGTACTGAAGGATGGTGTGTTTCGAAAAGGCTTCCCGCTGTCAGATCGTTTCAGAGCAGATGTGGCCGAGTGAAGTTGGGCTTTTCGTAGACACCAGATTTGACAGATGCCAACGTTGTCGCTTGGCGCCAGAGCAAGTGCGCCGCATGACTCACCAGATGCCCGACCGTGCCGACAAGACGTGAGCCTACGCGGCTAATAAATCACGTGTGGCTTGACATGTGGAAGCGGGATAACGCCGAGTGTAAAAACGGAGGAGACTGACTTGAGATGGACTCAGATGGAGTCGTAACTCAAAAACGTCCAACCGACACGATCGAAAGCAGATGTCGACTGGAACGTTTCGCTCTTCAGTTGATATAGCTTTCATTATTGCTCGTTACGCAGAAATGTAATATTCAACTATATATACTTTTTTTTCCCGACCAAAGCGTGCGGCAAATAATCAAATCAGGCTGTGTAAATGCGGAGGGACGTCCACAACGTGCTTTGTACAAACGAGTTCAGCTGCGCCATAAAACTAAAACCCTTTCGGGCATTCGATTTGCAGCTGAAATTGTTTGGCATGCAAAATACCTAGAGTGGGTAGAAGATGGCGCCAAAGCACCACTTTTGTCTAAAGGCCACTCCTTAAATCGCTTTAAAATAGGAGCATTAATTAAGCTCATTAACTCACTTCAGCGTAGCTCCTTGGCACCGCAATCATGGCAAAGTACCACTTTTGTTTTTCCAACATCGTCCGGCCCTAAGTCGGCACAATATCAACATAGTTTGACTCGATTGAAGTCGACAGAAACAAACACACCATTCATGGAGCAAAAAAAAAAAAAGCCCCCCAAAAAAGAAATGATTTTCTCCAGACGGTGAGGGGGGGCCATGTTCTCCTCATCACAATTAGCGCCGGGAGAAAGATTTGCAAGCATGGTATCTTCTTAAAACAAACCTAATTGCATTAACATGGGAACTTCCAAGAACCCCACACGTGAGGAACACATTGACGAATGAACGAGGCCTGCTCTGGTTTCGAGCGACCAGAAAAAGAATTCACGGCATTTTGAGATGCTTTCTGCGTGTTTTGATGAGTTTCCTCCGGCCAGGGCTGCCCAAGTCCGGTCCTCGAGGGTCCCCTGCTGTCCAGCCTGTTTTAGATGCATCTCCACCGCAACACACCCGATTCAAATCATCAGGAATGTCCTCAGGCTTTTACAGAGCTTGCAAACAAGCTGATCATTTGAATCGGGCGCGTGTCGTTAGGCTGTGCCTTAAACAGGCTGGATAGGAGGGAGCCTTCGAGGACTGGGATTGGTGACCCCTGCCTGAGGCGGGTCAGCCACGCTGGTCTTTGCGAGGTCGAGTGGGTTATGTTGCATTTCCAAAAGGTCGCGCCTTGGAAAGTAATCATTTGGATGAGCTTTTGAAGACCTTCTAAGGACTGTACCGCTGGTAGTAGCTTTTTCGTGGATCTTTTGGGAAGAGCCGCAAATCTGTGATAGAATCTTTTTCTCCCTGGTCTTTTGGGAAAAGGATTATTGGAGTGCAGGTTTTCCAGCCAGCTTCAGGAATCTGCTCTTAATCAAGCCGGCATTACGCTCCGACATCGGACGCCTTCGCCGCTCCTTCCAGACTCTGAAGCCCCTTTCACGTTGCCTGAGAAAGACATCTTTACCTCATGGCAGATCTCCAAAAATCCTGAGCCCTCCCGAAGCCACAATTTTGCCCCATTTTGCATCGCACGCTAGAATGGTGCCGACCGCTAGTCTTGGAGCTGTGAAAGACGGCAGTACAGAAATGAAATGGCAATCCAAACAATTTCACTTCCTTAGTCCAAACCTTTGAAAATCTGTGGAGATCGATGGAGGAAGACTAAAGTAGGGGCGCGCCACCAAAGATAACCCCCCCCCCTTCAGACCTAAGTCAGCAAAAGTCCAAAAACCACATCAGTCAGTTGTTTGATTGCGACTCATCCTGCCAGTCGAGCTCTTTTGACTTTGTTTACCTCTCTGAGGGTGTTGAGTTGCAAACATGTCTTCTCTTTAACATGATTGTGTGTGTGTGCGTGCTCTCACATCCACGTGCATTGATTTGTGTGTGTGTGTGTGTGCTGTGAAACGTGGCAGGAGGGGGTCTGGCCAAGTGCTAGATCTCTTCCATATGTTTCCTGCAGCTCGCCTCTTCGCTCTCCGAAAGCACGCACTTAGCAAGTATTCATCTCACTCACGGCCGGCCGGCCGGGCCTGTCAAATCGCTAACAACGGCAAAGGTTAGCCACCTTTGTACCCCGATTCTGGGTACATTCGCTTCCGAATCGGTGGGGGCAATTTTAAGCCTGCTCGTGAGGTGAGCTAGAATTCCAGACTCCCAACTGGCTGTCGGAGGAATTTGTGGGCTACGGGTGGACTGACCGTATTCGTAGCAGTTCTCTTGTACCTTTTTTGAAACAGTCTTTGGTGGTTAGCGTTAGCATTCCAAGCACACAAAAGGCAGAAAGAAAGAAGTCGAAAAAAAGTTGAGTCGAAACAGTAAGATGAAAGCATCTCAAGCATCTTGTCTTTGATTTGCTTGGACAGTTGGCCAGAGTTTGAAAAGCGCCACCTAGAGGACCAGAGAGGTGAAACGTGGCGTCGGAACATTCCATTAGTTTGTGTTTGCATTGCAGGGGATTAACCTGGAATTGAAAACTTAAGCTTCTAAAGTCCTCAGAAACATCGTCGATACTGTGATTTATTTTGCCAATGGCTAACGGTCAGAAACGCACGCTACTGCCACCTCGCCTACTCGAGTGGAACTGCAGCAGGCTGAGACGTCAGGTCTGAACATCGAACAGTCGTTGGCCTTGAGTTTACATTGCGGCAGATTTATTTGTACCGTAAATCGTTGGTTGACAATTACCTCATAAGTATTGGTGTGTATGTATATTAGGGGAATCTTTGCCAATATTTCCGAACTCGTGCCATCGTTTTAAATACAGTTTTATTTGTTGCTTATCATAAATATCAGTAATCTAAAGAGCCCAGCAAATACAATCCGGTAGACGCCCCACCTCCCCAGCCCCAGAAGCCTAGAAATCTCAGACTGACTGAAGTTTGAGTGTGCACTGACATCTACTGGTGAATTCAGACACAATGAACATGTTCATGTCCAGCTGTTTGGTGCTGTTTTGTTTTCATACCTTCCCTAATCCATCATGCAGACAGACAGACAGCCTTGGGCATTTGATCTGATTTCCAGGTTGACCTTTATCTATACTTTATTTCAAAGACAGCAACAAAAACACGGTGATTGAGGTACAGTGATGACATTTAGGAGGTGACTCAAGTTGACTGTGACCAGCAGAGGGCGGCATTACTTCAGCACTATGTCCAAACTTGAAACTTTTCCATTTCATATCTACTCTGTCCTCATAATGGACTCCCCCGCCCCCTCCACAGGCAGGATCAATGACCACAGTGCGCAAGATTGGGGAGGAATTCGAGGTTTATTTGAAGACATACTCAATAAATATAGCACCATTAGAGGAGCGGCCATATGACAATACATGCCGAGAAGGTTCCATTTCATGCAAATCTCATTTGAGCTCAACCTGGAGATATTTGTGTCATAATGTTTTCGCAACATCTGCTAAATGACTCCACATCTGTATAAAACTTTTTAAGACAAAATGATTCTTATTGCACTGAATCTGGCCAATATCCTGCCGTGAGAACGCTTAATCAAAACAAATGGTTTCGACTACACAATGGCATCAATAAAAAACAGAAAAGTAAAAAAAAAACAAGATCTAGACAGAAAATTCTGTTTGTTGTTCCGGGGAAGGCTGCTGAGTCAACGTCATGGTTATTTAGAACGATGCAATGTTCTTGCTCCTGTAAAGCAGTAGATGCTTTAACATGTTGTGGTCCATGGGAGGCGCTAATGTTGTTAACCCCCCTCCCTCTTCTCCCAAGCCGTCCTGTACAGGGGGCCTCGTGGCTTCCATTCAGACCAGTATGACATAAAACCATATGTGTGTGAAATGTTCAAATCCGTTTCATCTGTGATTATGAGACTTTTGATGACGCTGGCATCATTTGCAGCTCTCCCCTCTTTGACGGCCGTCGGTCACTTGCGGAAGTTCCCGAGCTGAACGCCCCGTCGTCCACCCACGCATCGGAAGGTGGCAGGGTGGATGTCCCAGTACTTGACGGGGTTGGCAAACAGACTGATGCCATTGTACAAGTTCTTTTTCTCGCCAAATCGGAGGGGGCAGAAGTCGTTCATGCCCACGCTGCTAATTTTGTTTGCGTGGAGGTAAATCGCCTGCACAGACAGACAGACGGACGTTTTGGGAAAAACGATTCCAATCATTAAAATGTGTCTGAGAGTGAAATTCATCCGTGAGCGGGGAAAAAAAGAGGAGTGCAGTTTTGTGCAGCTGACATACTGGAAAGTTCCACGTCCTTGTTGGCGCCAAGTTCCGCAATATTAAGACTTTTACACTTGCTTGTCTTTTCGAGGCTCAGCATAAGTGTGTGTGTGTGTGTCAGGTGTCTGACCTGGAGGTAGCGCAGCGAGCTGAGTCCCGGCGGGACCTTTTTCAGGCTGTTGTTGTCCAGGTGGATCTCGCGGATGTTAGGGGTGTGGGCCAGAGTGCCGTTCTCCACAAAGCGGATCTGGTTGAAGGACAGGCTCAGCCTGCCGGCCGGCACCACAGTTAGAAAAATCTTTAAATAATTGCAAATTATATTGATTTGATTACAAATGCCTCTACCGTAAAAGTTCCCACGATTATTTCTGTTCACATCCTTGCTATGGGGGAAATTTATTGATCTGAGAGGTCATGCATGTAATGTAGTGTTCACCTCTGCAGATTTTTATATCTGATGAAGTCTTCCACCTCCACCTTAAAGATCTTGTTGTACTCCAGGTTGAGCTCTGTGATGGAGGAGGGCAGGTCTGAAAGGGGAGGGGCGGGGCGGTCCGGTGCGGGGACAACAATATAGCCAGGTCAGTGTAAGTCAAGCGCTTGTGAGATTGGAATTGACGACAGCGGCGGCACCTTTGGGCACGGCCGTGAGCCTGCTCTCGGACATCCCCACGTAGAGCGTGGCCAGCCCGTTGAAGGCCCCCAGCTCGATGCCGGTGTTGGCCAGCGGGTTGGCGCCCAGTTCTGTTTTGGCGCAACAAGCCACAAGCGAGTCATTAGAACTCATTTCACCCCCCAGTTTCAAATTGGCACCGAAGATAATTTGGTGCTTTGGTCCACCAGTAAATCTGCAAAAATCCATCACGTCAATCCGCGAACGTGTGATGTGTCGTCAACGCGGCTTTCCTGTCTTCGAAAGACGTTGGATGTCATAGTCGTCGTGTTTTCCTGTAGTTACAACCATCCTACATGCGATTCTCTTTGATTTGTAATCGGCTTCCTAATCGTCTTCTTAGCTCTTTCTGGGCCGCTCGATTTATGAGCTGGCCTTGATGCTCGGCATGAGCGCATGCCGCCACAATAAAAAAATAACAGAGCGCATCTGCTTTTGATGTTTCCGCACAGGTCTGGTAAAATCACACTCATCATTTCCATTTCATGCATATACTTTTTTTTTTTTTCTCAATTTATCGTCTCAACTGAAAACAAAGCATCCTGCAAAAAGCCTTTGGAAAAACTCTCTGGTGAATTATGAGCCGAGGCATTTTTGGGACTCTCGTCCAAGCCTGAGTTGTCGTACGAAATGCACAGACACTCAATACGAGGCCTCAGATGACCCGGAAAAATTCTGCGGCCTTCTGCAGTCAACGGAGCTCAAACAAATTCTTCGTTTTCTGAGTTTCTTTGCAGTTTGACAGATTGGAGTTATTAGAGGAGATGCTCTTCTTTTACACTCTTCTTTCTATCTTTTCCTTCTCTTCAGTGGTCAGCAGTAAAAGACCTGAAATACCGCGTTCGGACACAAGAACATGTACTTGCCCGACATATCGGTCGGTCGCATCCGCTGCAAAGAACGACTTGACCGCTTAAGTGAGCTATCAGAGCAGCAGATGACGGAAGTAAAAGTTGCTTGGGTGGCTGCTAATGACAGGTCGCTTTGGATGCGGGTCCGTACCGAGCACGTGCAGCTTCTTGAGGCCTTTGAAGGCATCCTTCTGGAGCTTGTTGATTTTGTTTTCGTGGAAGCGCAGCTCGATGACGTTGGGCGGCAGGTTGGCCGGGATCTCGGTCAGGAGATTGTAGGAGAGGTAGAGCAGACGCAGGCGGTTCATGTTCTTGAAGGCCTGCGGGTGGATCTTGGAGATGCGGTTGTTGATCAGGAACAGGCCCTGGAAGCGAGAGAAAACAACGGGCGTCAGACAATCGCAAAGAAATCCATTGCTCGTGTCAGATGCGTAGCCGCGGCGGTTGAAACCGGTCAGTTTTTGGCCGACTCCGAGGAAAACACCAGAAGGGGAAAACGCCGATCATGTCTCGACACGGTGGTTTGTTTTTGGAAGCGGGAAAACGAGAGGAACGACTAATTACTCGAGTCACTCCACAAACACAAGACGTGCGGGCTGATAGCATCGACGTGACTCCAAGCTGAAATGTTACCAGGTGTTTTCCTGCACAAAATGTGACTCACTTTGCGGCTCTCCTGAACTTTTCAGCTTTTCAGACGGTTTTGTTTCCCCCCATTTTCGCGCCCTAACGAGTCAGGCAAGTTTTTTCCTTCTCCTTTCATTTCTTTACCAGGTTTTGAAGAAATGATGCGGGGAAGGCATTCTACTAGTGTGCCAAATTGTCTTGCCACTCAGGAAATTGTCATGCATCGTACCTTAAGCTGAACACCGACAATGTGGGTGTGGACAAATACTCAAACGCCTTGCCGTCCATTTGACGTCTTTCCTACGTGTTGTGTGTTGCTCTCACGTAAAGCTTGTCCAGGCCTTTGAAGTCGTTTTCCTTGATCTGGGTGATGTCGTTGTTTTGGAGGTCGATCATCAAGATGTCACTTGGAATCTTGGTCGGCACGCTGATCAAACCTGCCGATGCAATCACATCATGTCGCGAGTGCCCCGTATGATTTAGCCGTCTGCTCTAGGCCGGTTAGACTTCTCGTCCCACTTGGGGGTGTCTCCAGTAGCTTCCATTCATCCATCCATGGATTTTGAAATGATGTCATGTGACCAGGCCAGCATTCTTACCTTGATCGGAGCACTGCACCACTCTGGGCGAGCAGTGGCAGCTCATCGGGCAGCTGTCGTAACGATCGTCGTAGTTGTCGTCGTCGTCCCCGGAATCAGCCATCATGACGTCGTGGCTTCTCATGATGTCCATGACGTCAACGTGCTGGTAGTAGTGGCTGCTGCCCAGCGTCAGCATACAGAACAGAAGGACCGCCCTCATGTTGGGCCGAAACGCCGTCGTCTCGTAGCTTGTGGGAGCTTTGCTGCAAGGAACCAACGCGACAAATGAAAGCAGGGAGTGGCAATCAATCAAACAATCAATCATCTTCTTGCCATGTTTTTTTAACCGATAAAAACGATCTCACATACCAACAATCAAAAGCCAATCGACCGATCCACCACCAACTGCTGACTTGTTCCTGTCAGGCAGAAATCTGCTGAATGCGGTCGGACAAACCAATAACCCTAACTCCACCCCCCCATCCTCCTCCCCCACGCCCCCTCCACTTTTGTTAACCTTGGCACAGGTCGGTTATTTGCTTTATGACGACTGGTTAGTAGCTTGAGCCGTGTTTCGTTTGAATATTACAATTCCAGGTTCGACACGGAAAGTGATGCTTTGCAGGCAATGGAGCAAGCAATGTCGTTGTTTGCACGGTCGTCTAAGAATCCCAGGTGGGAGGACGCGGTCCGGGCCAAGGCAAATGTTTTGCCAGGCTCCTACCTATTGGCCTTTGGGCTGATTTATACGGCTTCCCTCCATGAAAGCCTCACGCTGCCCGCTGAGAGGCCGACATTGTCTGCTTGCCGCGCCTGCGCTAATCTAGATGGATTCTCTGCTCGGCCGCCGACTGGCCACAAATATGCGCTGCCGACGACTGCTGTTGCATTAAACAGACTGTAGTCTTCTGTGGAGTTCATGCAGACCGGCGTTCCTCAGAACTTTAACAACTTCAGTATTTATGGAAAAATCGGATCCAAAAGAGTCTACAGTTACTTTTGTTAGCCTTGCATTGTGTTAACTTTTAAGACTTGGCTATAAAAATCATCCAAAAAGAGACCCAAAACCAGCCAGCACCTCTTCAGAGGACTGATATTGCCAGAAAAATCCCAGAACATTTTGGTCGAAACAAAGAACAGCAGTTCAGCAACATCTGATCAGGATCCCATCCTATCAAAACAGCACCAGCGTGGCTGTCCGGTCCGAGTTAAATGGTCCAAGCTTGGAACTCGGCAAGTCTAACCCCGAGAGCATTTGCGGAGCAAGGACATGTTCATTCATCTTTCAGGCCATTCTTTGATAGAATCGTAAAACACCTGCCCCAAACCATCGGAAAGTAAACAAAAGGATGGAAAATGGAGAACTGATATTTTCTTTCGGTTTACTCTAAACTTTACGAAGATCGGCATTTCTGAGTCAATGACTTCCAAGGAACTTGGGAGCTTTAGCCAAAATAACATTAGGGATTCTTGATGGAGCAAGGACCACGCCAGGAGATACTTTCAGAAGATTTAGTGCAGACTAGCTTGATGTGGGTTTTGTCTTGTGTTCCGTCAACATTTTTATTGTCATAAGAAAGCAAGCCACGAGAAGGAATCAAATCAAACTTGACTGTAAAGCAGTTCAACACTTCAACCTTGGTCTCCCGCCTCAAAAGCCGCTCTTGTCGACTTTGATGCATTCTGACTGAACACGAGTCGCACCGCATGCAGGCACCCGATGACTGTCATTGCTCATTATTTCCTTCTTGCGTCTACCGAATGAGCTCAAAACCAACGTCTCGGTTTGGGATGTAAAATATTCTTCGATCGCATCTGGTAATATTGTTGAGAGTTGCAGTTAGTTTGCTTCTAGAATTTGTCAAAGAAAGCCAACTCATCAAACTGCCACAAAATGAAAATGTCAAGAAAAGCCAAAGGGGTCATCGCCCTACCTTATCCGTCAGGGTCAGAGAGGCTTTGGTCCTCGTTTCAAGCTCAGCAGCAGCAGCAGTAGCAGCACACTTTGGGCGACACACAAGTGAGGGATGCAACCCGAGTCAGCGCAGAGTTGAGAACAGCATCCCCCCTTGTCTCAGCAGCAAGAAGGAAAAAAAAAAGAAAAAAGTGGGAGAACACCCCCACCCCACCGCCGCTGCCGCGCCACCCGACTTTTTCTGTCATGGCAGCAACATCTGCCAATGTTTGAAGCCTCGCCAGGTTAGTTAGTACGCTGAATCCCAAGTGCAAACTGGAAACGTTTTGTTTACTTTCCGTCGCTTAGATGAAAGGACAAAACTCTTGTTGACCTCTTTTTAGTCACTAAAGGATACAAATGATTATTGATCAGTAATCGGGGACAAAATTGTATTCGATTCTTTGAATCATCGATTCTGAATGGCAAATGTTTGTATAGCAGTGTTGTACAGAGCAAAAAGTCCACTTTGCATATTTGAGGCTGTGCAACCATGCTACACGCTTTTGAACGCACGGCGGGTCGTCCTCACGTGCGCCTGGTTTCCTTTTTCCATTGCTGGAAGCCCCCCCCCTCCCCCGATGCAAACGTGCCCCTGGTTTGGCACTCGCAAGCTGAAGAAGCCAAGAAAGAAGAGGCTCCGCTTTCCACCCCGCTGTCTTCTCGCCGGGGGGGCCGTCGTGCAGTCATATTTTCCAAGGCGTCTGAGGTCATCTCAGGAGAAACGCTTAGCCGTTTCCTTGAAACTTCCACTTCTGCGAGACGTTCTCATCCCGTGTCTAAACGGTTTTGTGGCCGTTGGCATTGCACATAGGAACTAATAGCAATCAATGTCAGGGCAGACAGACAATTCATGGACTTGTCGGCAGACAATTAGGAGCACTCATGGACAACATGCAAGCGCTTCTTGATTTTTTTTATTTTGTGCCAGCCTGGTTGAGCATATTTGGAAAATTGGCAGACCGCACTGCCCCATGCTGGCAGCCATGTTCTTTTGCTCACCATCTGACAATCTGTTTGAAAGTAGACTCGAGCTTAGACCACCTCGCAGCAGGTCTGAGTTGGGGCGCAGGCGGTGTAACGTCTGGACTGAGATGCAGCAGGTTTCATCCGAGCCGTCCAAGGTGGCTCGTATACCTGAGCTGTCGAAAAGCGAGAGCATCTGGAATGTTCCTTGAGCTGAACACAAGATGTCGACTCAACCCGTAATCTGTTTGACAGACTTTGCATGCGAGGAGCAGTGGAGCCTTTACGGCTCAGCTGAGAAGCAACACCAACGCGTGGGTGTGAGCCGCATCACTTGGCGACACGGCTCATTTGGGGCCTTTGGCCTTGTTGTTTTTCACAGGCAAGTCAAAAAGCCTTTCATACTGTCATTGCATCGTCCCAAAGTCGTTTTCAAATGTCCTTGAGCCGGTCCAGGAAGTTAACATCATCCTCAAGTCTGCGGCTAGTAATTAAGGCCAAACCGCTTCATCCAAGACTTGTGTCCACGCAGACTCACAACTGAATCATCACTGGCAACACCAGGTTTGGCCATTTGATCCCTCCTGGAGGAAGTGTGAAGAGTGCCTTTATTAGCAGGACCATGCTTTTTTTGGGGAAATTTGGTGAAGACGTGTCAAATATTTTGTCAATTGAATTTTAAATGGGCCATGGAAGGTAGAAGAATAATGAAGGACTTTTAAGGTGGAAAGTGTGGACTTTTGACATTGTTGACATCTTTCTGGAAAGAGTTGTGTTGATTTTTTTTGGTCACGTTGACACACACAAGTACATGAGCGTAAATTAGGAGTTGTCTGACATGGTCGACACCCCGTGCGTTTGCTCTGCACGTCAAGATTGGTGGCAGATTGTCAGGCAGCGAGCGCAAATGGCGTTCCACCCACGGCACCATCTCCACGACGATGATAAAGTGTCTCCACTTCAGGCTCCTCTCACGGCACTCCGTTACCTCAGAAGACTGTCTGATGCCAAATTCCAAGGTCGAAGGATGCAATTTTCCCAAACAGGATCTAATGAGAGCCTGATGTGATGCTGGCAAATTACATCTCCTCGCCGATCTTCTCATTCTTGAGCGGGCCTCTATCTACTGGCGCTGGCTTTGCTTGTTTTATTACAAGCAAGGAAAACGTTTCCACATGTCAGAGCGTCTTTGTACATGAAGAGACAGACCTGGTGTGATCTGCTGTCTCTCAGAAGCTTGGGAAATGCAAGCATTCCTTTCCATTTTGGACTCCCTGACATTTCAATCATCTACATGGCACAGTTTTCCATGAAGATCAGCGATTTTGTCGCTTCTAAAGTTTTTGACTCACTGCAATTTTTCAAGCTCCACCAGAATTGTGTTCTGTCCTATGACAATATACAGTAAGCACCAGAACTACCTCAAGAGAAAGTCGCTTCCTCGTTCTTTCGTAATCAATCAGCAGTAGAACCATCGGTTGGGTTCACCAAAAGGCGCCTTTCTCAACAAAAAGTAGAGGAATCATCTTCAGAATTCATCTGGCGAGCTCAGATCACTTCATTTGAAGAAAAACATGAAAGCTGCTCACGATGACTTTTGCCGCATGAAGTTAACTTTGATCCACTCTCCATATTTATCACAACTTAAATTCCATTGAGCTCATTGGCTGTTGCAAAAGCGTTGATTTGTTATTTCGAATCCAACCAATTGTCTGCCATTGACGCATATAGTTGTCAAATTGAGTCTTAAACATTTATTGAAATGTAAACGGAGACGCCGAGCGCATTTCATCGTCGCACAGCGACATTCATCTGCGCTCAATTATCAGCCGCGTAATCGACCTCAAATGTTCACCCTCACTTTCTTTTCCAGTCATTGTTTTTTTTTCATGCAGCCGCCGCCGCGCGTTGATTGAGAAAGGCCGAAAGCTCGGCCTGTCCCCGGAAAATGTGACGATAAAGTTGGCCCGCTTTGTATTTTATTTTATTTCTTTTTTTTTGTCTTGTCACTCACACATATTCACACCGTCATATGTGGCAATCAAACTCACGGTGTCGGCACACATCAGCAACTCCCTATTGGCTAAGCTAATGCTAACGAGCGCAAGGCACTGACGCAATGTTGGATGTGTTTATTGGAAAATAGTTGACCTGACATTGTATTTTCGGAAATCCCACTTCGCTGAAGGTTTTCAAGTTGTATGTCTGAGGTTGCTAAGTGAAATATGGTCGCAAAGGTGTTTTGGTGGCGGGGTCATTTGGTTTTCTGGGGTTTTAGAACTACGCTGGACGACGCGCGCACGCAGGAGAAGGCCGAGGGGGAAACTTTGAGCGGCTCGATCAAGTTGTTCTCCAGCCTCACGGCCACCAACGTGGAGTCGCCGCTGCGCTCCGGATCGCAGATGCTCTCTTCAGGAACGCTCCTGGACAAAGGGGGTGAGGATCAGACAGGATTGGAGATAGGGAAGGGTTCTCGTTCTTACCTGATCTTGTTGTTGTTGAGTCTGAGGAAGTGCAAGTTGGTCATCTCGTTGATGCCCGAAGGCACGTTAAGCAGCTGGTTGTGGTCTAGACACAGCTCCACCATGGAGTGGTAGGACCCAAAGAAGGACTCTGGTTCGATGCCCTCGCCGTCCAGTTTGTTGTAGGACAGGTACAAGTACTCCAGTCCGGGATCCATGTGGGCAAACACGAAGCCTGGAGTTCAAATGAGAGTTTTGCCAATGTTACGCTTCCGAACAAGGGATAGGGTTCAAATGAGGGTTTCAATCCAGGAGTAGGGGTTCAAAGTAGGCCTTGAACCTTTTACTTTGGGGTTTAGGGCCAAACGCTTAGGCTTTCAGGCTCTCACATCTTTCGAGCCTAGATTAGGATTTCAAGATAGCGTTGTAGTCTGCCAGGGTTAGGCTGATAGGCTGTCCACCCACCAGGTATCCTCTCAATCCGATTGCCCACCAGCACCAGGTGGACTAGCGACTTGGGCAGGTAGGACGGCACCAGGTACAGCCTGTTGTGAGAAAGGTCCAGCGACTCCAGACTCCTGCAGCAGGGAAACGGATGAAGGACGTTTTAACCTCGGTATACATCACACGGAATTACGGCTCATCGGAGACAAAGTGCTCCAACGAACATGCCCTCCAGCCAAAAGTAATAAGTCAGCCGTCAATGGTGCGTCGCTGAAGCTCGTGAAAGGAAAGAATCGAAATATTAGCCGACGAGAAGACTTGATGAGAATCCCTGATGTCTCCGCCTGAGCACGTTGTGTTCCTTCCTGCTGTATTTTGCCGTGGCGGACGTTATTATGATCGCACGTTGGATAGCGCATCAGGCTGGAGCACCTGTTAGCATCTTAGCCGCTCTGAGGTGCCAGTCTGAAATCATGTCCGACTGTAGCCATCCGGATTTTGCCTTTGAGCTTTATGTCGAGCTACCGTTAGCATGGTTAGCATGTTGCCGGACCTGTGGTGGATCCAGGCCAGAGGGGCGATCCTGGTCTCCTCCAGCCTGTTGTGCCTAAGGGAAAGCACGTTGAGGTTTTTGCTGTCGTTGAAGACGCCCTCTGGGATTTCTTCAATCAGGTTGTTCTCCAGGTACAACTCCTGGTGAAAGAAGGAGCATTTAGATTCTTTTGTCCATCCCATTTCAACATTTGGTGTACATTTGCTTGGGTTTGAATGGAAAAAAAAGACCACAAGTGAGGTTGGTTTTCTACATTTGTCCCACACTCAGTGGCGTCAGTCGAGTTTATTTGGCAGATCTCTCACTGTGGTTTGTTGGAACTTTTTTTCACGCTCACATAAATCTACAAAATGTTTCCAATCAGCCGTCAAAAAGTCGCCTCATTAAAAGGATGAGGCGGAGAAGAACCCGTACCAGGAGTGAAGCCGGGAGGCTCTGGGGGATGGTTCGGAAGTGGTTTCGGCCCAGTCGCAGGTAGGACAGCTGGAGCAGGGGCGCCAAGGCTCTGGCGTCCATGTTGGCCTCGCTCAGAAGGTTGGCCTCAAGCTCCAGAATCATCAAAGCGCTTAGACCTGCAAACACGCTCGGTGAAGAACAAGAGGATGCGCTCAGACGCAATTCACAAATTCGGATTACAAGAAGATACGACGAGGTTGAGGTTTTGTTGTTGTGCAGAAGAGACGCATTGAGTTAGACGTGGGAGGTGTCACCTTGGAAAGTGTTGTCGTAGATCGTCTGCACTCGATTTTCGTTGATTTTCAGCTCCTGCAGGCCGACCGGTAGATTGGCAGGAACCACGTCGAGAAGGTTCCCGTCCAAGTACAGCCGCCGCAGCATCGTCAGATTCTTGTTTCATTGAGAGGGAAATCAATTTTGGCTGTGTGCGGGACAGACGGGCGAGAGTAGGCCGGCACGTCTCACTTGAAAGGCTCTTGAATGGATCCCCGCCGACGTGAGCTTGTTCTTCTTCAAGTTGATCCATTCCAGGTTGGGAATGCCGTTGAAGGCCTCCGCTGGGATGCTGCTGATGTTGTTGCCTGCCAAAAATCTTTTAGCATGAAATCATTGACCACGATGATTTTTTTTTCTTCTTCTTCACTATTGGCTGTGAATGTCCGTCAAAGATGCGGTGCGAGGAGAAGGTGCGTCACTCACCCTCCAGGCTGAGAGACTTGAGCCGAGGCATGAGGAGAGGAGGGAAGTACGTCAGTTTAGCGTCGTTGCAAGTCAGCGTGACATCGGAAATGCTGCAGCCAGGAGGAAGAAGGCCTCCTCCCGTTGCACCCGCCTCCTTCTCTTCCTTCTTCTCCTCCTCCTCCTTCAATTCATCCTCTGCGGCAGCAGGAGGTCTCGGGATGGGAGCGGGGAGGAGATCCGGTTCCTCGGGTTCCTCGTCTTCTTTGGGGAGCATTTGGAAGACGTCTCCTCTCAACCGCACCTCCTCGTCCTTCTCTTGCAGGATTTCTTCTCTCAGCTTTTTCTCTCTCTCCCATGCATCTTTCTCCTCCTTCCTCCTCCTCTCCTCTTCCATTTTCCTCCTCCGCTCCTCTTCCTCTGCTTTCCTTCTCTCTTCTTCTTCCATCTTCCTCCTCTCCTCCTCTGCCTGCTCCTCCTTCCTCCTCCTCTCCTCCGCTATCCTCTGCCTCATCTCCTTCTCCTTCCTCTTCCTCTCCCTCTCCTTAGCCTCCTGCCGCTCCCTCAATCGCTCCTCTTCCTCCAGGCGCTCCTCCTCCTCCCGCCAGAGGATGCGCTGGATTTCCTCCTGGCTGAGCTGCGGGTCGGTCATGACGGCGTGGTAGTCGTCACGGTTACGGGGCGCTGAGGAGTCACCGGAAAGTTCAAGACCGAGGTCGGGATCTGAGGTGAAGGCGGTGTGGGCCAATCACAGGGCGGGAAAGAGACGGGCGGCAGGAAGGGCAAGAATTTAGGCAGGAAAAAATGGAGGGAGGAAGACAGACGGATAGGGAGAAAGACAAGACATGGAAAGACAGACAGGTTGTGTGTTAGTGTGCTGGACAGACAAACCATCTCCCACGTACATGTGGCGCCACGGCTCGCTTCTCACCTGTTGCGCTAGGAACTGAGTCCATGCAGACCGGGCAGCACTCCCCGCTGGCGGCGGGCGCGAGCGAGAGGCGGCAGACCGGGCAAATTTGCTCGTCGCAGAGCACCCGCCCGCCATTGCACAGACACGTGACGCACGGACTGGGAGACCACGCGGCCTGGTTAAACATGGTCATGCCTTGGAACACGCACTGACCCTGTTTACCTGCACACACACGCAGGCCGTTTATGACGGAGGGGGGGGATGCTGAGTCGGCAACCAGTGAGTGTTTGCGGCCGTTGTCCCCCCTGTCATTGATGCTGCTAATCGTACACTTGCACAATGTGAGTCCTACCCTGTCATCTAGCGCCACATCGCCCTCAACTGGACACACATTTGCCTCCAAGCACTTGTCGAACTATTCTGGTGTGTGACATTGGACGGTCCCATTTTTATAGTCTTTGGTATGACCCGGTCGGGGTTTGAACCCACAACCTTCCAGTCTCAGGGCGGACACTCTACCACTAGGCTTGGGGTATCAGAATGTGGATGCTCAGAAAGCTCGGCTTGTCGCCAGACCTGGCAGAACGTCGTAGCTGGAGTGCTGCTGCAACACGTCCCCATCGGAGCGCAGCAAGATCACGTTTCCCCGAACGGGCTCCGCGCGGAGAGGGTGTCGGCTCATCGGGGCCTTTGCACGCCCCCATCTGACTCCAGCCTGACCTGAAAAACACACAAACCACACCAGTCAAGCGCCAAAAAGTCAATAACCTTGTTTTGACTCTCAGCAACTTCTTGCTGATTCTACCGGAAGCCATCTAACGAGGTACTTGATAACATATCTGTCCAACGGTTGGCGGGAGAAGTTGTACAACTCGTACAATGGTAGGAAATTCGAGACGAAGCTCCCGTTAAGTACCTTTGCCAGGATTGTCTCAGGGCAGCTTACCTGGCCCGTCCCGTTTCCTCTTCATCCGACGCATTCCTCCATTCGGCTTGCGAAGTCTTTCCCGCCTGTTTTGTCCGTCGGCCATGGTGAAAACCAGAAACAGCCACAAAGCTGCCAGTAGCAGTCCTGTCCTCATATCTTAACACACATACACACAGACACACCCCTGAACACAATGTCAAGCTCCAAACATCTGTTTCTTCTTCCCATCAAACAACAAAACAATTTTACCTGCTGCACCTTGGAGACAAAACAGACATCAGTGCCGTGGCTGCCGCTCATATACGGTTAGGGTTAGTGTGTGTGCGTGTGTGTTTGTATAATTACAAGTCCACTGTCCTAATTAGAGGATCCACCATGGCGCCCACCTGATGTTTTGGTGCGAATACAAAAGATTGAAGCACTTCTCTCTTGTAATGATGCATTCTCTGCTACTTTGGTTTGAGGTGAACATTTTCAGGGTCCTTTCAAGACCACATTCTTTTGCGTCGTTATGAAATTTCTAGCCTGTAGTTATTGGATGGATGATGCTAAGTTGAGAATATTTGGGAAAAAGAATTCAGCCAGTTTCGCAACCACTTCAACTCCGCCCAGTTCATTGTGAACATGAGCATTGTTTCTGCTGCCCCCGTGTGGACAGTGAAAAGTCACACCTGACCAAACAACTGTGCTGCCATGTCAAAGAGTTAATTATTCTGCTTGTGATGGAGCGAGAGAGAGAGAGAGGAAGGGGGAGAGCGAGATTGAAAGAGGAAGGGGAGGAGAGACGAATGCTTCATGTCTCCTCTGTCCTGAGACCGAAGGAGGGAGGGAAATGTGGAAAATGCTTTTTTTCCCTTTAAGAACCTGGATGAGCAGGCTCTCATGGAGCTCCAATGGAGGATAAAAATAACTGTCTTAATGAAAGCCAGACAATGAGAGCCACTCTCATTTGTTCCTTGTTCAAGTGACACTTTGCATATTTTATGAGGAACACTTCCCATCGGAAACGCATCTCAAAATAACACTTGACTTTGACATCTTTGAACTTAGTTTAAGACATTATTCCAGCATATCAAAAACAAATTTTCTTGCCAAAATTTGGTTTTTTGAGACTTTTTTTGCGGGTCTGCTCACGTCTATCAAACTTATTGTCGCTAACTTCCAAGTGGCTTGGCGAGGTTGAGCTCTGGTTGCGAGCGGGGCTGGCTGGCGTCCATTTTGAACGCTGGCTTCAATGACCAAATATGGTTCTTTCCACTAAAAGGGAAAAATGTTACATAAATACCTCTGACGACACTTCTAACCTTTGCTTGACAACGACTGTACAATATGTTGTTCATCAGTGATACAGACAGTAAGCATCACCAAACCATACAAGTGCACGGAGGGGGCGGAGCTAATGACAGACATTCAGGCAGGAAGTGGACCTTACCAGCACTTTGGAGGCCAAATTCTCGTTCCTCCTCTGCGTCCGGAGAGATGTCTGTCCTCGCGTTGTATGCGCGTTCACATACGCTCCTCAATGTGCCTGTCCAGAAAAGTTTCAGCGTGTGTCGCAGTGAGCGAGCGGAGTGCAACTGCATTCGATTGGGCGAGCAAGCGACAAGAGAGAGTGAGGGAGAGAGAGAGCGTGCGAGAGAGTGTGTCACAGGGGAGCGTCATTTGGGTCTGGAAGGAGGTCAGAGTTCACGGCGAGGCCAAATATGTCACTCAGATGTCCGGAAAGATCAAAGACATTAAAACAACAACTAAGGCTGGGCAATATCAATGATGTGTGATGCCAATTTTTTTTTTAATCACACACACGGGAATCTAACTCATGGTGCCTGCACACAAGACAGGCAAGTGTATCACTACACCATCAGCCTTCCCCATGTGTGGTGCCGATTGTGTTTTGTTAGTCCACATTGGCACGACTGCGCTAATGGTGAAGGCCCCAGGCAGATTAGATTGGAATGTCAACACATGGAGGCTGAATGCTGATTGGATCAGAAAATTTGAACATTCATACAAAGGAGTAAATATTCGGAAAAAAATGTAAATAGCAGTCAATTCTTCTGATCATCTGTATGTGTGGCGGGGTGTTTTTTTCCATAAAACTTCCCATTTTAATTTAACCCTCTTTTCACCACTTCACATGAAGTGATGACATCATAACAAAACTAACATTGCTTTGTTTTTTTTTCCCCATTCTGGGATTAAAATATTATTTTGAAAATGTGTCTTCCTCTTACATTCTATGAATAATAAATATCCGAACATGCATCATTTCTAGAGTAAATACTTGCAGCTTTGACCTGAGCTATGTATGTTCTTCATAGCTCAGGTCAAAACTTTTCAACATATGGCCTGAGAGGTCAGAATATTCTGAACAATTCTCAATTGTTGTCGATAAAGGTAATGTTATGATGCAATAAATGTCTGCCATAACTCAAGCGCATGCACGCACACACAGCCTTTGTTTTTCTTCCTCTGGGTCTTGTCGTGCATGATGAACTCCCCAGATGCTGTCGTTGGAGAAACAAAGTGCCGAGTCAGCTTTTATCTTTCTTTCCAGCTTGGAAAAAACGAACACGACTGTAGAGAAGAAGAAGCCTCTAAATGTTCAGCCCTCCTTCCAATCTTTCTCCTTCAACTTGGGACTTGATTAGCTTCAAACGTGCTTTTTGCGCCCCCTGCTGGTTACTTGGGCGCTTTGCAGAAACTGTTCGACATTGGACTGGCCCCTTGCGGTCACTTTTTAAAACCTGGATGTACAGGTATATCTAATAATAATAATAAATGTGTGTGTGTGTGTGTGTAGGCCAAGTATGGGCAAGTGGCATGTGCTGCTGGTGGTTCCAATCCATCTGTGCTGACTTTTCATCATCCTAATCTTCCAGGGTAAAAAAAAACACACACACACACAACAGTCTTTGTACCACTTTAAAATGTTGATTTTTTTTTCTTCTTTCGTGACAGCTGCACATTTTCGGTGCACTGGTCCGTGGATGTGTCCAAGGAAGGCGAGGTCACCCCAAAGGTGGACCTGTTGCCAAAGATCCCAGACAAAGGTGAGATGCTCCTTTCACACACTTGTGACAAGTAGCAAGTTGATGAAGAAGTTGATTGATTCATCAATATTTGTCTCCACAGCTTTGCAGCTGTACCCATCTCAGGGCATAGGCAGTGCCGCCGAGGCCTTCCATAGCCTACTGAGGCTGCTGGGGCCTGAAGCTGCTGTGGAAGAGGTCATCAGAGCAGCGGGACTCCTCACCGATGAAATGCATGATGATGGACACGCCATCCATCCGTGACAGCCTCCTGAATAACCAACACAAATCGATGGAATGGGTATCTTATTTGTAAAAGTAGCACTCTATTATATTTTACTTGATATACACACACAACAGTAATGACAATTAAATTAAACATACAGAGTTGAAATGGTTTGTGCGACATCATGGATCCATCTTGGCTTCTTCTGGTGTGTGTGACTAGAGACCAGTCATGCAGACACAAACGAAGAATTTCACCACGACTGTAAGTGACTCACCAACTTTAGTGAGAGAGGTCGTTCCTTGGGGAGGATCAAGAATATCTGCATGTGGAGGCATTTGGAGAAAGACAGTAACCGATTTTTGTTATGTGTTTTGCTTGAAGTAGAAACAACACTGAATGGCGGTGACCTGCTTTATTATTGGTAAGTTTGTCATGACTTCAGCAACAAAAACAAATGTAATCAAAAATGTGAAGCAAATGTAACACAGAGATACCACCTAAGTGGGCTGAGTTCAAACTAAAAGTCTCGTCTTAAGAACAGAAAGGAAGAAAGGAACCATGAGTGTAAAAAAAACAATCAAAAGCAATGTGAGGCAAGAGAGAAACAATCCTTAGCACTGGTCTGATCAGTGTTACACGCCAAGGAAAAAATGTCATCCAAGCAAAATGTCAAATGATCAATTTTCCATTTCAAACGATTCACTTTGAAATAAATAAAGTACAGAGCGAAAATGCAAACGTGACTGTATGAAAGCCCCTGTCACATCGTTAAACGCAGAGGGAGGGTGGCTCTTCACGATTGTCCGTCTTTTTTCGGGCCCTCCTCTGCCTGGCAAGGGCATTGCGCTTCTCGCACTGCAGCTTCCACAAGGCTTTCATGGCCGCGTCGAATTTGGCCTTCAGAGCCACGGGGCAGGAAGGCAACGCGTACAAGTGGTCGCTGGACGTCCTCTTCTGGCTCTTTCGCCCTTCTCCGGCCGCCGTTCGCTACGGAACAATGTAGAAAATGGAGTCAGTTGCTCACGTGACGCTTTGATTGCTCTGTGATATTCCACATGCAGGCCAATACTCACGCAAGCAGGGGAATGGGCCTCGGGCAAGGGTTCTGCTGCCCTTCTGGAAGTAGCTGTGCTCCTTCTTGCTACCGGCGGCTAAAGTGAACACCCAGATATTCAAATGTGCTGCGGTACACGACACACAATGTTTTCCTGAACTTGTGAAAAAGTGTGACATTAAATCTCCAAATCTTGATTCATCAATGATGCACATACCTTTTGAAGATGAGCGGGGAAATTGAAGATTTGCGGCAAGACACCATCTCTGAGCCTGACCGTCTGTCCCGACCGATCAAAGTCTTCATCTCGAAAGTGTTCGCTGCAGAGCAGCGAGCGATCGTTTGCAGTGAAGCCGTTCCTTCTGACGGCGAGTTCCCACTGCCTCCTGCGCTCTTTGCTTTTTGGAAACCTTCGAAATGGGATCAAAAGGTACACAGGCATTTTCATTACGATCTACATGGTCCACCTTTCTTTCTTTTCGTGTAATGACAGAAATATAGGGTGTAATGATTTCCCAAATTGGAGTTATCATCACTAACTTGTGAAAGGTGATCCCACGGGATCTCGTTTGGAGGTTGCGTTCATTGGAGCAGGCGTGGGCAGCACAAAAATCAGGCATTCCACGTGAAGTTGTATTTCTGTAAAAACAAAGCCAGTACACGGAATCTAAATGTAAATATACTTTCCTCAAACTGTTTTTTTTTAAATTATGTACAACTTCAACAAAAGAGTAATTCTTCTCAGCTTTATAATAACTCAAAAGCCTATTAACAAACAATTAAACACAACCACATAAAATGACAATTTCGACAAAGATTAGAATGTCAAAAAACCTTATATATCTCAGGAGAACTTCATGATATTCGAAAACCTGAGCTCAGCCTTTAGTAGCCAGGCAGAAATAACAAACTAATCTGCTATTTAACCAACCAGCTGAATCATAGCTACGGATTTGTAATAAACCAACCCGTTTGTAAATCCGTCAAGAATTAAGCGAGTTACTAGTACTTAAACGAGTAAATCGTCCACCTTAGCCGCTCCAGCAACACAGCACAGCGCAGAGCACCAGCGTCGTCCTCTGTCCTGTCCTAAAATGGCCGAATGGTGACGAACGATACTGTTGACTCCGCCTTGAGCCAGTTCTTGCAGAATCAAGACAGGCAATAAAAAACGACTACAAATTTAAGGAGATATTTATTTTATGATGATAGACCAGTTGGAAAATAAACGAGAGAAAGTTTGATATAATTCGTACCATTTGTTAATCGCTTTACTTGGTGCAGGCATATTTTTGGTCGCATTGTTTGGGGTCTTTGCCGCGGTCTCGGCGGGTCTCCCGAGTTGAAACAACGAAAGTGGAAGTACGACTAAAAATTGAAGAAAATACTGCTTAAAGTCTAGTTAGTGGATATCGTCGGACCCTCGTTCGGGCCACAATGAATCTTGAGCTGCTCGGTAACCAAAGACAATTCTTTCTTGCTTGAAATGATCACGCTTTTGCTAAAAATGGTCAAGTGTTTGTTGTGGTTAGCATCGTGAGCTAGCCGAGCACATTAAATGACCCAAATAAATGATCACGTCCCCCCGATATGCTTACTGAAATAACAGATAAGTATTAAGCTCTAAGTGACTAAAGTGTCGTTTTGAAAGTTTGAATCATGTTGAGAATCTGTAAGTGTGTGTGTGTGCACTGTCCATGCTTATTGCTCCTTTTTTTTTTCTCTCCTAGAATCTTTTGGGCAGAACTATCCTGAGGTAAAGCACAGACGACAGTCTTGGGAAAATGTATGCGGGTGTAACCAGGGCTTGGCTCCCTTGCATTTGACAGGAGGCAGATGGAACGCTGGACTGCATCAGTATGGCCCTCACCTGCACCTTCAACCGCTGGGGGACACTCCTGGCGGTGGGCTGCAACGACGGCCGCATTGTCATCTGGGATTTCCTGACCCGCGGCATCGCCAAGATCATCAGTGCTCACATCCATCCCGTCTGCTCTTTATGGTTAGACGACACATCGGCGGGACAAATAATTTTCGATTTTCCATGAGATGTCTCCTTTAAGTCATTCACTGCCATTGGCGGCTATAGACACCAAAGAACTGTTTTAACTGGACTGGTCTTACTTCCAGTTGGAGTCGAGACGGCCACAAGCTGGTGAGTGCGTCCACGGACAACATTGTGTCGCAATGGGACGTCCTGACGGGCGACTGCGACCAGCGCTTCCGCTTCCCCTCGCCCATCCTCAAGCTCCAGTGCCACCCAAGAGACATGCAAGTCTATCACAAGACAAGTCCTTGTTCTCCCCGTTGCTTCTCGGAGAGCTGCCTGCCGGAAAACGTTTTGAGTCAAACATCCACATTTGTTCCGTAGGGACAAAGTGCTGGTGTGCCCCATGAAGTCGGCGCCAGTGCTGCTCACCCTGTCCGACTCCAAACACGTGGTCCTGCCCGTGGACGACGACTCGGACCTGAACGTGGTGGCGGCCTTCGACCGGCGGGGCGAGTACATCTACACGGGCAACGCCAAAGGAAAGGTCAGCTGGCCGAGACGGCCCGACGCTCGTGTATGTCGGCGAATCCAGCCCGCGCTGATGAGAAAACGCTTGCGCCGTGCAGATTTTGGTGTTGAACACGGACACTCAGGACCTGGTGGCGTCGTTCCGAGTGACCACCGGCACCAGCAACACCACCGCCATCAAATCCATCGAATTTGCACGCAAGGGCAGGTGAGAGGAGGACGCGGCACCTGACAATCAAACGTGTATTCGTTCATGTGAAGCAGCAGCTGCTCATTGACATTGCAATGGAAGAACTCAAGAAGACAGGCGCTTCCAAAAATGCATGTTTGGATGACAGCTGTCTGACTTTGCAGTTGCTTCCTCATCAACACGGCGGACCGCATCATCCGGGTTTACGATGGCAGGGAGATCCTGACCTGCGGCCGCGACGGCGAACCCGAACCCATGCAGAAGCTCCAAGATCTGGTCAACAGGTGGGCCCGGAACCTCCCCGACTTGAGCGTTACTGCGGCGGGGAAGCCTCTTACCGCGTCTCAGCGTCCTTTAGGACTCCGTGGAAGCGCTGCTGCTTCTCCGGGGACGGCGAGTACATCGTCGCCGGCTCGGCTCGCCAGCACGCCCTCTACATCTGGGAGAAGAGCATCGGCAACCTGGTCAAGATCCTGCACGGCACCCGAGGGGAGCTGCTGCTAGATGTGGCTGTAAGGACTCGCCGGCCAGCCGTTTGCGCCGCTGCTCGCTCTTGACGCTCACGCCACTTTCCTCTTCTCCGCAGTGGCATCCCGTGCGCCCCATCATTGCCTCCATCTCAAGCGGCGTGGTGTCCATCTGGGCCCAAAACCAAGTGGTTAGTCCGCCGGCCCGCATGTTCTCCCTTTGGCAGAAAACTTGTGCAATCGCTCGGTCCTTGGTTTGAAAAGAGGAGTTGCACAACATTTGGAAAAACGCCAAACCGCTGCTTCCCACCCGTAGGAGAATTGGAGCGCTTTTGCGCCAGACTTCAAAGAGCTGGATGAGAACGTTGAGTACGAGGAGCGAGAGTCCGAGTTTGACATTGAGGATGAGGACAAGAGCGAACCTGAGCAGACAGGTACAGTTGCCATCATCGCAATACATTTCACTCTCGCTACTTCTAACCGAGGACGCGTGTGGCCCACGTGGCAGGCGCCGACGCGGCTGAGGACGAGGAGGTGGACGTCACAACGGTGGACCCCATCGTGGCGTTTTGCAGCAGGTGAGGAAGATTAATCGCTCCAACATCCTTCGTCAACTGCGCCGCACGGGTCCAAACGCCTTCGATGGCAAAATGAATGGAATGTCAAGTTGTGTAACCTTCATGGCGCCTTGTGTTTGGTGCAGCGACGAGGAGCTGGAGGATTACAAGGCTTTGTTGTACCTTCCCATCGCCCCCGAGGTGGAGGACCCAGAGGAGAACCCCTTCGGGCCCCCGCCGGACTCCACGCCCCAGACGGGCGCCACCGAGGAGGTGGCGCAGGCGGGCGGCGACAAGAAACAGCGGCCGCCGTCATCCGATGGAGCCCCGGCCAAGAAGAAGGCACGCACTACCAACATCGAACTGCAGGGGGTGCCAGTTGATGGTAAGAAAGAAAGAAATTCTACCCGGACCCGTGAACTCCTGCGTAAAATAGATGCCTCCCTTCCCAGGCCCGATCAGCGCGTCGACCATCGCTAATGACAATGAACGCTCAGCGTTGTCCGATTATTCTGCGAACACAGCTGCTTATTTATTCTTCTTGATCCGCCCTGTTTGTTTCTTTTGCAGAAGTGCACCCCCTGCTGGGCGTGAAGGGCGACGGCAAGTCTAAGAAGAAGGCAGCGGGCCGGCCCAAAGGCTCCAAAGGTAAAGACAAAGACTTCCCCTTCAGGCCCAAGCCCTACAGGGGTGGCGAGCGGCCGTCCTTCGCCATGGAGGTCCTGGCCGGCTCGGGCCCAGGAGGCGGCAGTGGAGGAGGAGGAGGGATGAAGGGCAGGGCAGAGGGGGGCCTGGCCACAGGTAAGCGTGCCATTGCCACTGATGCTGGCTGACAGGGGGCACTGTGCTGGTCCTGCTGGTCCTTCTGCTCCACTAAGCTCCGCTGATTGACAGCTCAGCCTGTCTCCTCTGTGCTGCTCCGCCTCCCCCCCGCACCCCCCAAGTCCAAACAACATCAATTGCCAAAGCAGCGCTTCTCAAACCGAGCTCAAAATGACACCACAAAACCAAAATCAGAGGAGTCCGATTCATAATCAGAGTCTTTGGAAAAATGGCTCCCCTGTGAACGAGTCTCGGAGCTCCAAAGTTTGACAAGCCTGCTTGGTGTAAAGCTGCAGTCTGAGACATTGGAGACTTTATTAGAAACACCTACACAATCCCATGATGGTGAGCCAACGTTAACCTTCTGGGCCATGTTGTTTCATTGCATTCTTGTAATGCATGTCCCAAACCGCATTCTCCATCCGCCGAGTCTGGCGGGTCCCATTGGGCCCCTATGCAAGCGCACTGTAACCAAATCAAATCCACACTTTGAAGTGGATTTGCACCAAAGCGCATCTTTGAATGATGTGCTAATCCAGTTGTTCAATTGATGCACAGCTAGAATTTTGGAACGGAAATGTCCAAATGTGCAGGTTTGCATTGGAAGGTGTACCTAATGAAGTGTCCAGTGAACGTAAGTACCCCCATCAACCAAGTGGAAGTGCCTTTTCTCCACGCGTCATGTGTCCAGAGTGCTTTTTGACTACTGTCAAATGCCCCAAACAAAAACACAAGTTGGTGGTAACTGATGATTGACCGCCCGCCCGCCCGCTTGGCCCCTCCTGCTCCCTGCACCCGCTTCGGCCCCGCCCTGCCTCACCTCGCCTGTCTCCTTTGACCTTGTTGGGTGTGCTGCTGCTCACTTCCTGTCCTTTTTTTGTCCTCTTCAGTAGACTAACCCTAACCCTAACCATCGCTTTTTCTTGTACGTCAGCAACCGTTGACACAGTCTCCTGCTACTTACACATTAAGAGCCGATTGTACAGCTAAGGGTAATTTTTCTTAACCAGAATGTACTCAGAAAAAACACACACAGTGGAAACTTTTGCCATAATTTGTCCTTTTTTTTTTTTTAACAGCAATGACCTCCACTGAAACAAATAACAAATATAGAGATTTTCTTACAGATAGTTGAAAACAAGTCATTCCTCTTGAAAAAAATGTTGGCAGAATTTAAGAAACTGTGGCAATTGCTGTTTAGTGTCATGATTGTCACCACCCAAGAACAGATTGAATTTGCAACTTTTGACATGTCAATATGTGGATGATTGTAGCGTTCTCCGCCACTACTGTGAGGAAATATGCTTCTGTTTGAGCGCTGCTTGACAAGCGCTACGTTGCTCCTTTGCAGGGACGCTGGTGACTCAGACGTACAAGCAGCACGACAACGGGGGCATGGACTGAGGCCACGAGACACAAAATCCTGCTGTCACGCACAGACTGTGAGCAAGCACCAAAATGCGCGCTTTCCACGACTTTCAGAAGTGGGAAACTCCCACACCTCGCTCGGGCCCACCAACAGGAGAGAATCATGTCCTCTGTACCGTTTGTCTTGTATAGAATTGTCTCATAGTGTTTGTATGTGAGTGTGGAGGGGGGGGCTTTTTTTATACAAATTAAAAGATTTTGGAATTATCAGAAGTCACATGTTCAGTTTGTTGAACTTGATTACAGTAGATAAGGGCCAATGATCGCTTTCATAGTATGAAGATTCCAAAACAACTACCTTCTTTCCATCGGTGTAAATTTCCAGCAGGACCTTATTTCAAATTGAACACGAACGCACTGTACATCCCTTTCAAGGGATTCTCTAATTTTCAAAGTATGGAAAAGATGTGGGAAATTCACTGTGAAAAGAATTGACAGGTTCTATTCTATTGACAAGAAACATGTATGTGTGCATGGAAATATTATGGACCCTATATACATTTTTTCTAGGGTCCCAAATGAGACCGGTCTTTCAAAATAAAAGCCATATGAGGGCTTATTTTACGCGAGGGCTATAATTACTCGTCGATCATATGATCAACTCGACGTTTCCACTTCGCGATTATGACAGAAAACACGGAAGTTCGTCGGTACCCAAGAGCCTGGCCAATCAGAGGTCAGTAAATGCTGCTCGCGACGGCGTCAGTAACGCCAATTGGCTGGTCAATCAGTCAATCAAAGCTATACGTCAAGTTAATATAGTTCCCCTGTAGGACCAAGTCAAACCGTTTACCAAAATTAAGTCAGTCGTCAGCAAATATCCGTGGTAATATAGTCCTACGTGTTCTCAAACCACTTTCAAATGCATTTTACTGTATAATTTAAGACTTACATAAAAGAAACAATGTATGTTGTTGAGTTTGTGCTCAATCAACCGATACGTCAACGTAATATTAATATATGTGTCTGTACTTTGAAAACGTAAGCGGAAGTTGGTGTGCGCAATGAGGCGCTCGCCGGCAGGTTGTGGCAGAAGTCAGTGTGTCAATGCACTGCTAACTGTCCGACTCCCAACTAGTTGGAGGACTTCGAAGCGGCCGTCTCGCTAGAGTCTAAACTCACCCGGCGGCGCCGAAGGCGATGGAGTTGGACAAGATGGACGAAAACGACTGGCGCTACCACGGCGAGGGCAACAAAAGCCTGGTTGTGTCCCACGTACAGGTGAGTCAGTCGGCTAGCCAAGTTGAGCTAAAGTGCTCGGACCGGCTGCGGCTTCCGGACAGCCGCTTGACACTTTGTCTCACCTTCAGCCGGCCTCAACTCGCCGGGATAGTCGGGTAGAAACCTCCCGGGGATGGTTGTGACTTGAAAGTGCATGGCGGAAGTGTCACCACCGGACCGGGGGGGGATTTGGACCTACGAAGCGCACTTGGGTTAGTTTGCTAGCTTGGCCACAATGCAATGAGAATGCGCGTCCAAACGTCACAAATAACCGTCACGTCCGATGTGTACGTTCAGTGGGGTGGGCGTCAGGTGGGCTCTCATCACGGACTATCCCGAAGGTGCTCCCGGGTCCGGTGGCAGCCGGCCGAGCCGAGCTGAAGCGCGTGGGTTGTTGAGGGACACGCTCGCCCCCCATCCCCTCAAGGCGCCGGACTAGCCCGAGCATGCCGTCGTTGAGCAACAAGTGATGACAGCACACGTTTCAAAACACCACACCTGCTTTGGTTCTTCCATTTGTTTGTTTGTTTATTTGCGCTGTGACTACACAAGAGACATATTCGAGCTTTTGAAGCCTTTGCGCTGCTTCAATGAGGGGGAAAAAACATCCTCTGATTTTGACTTCTTGGACTGTGTCAATTACCGTATTTTCCGGACTAGAAGTCGCACCGAGGTACAAGTCGCATCAGTTATAAAATGCACAATAAAGGGGAAAAAGACATACATAAGTCGCACCTGAGTATAAGTCACATTTTGGGGAGAAATTTATTTGACAAAATCCAACACCCAAAACAAACATTAATAGGCAACAGGCTGAGCGGTACGGTATGCTAACGTTACATAAACACATAAAAGAGGAACTGACAACGTGCCTGACGTAACATATTAAGAATTATTCAAATAACTATAACAAATAGGTTTATCGACCAATCTGTGTCACTCCAAATCATTAAATCCATCGAAATCTTTGTCCTCTGTGTCACTTATTAACAACTCCGCTGACTCCTGAAGTGAATGCGGCGCTGACGTTAGACTCGTCGTCAGTTGCGGTTCCAATTATTCCACAGGCCTAGAGCAGTTATTGAGTCATTGTCCTTGATGTTATCATTTGAAAAAAAAACAAAAAGACTTGTAGCATTTTAGGCATTCCATTTTTTTTTTTTTTACCAGTCTGTTTGTCACACGGTAGTTGTCATTGACTTGCTAATCGATGACTTTGCACCTAGTTTTGCACCTCTGATAGACGAAGACATCTCAACAACTGCCACCCAGCGCTCTTTTTATGATGTCATCAATTGAACAGTGCCGTCAAATCTGCATATTTTGAATCCTACTGTGCTTCCTCGCAGCTGTCCAAAGTTCTTCGCCTGCTCAAATATCCCACCGAGGACTCTGAAAACCCGCCACAGGTAAAGCAATGTTTCTTTTTGGTGCTTTTGTTTTCCCCTGCTTGCCGTGACATGACGCTTTTTTGTGTAATTGTTTTTGAAAGCGCCTCAACTTCTCACACACCCAATCATTGGTGCGTTCAACCGGTTTGCGCATTACTTGTCCTCACCGAGGTGATGGAAACCGAAATAATCTGTTTAGAAGAGTCAAGCGCCTTTGAAGGAACCCTCGGACGCTTGAAGACGAGCGTCCTCAAAAGTCATCTCGATCTGAGTTGTACTTGATACGCGATAGTTTGACAAGCGTGTGCCACTCGAATGTACGAGCGTGTGTGTTGTGTGTGCCTTCCAGACGGCGGAGCAGGCCTTCAGGCAGATCCAAAACATCGTGGACTTCAGCTCCAACGTGATGAGCTGCCTGCTGGGCGACAAGTTCATCCACAGCGGAGTAAGGCGCCCGCCTGCACGCATGATGAGAATGCCGTGAGCCACTGAGAGAAAATTCACACATTTAGAGTTCGGGATTACATTTCGGCTGAGGGAAGTTTGATTCTGAAGGAAAGGGCTTAACCCACGTAGCGTTAATAGTCTTGAACCTTCCCACGGGGGGGAAAAGTTTTTTTTGCTTCGTCCATCATTGGCAAGGCGGCGTGTCCAAAATGCTCCGATGAAGGAACCGCAGGAAACATTGACGACAACGTCTCTCCGAATATCAACACTGAATGTTGGAAGCCTTCTCGGAGATCCCAAAGAAGTCTTCATGGGGCCTTTTTTTAGCAACTTTTTTTTTTGCTTTAAAAAAAGATCATCGGAAAACAAGAAGTCGCAGTGTTCTCGTTATCGGGTCAGTCAGCTGACGTCTGCCTTGGATAAAATGCAATATTGTTTCTTCTTTGAATGTTGCAAACGCGGTTTGGTGCGTTGGCCCTGAGGCGTCAACAGGGCATAGGCCAAAAAAAAAAAAAAATCCTGTAACTGCCTTCATTATCATTATCACATTCCTTAAAGCTTACGTGTCACGTTAATAAATTCTCCTGTTTTACGTTATATTTATATTATTTATACCCTATTATACTACACGTTAATATATTATTTGATGTTCTAATGACAACATACAGGACTGTCTCAGAAAATTAGAATATTCTGATAAATGCAATTAAAAAAACAAGAATGTTATACATTCTGGATTCATTACAAATCAACTGAAATATTGCAAGCCTTTTATTATTTTAATATTGCTGATTATGGCTTACAGTTTAAGACAACTCAAAAATCCTATGTCAGAAAAATGACACCAAAAATGAAGATTTTCTGTTGTGCTCGTAGGAAGTGGTCAAGCTGCCGCTGGAGTTTGTGCGGCAGCTCTCCATCAAAGTTCAACATCAACGACCTGGTAAGACACCAACGAGCACGTTGGCCAACAAAAAAACAAGCCGCTCACTGACACGTGTGTGTGTGTGTGTGTGTGTGTGTGTGTGTGTGTGTGTGTGTTAGCATGGCGCCGCGACAAAGTGATGGACATCTACAGTGGCTGCGCGCTGTGCTTGCCCAACCTGACGTGGCCCGGCCTCCTGCAGCACGCGCACATGCCGCCGCTCTGCGTGGAAATCAAGGTAAGCGCTCGCGCACCTCACCTTTGTTTGGTGGCTCACAAACGCCACAAAGACGAATCCGAATAACCCGTTTCTGTGTGCGCGCCTCAGCCCAAGTGCGGCTTCCTGCCGTCCGCCAAGCACATCAGCCGAGACGTCAAGAACAAAGTGTGTCGCTTCTGCATGCACCAACACTACAAGGTGGGCTCGGGCGCAGCAGCAACGCCACCGCCAAGGCCGCTCGTAACGTGCTTTGGCGTTGACAGGTGGCCAGCGGGCGCTGGAAGAGACGCAGCCTCTACTGCCCGCTCGACTTGTTCTCGGGGTGAGTGGGGCGCCATCGAATGAGCAAGTGCCTTTGGCGGGCCGCTTGACGCCTCGCCCGCCGCTTGTTCCCGCAGGAGCAGAGCCAGGATGCACTTTGCTGTCCGCCAGCTCATCGAGGAACCTCAGAACAACTTCAAAATCTTCAAGGTGCGCTTTTGAGAGAATTTGGTTCATTCAGTACCCGTAGGACAGCTAAAAGGAATCAACGGCATTGCCAGGCAACGGGTTGCAAAGTCGCTCCTTTTGATTCAGCTGCAAAAGACAGAAACAAACGTGTGTGTCTGTCTGTATTTCTGTGTGTGTTAGGGGGGTCAGTGCATCTACGCCAGCAAAGAGGGCACGGGCGAGGACTCGTCAGACCTCAACTCTCTGCTCTACCACCTGCGGCCTTACTTCCTGTACGCCAACCACATCCACGTGAGCGGCAAAGCCGTCCTCAGCGACTTCATCCAGGTGAGCGCTGGCCCGCCAAGCCCCGCTGGCATTCCGCGTCGCTGAGCTGGCAGAGTTTCACTACGCAGGTGCTGGTCAACGCCCTACTCAGCGGCGGCGGCGGCACGGCAGAGCGACGGCAGGAGGGACGGACTTTCTGCGAGGCCAGTCTTTTCAACAAGGAGCGACAGCGATACGGTGAAAGCACACCCGCCTCTTTTTCCATCCCCGTTTGTCATCTCGACGAAAACGACACTGGCTAAGCGCTGGCAACGTAGCACGTGCTCTTGACGTCTCCACGCGGGGTCTCCTCGTCTTCCGGGCGGACTAAATGCTTTGACGGCATGTCGCGAGACGATTTTCCGAATGGTTTCCGCCAGCCAACACGCTGATGGTGTTGCTGTCGTACGCAGGCTCTCAAGGTTTGCCCAGCGAAAGCGTTCTGTCCCGCATCCTGCGCACGCAAATGCTGGACAACTTGAACATCGAAGGCCTTTACCCGCTCTACCGGCGAGTGGAGCAACACCTGCGGGACTTCCCCAAGGAGAGGTGATTGGCATGCCGTAAAGTGAATGTGAGAGCGGTGTGAGTGTGTCTTTCAATTGTGTGCGAGGGGAAAATGTCAGCGTTGTCTGTAAAAGTGTCAGTGGAGCAAGTGTGCAAGACTGAGGGAAAAAAAGCATTAGCGCTCGAGTCATGCGGGTGAGTGGAAAATGTCAATATTTAAGCGGGAGAGCTTTTAGTTTGAGTCAACAAAAAACAAAAGGAAAAGTAAAACTTGTTGGTCTGCGTGTGGGTCTTTTAGTCATGTGTATGCAAAATAAGAAAACGAAAGAGAACAGTAGCTTGAGTGAAAAAGTCAAGATGGAGTATGAAAGTTTCAGAGATTGTTTCAGGGTTGAGTGCGAGAGTCGTTTGTGAATCAAGAAATTGCATTTATAGCGTCACATATGGGAAAGTTTCCAAAGTATGGGAAAGACGTGGTCCTGACTTGCTTTCCTGTGACCCCGCCCCCCCAGGACCAGCCTCCAGGTGGACGGTCCGTACAACGAGGCCTTCCTGGAGCGTCTCCAGAAGTGTCCCGCGGAGGATGACGGCTCGCTGGACTTTGCTGTGTCCAAGGTGAGACAAAATGTGTTGCCGTGGCGGCAACGCCTGCCCAGCTGGCCCCGCCCACTTCCATCTCACCTTCAGGTGCATCAGTACCGCGTCGCCATGACGGCCAAGGACTGCTCCATCATGGTCGCCCTTGTGCCCAGCGCCACCAATGACCAGGACGACAACGACCAGGACGCGTGAGTGCCCAAATTTGGAGCTCGTTTCAAATTCGCTGTGCTCGCCGTCCTTTCTGGCTCACCGCTTTAACTCTGGCGCAACGGACTTTCAGCTTGTGTGCCGCTCAGCGTCGCCTGCGGGACTTTCTGTCGTCCCGAACGCCCGCCTTCTCCTACTCCGTGTCCATCCTGGACCTCGACCCCAAGCCACTGGACAGCATCCCCCTGCAGCTGAGTCTGGACCACAAGATTGTGCAGTGCTACGCCAGAACACTGGCCGCCTCTGACCGCGACGACCGCACGTTGCACTTCAGGCCCGTGTGAGTGGGCACCGCCGTTTCCCGGGATTCCTCTGGTGTAAGTTTTGACTCCCTGAATGGATTCCCAAGGACATCGCCGTGGCAACGCTGCTTTCCTGGATAGTGCCAAGACAGCCTTGGAGGCTAGTCGTGATGTCATTTGCTGAATGTATTGCCAAGCCACTGAGGACCTGAGCTCATGTGACCGCGCGTGTGGCCCCTTTCAAACGATCCTTATGTTTCTGAGCCCAAGATTGGGAACGACGCTGTCATGAGCAGCTTTGACGCACAAGGTCGTAGTCGGAACATTGCGCTCCTGAGATCGCTACGTTGAAGTTCATATCCGGCACGGCATCAAAAGCGAACACACAAGACGTCCGTTTCTGCTCACACAAAAAGCGCCACACTGGGATGATATGTTGACTTTTACATGCAGCGTGGAAAGGGATACATACGTGTGATGTCACTTCCTGTGAGTGTCCTGTCGGCATCTTTGCTTGTGGTGCCATCTGCGCGTGGGTATTTTCCAACGTGATCTACTCCGGACTGTCAGGAGGAGTTTTGGGTCCATTGTGGGAGGGGCTGGGCCACCCTACAGTATGCATGAATGGATCACAGAAAAAGAAAAGACCCCAAATAAAGTGTAAGGATCATGGTTTTAAAAAAAGAAAAAGGAAAAAAAAAGGTTTATAGACTTGGGAGGAATTTTTAAAATGGTGGCGTGCGTGCAAACATTTGGTGGGGGTACAAAACTATTTGTGAAAAGAAAGACTGCTTGTCTGCCATTTTGTATGTAAATTATTTATTTTTGTAGATTTTGACCAATGAGCTCTGCTGTCACATTCACAATTTAGACTGGAGCAAAGTAAAACACTTTGAAACACAGGTCTGTTATCCTTTTTAGTTGTTTTTGTCATTTCGTCCATCTGATTCGCACCCTTTGACATCTCTTGTTCTGTGTCAATCAAAGTCGCCTCCAACATCACCAAACTGCTCTTGACCTTTAACACACTTGACTTTTATGGTTGTGTGACTCCCTCTAGTCGGGTACATGCGCGCACACTCCCACGTTTACACTGCGCTGGCGATGTGCGTGCGGGATCCGGAGTTGGATCCTTCCGGAGATTAAGTCGAAACGCCCCCGAGCCATTTCCTGTCTTCACAATAAAGGTAGGTAAATTATCAAAAAACGAACCTTGTGAGACAATGTTTGTGTCTGTATTTTGTCTTGATTTTTAGTGGGTTGAGTTTCAGCACTTTATTTTATTTGGTACAAAATACCTAAGAAACTACCCATTTTTCCCAAGCACAATTCACCAAGCCTCAAACAGATCAGGATTCTAATGAAGAAAACAAGGAATTGTGTTTTATTTTGAAAGCGCTGGCCGGAAGCTGCGTGCGTGCGTACATGCCTGCAATTACCTCAGTGTTTGTGCGCTGATGTGCGCGTCGCCACGTCGGCAGAAGTGCAGAAGAAGACGCGAACAAGAGGCGAAGAAGACCAAGACGACGACGAGGATCGCCGGTGCGTGCGTGGCGCTGCCCGCGAAGCAAAGCCAACCTGCGAAGAGACAAGACGCCTGCACGAGCAGCAGGGTAAAGAAGGCCGGTCGCGGCGAGCCTTCTCCACCTTGGAGCTGCTCACTCGTCCCGGAGGCTCCGAGTCGTCACAGGCTGACAGACGAGCAGCGTCAAGTTGCTCCTGCGCCATCCAGGTGGCACAATGGTCAAGGTAACGTCACGCAAACTCCTCACAATTATGTCATACTCAGCTACCTCTATGCTTTTCGTGCCTTGTCCAGGTTTAGTTCTTCCAAGATCTTCAGCACCTTTCGCCCCCACTCTCTTCCATTTAGTTTTTCAACTATGTGAAAAAATCTTTTAATGTGGGGCGTATAACTCACAAATATAGTGCACGTTTACGCAACATGCTTTCCCCCCTCAAGGCCTTCATTTTTTTTCTTTAGCTGTCTAACTTTTAAATTTTAACCCTTTGAGTGTCCTGTCGAGTTATTGCTCTCTCTCTCTCTCCCCCCCCCCCCTCCCTTGATGATTTCAAGCATGCCCAAAAGTCATCTTGTGTTCCGTATTTTCTGCAGAATGTGAATAACGTCAATGTGGAGCCTCAGCCGGGCATGACCCTGGCCTCCGATCAAACGGAGCTCGCCTGCACTGGGACTGCTGAGGGTAAGCCGGCGCCAGAGTACCCCCCCCCCCCCCCCCCCCATCCATTGGTTGATTGGCTTTGTGTCCCGGCAGACTCGTGCAAGGAGCACGCGACGGCGCAGCCTGGCATAATGTGGCGGGTGACGGGGGGCCTCTTCAGCGTCACCAAGGGCGTGGTGGGCGCAGCTGTGGGCGGTGTGGCCTGGGTGGGCGGCAAGAGCCTGGAGATCACCAAGTCAGCCGTCGGCGCTGTGCCGGCCGCCGGCGTGGGCCTGGTGAAGGGCGGTGTGTCGGCCGTGGCGGGTGGTGTGTCCTCGGTGGGCGCCACTGTGGCCAACAAGGTGCCCTTCACCGCCAAGAGAAAGGACAAGGCGGAGTGAGGCTGACACATGAGAACTTTGGCAGAGGCTGCGCGTGCCGTCTCGTCCTTTTGAAGCCTCCAATGCCCCCCCCCACACACACACATACACACACACAACAATGAGCATCATCAACTTGAGTCCAGGTGTTTGGCACAGAATGGAACCCGCGCCACACACGGGCGACCTGTGCCCAGCAATCTTGAGCGAGTGCAATCCGGACTGGTCCTGAGCAATCCAATATTTTGCAATTTTTGTTTTGTCGTTTTCAGCACTCGTGCTCAATTTCACGCTGAGGAAGAGCCTTGTGTTCCAAGTTCCAGCAAGGAGTATTTCCCCCCCCCCCAACTGGACAGGAGAGAAAGTGCCACACAAGGCAGGAGCTCACAATAAAAAGCCTATTTAGGGAGGGAACAAGTCATGCTTTGGAAAGGTGGATTTTTCTCAAATTTGTAATTTATGCCGATGTTTCAAGACAAAAATACCACAAGTCATTTTTTGGGAGAAAAATGCATTGATAATTGATTTTGTAGCCTTCCCAGAAAGAAAGACCAAGTAGAAGCAGACCTTACTCTCATTCCGTCGCGACATTTCTTGTCGTGTATTTTCTTTTGCGGGCCTTATAGTACTCCTTTGTATACGTTTGTGTTGTGTGTTTAAAGCGATCGATATGAAGCCGAACACTCGCACGGAATAGACTATTTCCAACAGATGTTTTTTGCTGTTGAAATGCTTTTTTCTGCATTAAATCGGAAAAGAAAGAAGTGCCTGCTCGGTCAGTACCAAGCCGACGTGTAAGTTCAACTTGACTGACTGCTGTCTGTGGATGTTTTCTACAACATTTCAAAGTGCCAGCGCATCTCTGCCAGTGAGATGGAGTCGCCGACGATGGGAGTTTGTCACTTGGATGTGTCTTTTTGATATAGCAATAAAGTAGTTTGAAAATGGAAATAGAGCAAGCATCTCATTCATTGCATTTGATACCTTATTAGTCTTGGTGAAGCCAGATACATGCATGTTTTGGGGAGGAAGCGGGAGAACATGCCAACTGCACAAAAGGCTGAACCTGTGACTCCAAGCCAGAAATGTGGGGCAGCTCATGTACCACGTTCCATCTTCTCTTATCCAACTTGCTTCCATCCCAAAGAACTTCATTGCAAAGCGGATGTGTCTTTTAAATTTGTGTATTTCATATTAAACGTCATTTTGGTGAATGGCCAGAAACGATTTTTTCACTTGATTTTGTTCCGTCAGTCCGTCCATCTATCCATCCAAAAACAATTGAATGACTGTCTTTGAATATGATAATCTTTAAAACCAATTTTTTATTTTGTTCTTGAATGCACACCGTAGATATGGGTGCTCGGTTGGCGCATGCGCGGTATGGCTGGTTTGGCAGCGCGCATGGGCAGTAGTTCACAACAACGCGGAGTGATTGAAAACTACATTAGCATTGTTTGCTTTCAATCAATCCGACCAAAAAAGTCAATCGATTAACGGCGTTCAACGAACCACGTCAAAGTCTGAGTTTGAAATGAGCTACGCCGATTGCTGCGAAAGCCTTTGCCCGCTTGAGTAATGTGAGTTTCATTTATTATTTGCTTGTTTGCCCAACTTAAAGACGATTGAGAAGATGTGATCTGTCGTGCATGTCTCCAGAGTTTGGTTTCGTACGCAAATTATGTAATTACTTCCCATGGCTGTGTCGCTTTCGATTCGCTTGCTTTCCCTCCCGATTTGTTTCATTTTTGAAGAATTGTACCATATGCTAGCTTCTCAGATTTGAGAGGGAAGTCAAATGATCTTGTTTCGAAACTGCTGCCCAATAATTACTCGGATCTCAAGCAATGACGTCACATATTTTATTAGCTCCACGTTTCCATCCTAATAAAACCAGTACACATTTTTCATTACCACTGTCAAAAAAAGTCATAATTTAATAATATATTCATTGTTTTGGTTGTCCACTGCAGCATATTGAGAAGTGAGAACTAAACCATATTTTGATAGTGTTAATAGTGACTTGATTTATTATTATCCTTTCTGTTTGTGGTCGTATGTGCAGTACTTGATCATATTTAACAATGTTGTTCATTTTATACTTTCTCGGAGCCTTATGACAAGATTTCCAAAAGTTTTGCACTGAAGGCCAAACTCAGGAAGGTCTCGCAAAGATTAAACAATATTACAATATTGAAGCATAAACCAAAGTGTTGTAGACTTGAAGAGAACTTTTTCATTCATGATTTCATTATCAATAAACAAAACTATCAGTCCATCAGGTTTCAAACAAAATCAAGTTAATTTATTTCTAATTCGAAGAAAGAGGGGTGTTTATGAAGCATAGTTTTAGCGTATTATTGTTTTCATTTAAGGTTTAAAGTTACAAGATATGACACCTTTTTTTTCAGTTTAAAATTGTACACTTTTAGACTGTTTTGCTTTGGAGCTTCACAAATTCACAATTAAATCGGTTTATGGATGATTGGCGAAAATGAATGAATATTCCAGTGTTGATTTTGTTCCAGCACGCAATCGAGAGCGGAATCGGAAGTCATGTGGTGGTTCCAGCAGGGCCTCAGCTTCCTGCCGGCCCTCCTGGTGGTGTGGACGGCGGCGGCGTTCATCTTTGCTTACATCATGGCGGTGGTCCTGAGACACGTGGACCCTCTGGTGCCCTACATCAGGTGCAAATGTGGTATTTCGGGACATCAAACGGGTGCTTGACTTTTCTTGTGTGTTTTTAAAATGAAAAAATGTTGCTCTTGTCGTTGTCAGCGACACGGGCGCAATGGCACCTGAGAGGTGCGTGTTTGGCATCATGCTGGATGTGTCGGCCTTTTTAGGTGAGCCGTAAACAAGCGTGCAACACAGCAAGGTGTGCTCGTTTTTGAAACGTCTTCTATTTTATCGTTTCTATTTCACATGTGCGATTTTTCTTTTGTCTGAATGGCATCTGCACGCCACGGTCACGCCGGGTGCAGGCATGGCCACCGTGTACGTGCGCTACAAGCAAGTGGAGGCGCTGACGAGCGGCGCCGACAACGGCTGTGTCTACAGACTGAACCGCTGCGGGCTGCTGCTGGGACTCTTCAGCTCCTTGGGCCTGTGCGTGGTGGCCAACTTCCAGGTGAGGGGCGTCTTCGCTACAGCTTTGCCGTGCTTTCTTGTAGCTCTTCTCGTCTTCAGAGAATCCAGAAAACCTCAATCGTGACCTATGAGTCGAATTGATGCTGCGATGGTCTTTTGTCATCCAAATGAGCGCGAGCGGTGCGTTTACTGAAGTCCGTCCTGTTGACGCCGTTGCAGAAGACGACGCTGTTCTGGGCTCACCTGCTGGGTGCCGTGCTGACGTTGGGCGTGGGCGCTCTCTACATCCTGGCGCAGACACTCCTATCGCAGCGCATGCAGCCTCGCGTGCACGCTCGGAGCCTCTTCCACGTCCGCCTCGCCCTGGCGCTCTGGACCTCCGCTAGCATCCTGGCCAGTATCCTTCCATAGTTAGAGACGCCTCGTCGCATGTCGGATGGATGGATGATGGACAGCCTTGATGAATTAGTATGTTTGGTATCCATTATCGTTTTTGGCCGTTGGCGATGGAATCGAATGCTGGGCCTCTTTGCTGTCGTGGCCTTCCTTAAGCTCCGCCTCTCAGTGTTTGTGTCGTCCGTCGTCATGTACAGCAGCCTGCCTGGAGTGGATATCGCCCGCAAGCTGCACTGGACGCCCGGAGAGACGGTGGGTGGCGTTCCCCTGAGTCTTGGTCTGATTTGCAAACCTAGAGTGTCCGCCCTGAGACTGGAAGGTTGTGGGTTCAAACCCCGGCCGAGTCATACCAAAGACTATAAAAATGGGACCAGATGTGTGTGTGATCATTTTGGCTCACCTGATTTTTTTTTTCTTCAATGTGTCCAGGGTTACACAGCTCACATCATCAGCACGGTGTGCGAGTGGTCGCTGGCGTTGTCCTTCATCAGCTTCTTCCTGACCTTCATACGAGACTTCCAGGTATTCGCAGCCAGTGTTTTCTCACCGCCAGCGTTTTGCTCACGTTTCCGTGAATTCTTCCTTGAAGAAAATCAAACTCCGGGCCGAGGTGCTGATGGAATGCGACCATTTGTACGAGCGGAGCGTCCCCAACAAACCCGACACCTCAGAGTCGTCCCCGCTGTTGCCGGGAGACACGTGACCCTGACAAGTACTAAAAAGTCACACCGACACAACTTTTGCAGGCACTTTTCACTCTTTGCACCATTTCTTAGTCAGTCACGCTGACAGAAACAGAATAATTAGTTTGGTAGCACTTGCAATGATGACCGGGACTCAGCAAATAGCTCAGTTGCGGCTGTTCACTTTTGGACACTGAAAAGAACGCAAATATATGCAAAAATAATCTTTATGCTGTATGGAGAAAAAATAAAATACAACTACTCACTCTTTGAAGGCACGTGGGAAGTTGTTCTGTGATTAATTATGTTTTTAAAGTTTTTTAAAAACTACTCATTTTAAATTCTATTCAATAGAGTTGTTTCATGGTTTCTGTACATATGCTAAACACTCGCACGTGAATTGAATTTTGAAACTTTGTGCAAAAACACAAAATATTACAACTGACATGAACCGAACGTACAGGTTAAGCTCAACCTCAAAAATTCAGATTTAATCATGTCATCAATTATATTGTTTGCAAGATCGTACAAGAGTTGGCATTTTCTGTCAATGTTTAAAGAACAAACTTGATTTAAAAAAAAATGATATTTATGTTTTTATTCATCTTGCAGCCACATTTTTGGTCCCATGACTTGTTGCAAAGTACAGCAACGTTTCAACACATGTAGAAAGCAGCAGACGTGTGTATGTGTCAAACGTCCAACAGTAGCAATAAATAAGACAGAAGAAACTAGATAAGCAGCTGATTCCTCTTTTGTGCAAAATTGAACACAGGTCCTAGAAGACGACAATGAAGGTGAGTCCTTCCTTCCCGCCTTTTTACAAGACTCGAGTTTTCATCTTCACGTGTTTGGCATGCCTTGTCACAGGGCTACGTTTGCAGTTGTCGCAGCGTGAGAAGGCGTCCTCAGCGGAAGGGACTGGGGCAGGCGAGCCGGCGCCACGTCGGGACATTGGCCTTCAAAGCGCTAAAAGGCAGAGCCGTCGCACACGATGTTCTGTCCTTGTCCCGGGAAGAGCGCCATTTGCCAGTAGCGAGGGTCGGCGTACACTGGACATGGCAGAGGAAGACGCATGACGTGAGTGAAGCGTTGAGCAACCAAACGACTATGGCATAGGGCTGCTGACATGGCTTCAAATTCAAAAGCTTAATGGTGTTTTAGTATGCAAGCCCCCCAAACATTTTTTTCAAATTAACGGATAAAAATTCTCCGACACGGGGCTCTTCTTAATTCTGACGCTGGCCGTTACCCATGTCTCCGGGGTTGAGCCACAAGTTGAACGAGCTGCAGTGCTTTTGGCATCGCTGAATGGGAACAACTCGTAGTGTCGGAAGCCCCTCACCCACCACCAGCCAGCCCAGGACCCTCACGCCCTGACACACACAGGCACACAGTCAATACCAGAAAAACAACCTTTTAATTGGTTATAAAATTGAATTTGGTACTGGCCTGGTTGTGGATATCCGTGTTGTGTGTAACCAGGCAGCGTTGTACGACAGTACCAGCGTTGTCCAGAAGAGGGCAGAGTTCGGCCTTGGGAAAAAGCCATCGTAACACTTTCTCTCTAGTCGGGGAGCGGAACCTCCTAACAACACAACGGTAAAAAATGAACAAAAATCAATCATAAAAGTAAATCTGATGGCTGCTAAAAGAAGCCAACAGATGGCGCTGTGACCACCTCAATGCAAGGTCATTTTAGCCAATCATAAGCCATGAGAAAGTCATTCATGGAAAAAAAACAAATATAAGCATTTATAACAATTATTACAAAAGATTGTTTTTAACTTAAACAAATCCACTGCCTATTTGTCTTCCAAATCTCGTTCACTTCATAGAACCACCTTTTGTGAAGCAGCTTGAACATAATTTTAGTCAATCCACCGCAAGAGATACTTTACAAATTATTACAAGGCGTCAGCTGCTTAGATGCCGTGCGTGTGTCGCGTGCTACCATAGCAGGGTGAAATTGGCGGGCCCTTGCGGAAGGCCGGTGTTGAGGTTGTGTTTGCCGCTATCGTCATCGTCCTCCAGCAGGACAGACATGGAAGTCGAATGTGCAAGGTAGAGCTCCTCCAGTTGTCGCCGCTCAATGCTGAGCGACTCGCCGCCCTGCGGGATGCAAATGATACATAAGCCCATGGGTCCAGAATAAGGCTTTTTTTTTTTTTTTTTTAAGGAGTTTACCTTCAACTGGACGAGCTGGGGCCCCCGACGCAGTGTGACGGTACCGCGAAGGCTTTGTGGCACTTCCAGTACAGAGGAGATCTCGGCGCAACCTGAGCAGTTGACCAAGCTCTGTCTGGGTGAGCCTGAACTCCACCACTCGTGGAAGCCTACATGTGGACAAAAGTATTGGGACACTGAGTGTTTGTTTACGTGTGTGTGCGTGTTTACTTACCTTGCAAGTTGTACTTTTTCGCAATAGGCAGCGCCAGCAATCGCACGTGACTAAGCGGCGACGACCAGTTGCAGGATCCCGGGCGGGCGGTGCCCAAGTGCGGCTCGCTGTGTGGGTATGTGAACGCTAGCGCCACCAGCAGCAGAAGGCCCAGCGCAACAACCAACTACACAAAACACACACAACAAAACTTTCTTTCTTTACCAAGCAGAATTGGAGGTTCCAAAGTCGGAATTTGAACATTTCAGTTTGACAGCGATTCGGGTAAATGTCGTGAGACTTTTCGGGAACTGAGCAAGATATGATAGATTTAAAAGCCTACCTTGACGGTGGCCCTGAGGAGGGGGAACTGCGGGGGCTCACGTCGGGGTTCGTTGGTCTCCAGCATGCGCTTGATGAAGCGCTCGATCTCCCGCTCAGACATGCCGTAACGATAGCCGGACTGGCGCAAGATGTCGATGCTCTCCGACAGCTTGTCGTAGATGCAAGGCTCGCTCATTGTTGTTCCCATGGTGACAGCGGTCGGCTCCTATGGGGCAAACACAGATGAGACGTTGCTGTAAGTTTTTCACGATTCAAATTAGTCATCATTAGAAAGAGAGCTTGTAGGCACATTTTTGAACAGTCAGATAACCTAGGATTTACACGACTGTTTGATTTCTCTGTGGTGTACTATTATACTGTAGTTATGTAGCACACCTAAACATAATATCTAATAAGACAATACATAAGCAAAAAAGGAAAGTGGTCTCATTACTGTGCCAAATTTCTATCTTAAACGGAGGCACCGTTAGTTACGTACAAGATGCCATCCTGTACATTATTATGACTATTCTCCTCCGTGTTTGCACTTTGGAACTAGCAGCCGAGGCTAGCTTGGGTTTACTTGCCAGGTTAGTTTGTTAGCAGTGTCGATTGCGTCGCTTCTTTAACGTGACACAAAACGGACCAGCTCACCCTTAAGCCAGACAACAAATTCCACCTTAAGGAGGAGGGCGTCCTTGTCGGTGTTGTACTAATAGAAGTGTAATCGATGTTTTTTCCGCAACATTCCGCGCATGGCTACTTCCTTTAACACCTGCAGCAGGCTTGCTCTTCTTCTCTAGATTCTGCTTCGACGCTATGAGTGAGGTGTCGCCACCTGTCGGCCGCCTCTCAAATGACAAATTAGGTAAAAGGTAAAAACTTACTTCCGCTATCGAGGGTATTGGGTTTTTTTTGTTTGTTTGTTTCTTTTTTTGTTTCTTAGCAATAGTTTAATGTTAGAGCAAAACACGTCTTTCTGGCAGGGACAAATAATCCGACGCTATGGGCGAACTAATCAGAAGACATCGCTTTACGACCAGGCCCGCCACGTGAAAGAAACTTAATCATGTCAAGTGGTGAGGGTATTTTCACTTTGAATTTGTTTATCACTCGTGAAAATTATAAGTGAAATTCTTTCTGACGCATTCTACTGCTTTGTGCCATAAATTCCAGTTTTAATTAATCAGAAAAAGACAAGGTACGTTTTTCGTAAGACAAGCCAATGAGACTGTATTTCCGCAGGATCGACCAATGAGAGCGCAGTAAACAATCGGAAACTTCCGCCTCTCGTGCATGACGTTCGTTGTGTAAAGAATGTCATAAGTAAACCTTGCCGTCAACTCGCAGTCCGGCACGCTCGTTTTGTAAGCGACGCTTACCAAACATTTCCTCAGTCGATGCAAAAGAATATTTGGGTCTGCAGGGCTACCTTTCACTAGCGGAGGTGTGTGTGGTGTCTTCCTGCAGGTGAAAGTCTCCATCCGACCCGATGCTCTCCTCGGGCAGGATCGCGTCCTCTCGCCTCTGCTGGCCGCTTCCGAGGCTCTGTCCCCGGCTGAGGTGCGAGCAGAGAGCCGCCGCCAGCACTCAACAGAAAGGTGAGGACTTGGACGCATCCACGCTGTTAGCTTAGCAGGATGCTAACACGAAAGTGACGCAGTTTGGGACAACGACTAGCACAAACGTGAATTGTTTTGGCAACTGACGCAGTAGAGTGCTTACCGGATTTTTATAGCAACTGGTTTTGTTTGGCGAATGTTGGAAGAGACTCCTTAAAAGAGTTTATTTATAAACCTTCACACATACGCACTCCCATATTATCCAGAACAACAACTTTGTTAGTAATTTCAGAGACTCTTAATTAGATCAAATCAGTAAACGGTATAGTCTGTGCCATGCACAAGTGAAGGATATAAAATAGTCATGTTGATCTCATCCAATCACTAATTCATGTAAACATCACAAAATAGGACATGCACGTCTACCTTTATAGTTCGAAAGTAGGCAGTTATCGTGTTGGAATGGCTTTTTACTCTGCATAGTCACAATAAATTAAGATTGCCTCTGGACAGGATCATAACGGTGTACAATAAACATAAATCAATGTCATCCATAAGGAACATATGCGCTAAGATCATGTCATATATAAACAAAATAATGAACGATTTAAAAAAAATCACAAACTAATAAAGAATGGATCATGTGTCACTTTATCCTTGGTCAAATTCTGACCTGAGTCATAATGAAAGTGAAAGTAGTAATCATCTTGAATGTAATGTCCATCCATCCATTTTCTGTACTGCTTTGAACACCACCTTGAATATAAAGTCACTCTGCATATTCACATACAATCTTGATGATAAACTCAAAGTCACTCCAAATGTTTATTTTGGTTCCCCAAGCATTCCAAAAGGATGAGCGTGTACACAAAAGGCTGACCAGGAATGACTCAGCACTAGGGACCAGCTACAGACAAGCCAGTTTCTGAACCTGCGTCAGTCTGTGGCCACAATGCTGCTACTAGAAAACAAACAACTAATATTGTGGTGTCATCAACATATATTTATGTATTCATGCATTCATTCGTCTATTTATTTATTATTTATTTATTCATTTTTCATAGAACTGATCAAGAAACGAGACCTGGTCGAAGATGAGCTGCGGCCTCTGTACATGGACTTCCAGGCTACCACACCCATGGTATTCACCCTGTTCAGCGCAGCAACATTGAAATCTATTTCGGGACTCTTCCAGTCCATTCTAGGCAGTGCTTTTCAAAAAATGCATCTAGAACAAGTGTCATTTTGTGTATGCCAAGAAAGGAGCTCAGTGGCGCCCATGAGCGATGACTTGAGAATTCAATTGGATCGTCAATTCTAAAAAGATTTGATGCTGTATTGCCTTTGCCCAAGCAGAGAAACAGTTGAGATTTTCAGTAAAATAATTAAAAGTTGTGACACTAAAATTGTGTCTATAACCTCGACCGGTAGGATCCTCGCGTTCTGGACGCCATGTTACCCTACCAGGTGAATTACTACGGCAACCCTCACTCCAGGACGCACGCCTACGGCTGGGAGAGTGAGACTGCCATGGAGACAGCAAGGAAGGTACCAAAAACAAAATATTCTTACGTTTTTCCAGAAATAACGCTTTTTGTCTCTCCCGCTCTATCTCTGAGCAGCAGGTGGCTGATATGATTGGTGCCGATCCCCGAGAGATCATCTTCACTAGCGGAGCCACCGAGTCCAACAACATTGCTGTCAAGGTCCGCTTAAACTTTCTTCCAAATGTTTTTTTGGGGGAAAAACAATATAATAAGTCTAACTTTCATGGAGGCCAGAGTTGAAAGACTAAAATATTGATGCTTTGGACAGTCTTAAAGATGAATTGATGAGCAATTTATTTGATAGTCATCAATTCATCGACTCTATTCATCTCAATCTATGGAAAAATCAAATCAAAAGTCATTTGACCTTCCACCTTTTGTGTTGCGTAGGGCGTGGCCCGCTTCTACCAGGGCAAAAAGCGTCACGTGATTACCACGCAGACGGAACACAAGTGCGTGTTGGACTCGTGTCGTGTTCTGGAGGCAGAGGGATTCCGCGTCACCTACTTGCCCGTGCAAAACGACGGACTGGTCGACCTCGAGGTACGAGCTACTTTAACGTCCACTGAGGGAAAGAAAAAAAGAAAGCTGATACTCATCTGAAATGTCAATATTCGATATATTATTCGAGAAGTGGCTTCAAATACAGCTTTGAAAATGCTGTTGAGCCCATAGCGCCCCCTACTTGGAGGAGTGTCAGTTTTGTTCAGTAATTTATTGTATTAGCTTGTATATTTGTATATTTATATTTTTTTTGACGTTTGTCAAACCTGCCACGGACGAGAGCGTTTATTTTCATTTTTGTTTCAGCTGCTGGAGGCGTCGATGACTCCCGATACGTCTCTGGTATCCATCATGACAGTCAACAACGAGATCGGAGTCTTACAGCCCGTCAAGGAGATCGGTAACCGTAGCAACCGCACCTCTGTGATCCCGCGGTCGATTCACGTTGGCGGAATGTCGGAAGTTTTGCTCTAATCGACCGATCAGAAAATAGAGGGCGAGGCACAAAATGTCAAAAGAGACTTTACAGCCAAGAGAAGCACAGCCAAATCAAAAGAAGTTCATCTTCTCCGCTTGTTGACCTTTGCCTTTTGTCGTCTGCGGCGGCTTGTGCTCAGGGCGTCTTTGCCGCTCCAAGGGCGTGTTCTTCCACACGGACGCCGCGCAGGCTGCCGGCAAAGTTCCCCTCGACGTCTCGGACGACAACATCAATCTCATGTCCATCAGCGCCCACAAAATCTACGGACCCAAGGGTAAGCGCATTGATACTCTCCACAGCAGCGGTTCATTGTGTTCGTGATGCTCTTGTGTGTCAGGTGTGGGCGCGCTGTACGTGCAACGGCGGCCGCGGGTGCGCCTGGAGCCCCTGCAGAACGGCGGTGGCCAGGAGAGGGGTCTGCGCTCAGGAACTGTGCCCACCCCACTGGCTGTCGGCTTGGGGGCCGCCTGCAGCATCGCGCAGCAGGAGATGGAGGTCAGTCCGCCGGCCGGCCGGCATGGATACACTCTTGTGCCGTGTGTAGCTTTCTGTGTCTTGACGTGCGTGCATTGTAGTATGACCACCATAGAGTGTCCGTGCTGGCAAACCGTCTGCTCCAGAAGATCACATCTCAGCTCCCTGACGTGATTTTGAACGGACATCCACAACATCGCTACCCAGGTAGAGTGAAACGTCGCCACCTTAGCCTCACTCGCACTGACGCGTGTCACATCACTGTGTTAGGGTGCATCAACTTATCGTTTGCCTACGTGGAGGGAGAAAGTCTACTGATGGCTCTCAAGGACATCGCACTGTCTTCTGGCAGGTGAGCTCCACCACCTACGGCATCTCAAATTCATTCACTGCCGGACGCATTTGTTTGCTTGTGCAGCGCGTGTACGTCGGCCTCTCTGGAGCCGTCATACGTCCTCCGGGCCATCGGAGCCGAGGAAGATCTCGCCCACTCCTCCATCAGGTAAACCGGTGGCTTCGAGCTCCTCATCTGAAAAACACCTGCTTGACAAACGTGCGTGCGTGTTGAATAGGTTTGGGATCGGTCGCTTCACCACCGAGGAGGAGGTAGACTACACGGCACGGAAATGCATCGAACAGGTTCAAAGACTACGAGAGATGAGGTGGGACATTAGGATTTTTTTTTTTAATCCCAAGTCAATCTACAAGGGTTTCTTAAATCTAACGACAATAATAAAAGCTAAAGAAAAAGCAAAACCAGTAGTGTACGCCACGTCCAAATATACTTTTTTTTCCCCCCTAGTCCTCTGTGGGAGATGGTGCAGGAAGGCATTGACCTGAAGAGCATCAAGTGGACTCAGCACTAACCTGCATGCCCCTCTTTGTTCACTTCCCGGTTGACAGCCAATTCAAGGGGATTCCTTGCATCAGATTTGATTATATTATTTTTCCTCTTTCCATTGCCGCACTCAAAACACGCACAAATGTCCTTTGGCGGCCCAAAGTGTCTTCTTTGCTTTTGCCCTCTGCAACAAAGTTGGAGTGAGTTCAATTCTCTATTATGAATACCAAAATAAATTTTTATTATTAGCGTGAGGGATCCACCAGTGTTAACAAAAACAATAGTAAACGTGTATCTTTTTGTATAAATGAACTTTTCGTCCAGTAGTGTCCATGTCTTCTCGTCTGGTACAGTATTCACCAAGCATCATGGCAGTTTATTTGCGTCTTTGGTAGCACAGCTCACAGATTATACAATACGCTTCAAGAAAGAAATATGTTTCATCGTTCAAAGCTATACAATACGATTCAATAAAGATAACGTCTCATCGTTCAAAACTGTTTCTTTCCTGCTGAATTTGTATTCCCAAAGGTGGTCATATTTACGCTTCTACGTTTTTTTTGACCGATTAAACCTGCTTCTACTTTTAACTGTTCATCATATGTCTACTTATTCCAAAACTTCCCACTTACCAGAAATTCAAAATTTTCCATTTTGAAATTCACACCAAGTTTTACAAATTTGCATTTTCCCCTTCTAATTTCTACATTTTCTGACCGATTCAACCTGTTCCAACTTTCGACAACATTCTGTAGCATTCCCCAAGTTTTTATTAAGCTTCTTCGCCATAACACGCAATTTCTACAGAAATTGCAAATTCTAGTTCTAATTCGGTTTTGTATTTGCGTGTTTTCCATCGTTGCCAGAACCTTTCCTTGTGTACCATGTTGCAAGTCGGGTACAAAGTTTGAAACATTCTTTTACGCGGGATCGCAGGACAAATTGAAGTTCTAAAACTATTTACTTCAGACAATGTACAACTTTTGTCTTACGGAACGACGTGAAACCATCGGAACTAGACATATATGGAAAAAAAAAACGTAACTATTACAAATGCTACGTGTTCCTGTCGGAGGATTTATCATGTGACCACAGGCGGAAGTGGCGTCTCAGCCAGTTGCCACGTCGGGATTGTAATAAAATTCGCTTACCGGTTTCTCTCTTTTTTAAACATCTAAATAAACTATTTCTGGAGTCCCTCTCACTAGTCTGTAATCATGGTGAGTATGTTAAATTTTATTTGAAACTCAGATAAATCATCGTATTTCATATGATTGTGTTTTCAGCAATGTACTCGCAGGTTAGCACGTTAGCATAGCGCCTATGTGAATTTTGGACAAGCGCATCAAAATGTCAAACTTGTCATTTCTGCAAGAATGCAGGGAACGTTTATGGTTTCTGTTGTCGTTTTCAGGTTTCGGTCATTAACACCGTGGACACCTCACACGAGGACATGATCGTGAGTACTGTAATTTCTTCTGTGTGTGATTGCTTGGCATTTTATTGACCCAAAGTTATACAATGACTGGGGCATATACACCATTAATTAATGCTTTAGTTCTCCTGATCTTGGACAAGCTTTGAAGCTTTTTTAAAAATTTATTGCAGCATGACGCTCAGATGGATTACTATGGCACCCGCCTGGCAACCTGCTCCTCGGACCGTACCCTTAAGATCTTTGACGTCCGCAACGGCGGCCAGATCCTTGTCGCTGACCTGCGAGGGTGAGCGAGTTTCAGAGCCTGGAGAGTTCCCGCACTATATACCGTGGTTCATAATTCACTACATCACAAAGTTATGACTGCAGTCACTGAAGAAACTTGGATTTTGTGTGGCTCCCTCAGGCACGAGGGTCCAGTGTGGCAGGTGGCGTGGGCTCACCCCATGTTCGGCAACATCCTGGCCTCCTGCTCCTACGACCGCAAAGTCATCGTGTGGAAGGAGGAGAACGGCGCCTGGGACAAGATGTACGAATACACGGGACACGAGTCGTCAGGTGTGTGCCGGAACGTTGCGAGACGTCACCTCACCTCAGACGGCCAATAAATTCTTGGTGGGAACCGTCCCCACTTTTCAAACCGTTTACCCAGTGCAGCAACACTTTCCTGCGGGTTGTGTGAAAGGGGTCGAGGGCAGGAAAATCATATGTTACTCTTGTTTGTGTTTTTTGTTGTTGTTTTTGTCATTCAGTGAACTCTGTGTGTTGGGGTCCCCATGAGTTTGGTCTGATTCTGGCGTGCGGCAGCTCTGACGGCGCCATCTCCCTGCTCACCTTCACGGGAGAGCAGCAGTGGGACATCAAGAAGATCAACAACGCGCATACGGTCAGCGGCGCCCAAACGGCTCATCCGATCCCTCACCTTCTACCTTGTTGCTGGCTTATACATTAGTGCGTGTCGGCAAGCCGCTTGATTTGCAGGTTTGTGTCGTTTGTGTGCGTCAGATCGGCTGCAACGCGGTCAGCTGGGCCCCAGCTGTGGCGCCGGGGAGCCTGATCGAGCAACCGTCGGGACAGAAGCCCAACTACCTTAAACGCTTTGTGTCCGGAGGCTGCGACAACCTCGTCAAACTCTGGAAGTAAGGCGTGCTCCTACCGGGCCATGCCGGCGCTCAGCTAGCCAAATGTCCGCCTGACCGACGCGTCTGACTGGCCGCGGCGCAGGGAGGAGGACGGCCAGTGGAAGGAGGACCAGAAGCTGGAGGCGCACAGCGATTGGGTGAGAGACGTGGGCTGGGCACCTTCCATCGGACTCCCCACCAGCACCATCGCCAGCTGCTCGCAGGTTAGGCCGCTGCATAGCCGCTGCCGCCGCATGGCCGCTGCCGCCTTGCAACTTTTCGTGACCTTTGGCCGCCGTTGCAGGACGGCCGCGTCTACATCTGGACGTGCGACGACCCCGCCGGCAACACCTGGACGGCTAAACTGCTGCACAAGTTCAACGACGTCGTCTGGCATGTCAGCTGGTCCATCACGGGCAACATCCTGGCCGTGTCTGGAGGAGACAACAAAGTACGCAAAGTCGTCATCTTGTTTGTTTGTTTGTGTGTGTGTGTGTGTGTGCGCGCTAATGCATGTGTAATTGTGCGCGTGTACATAGGTGACGTTGTGGAAGGAGTCATTGGACGGTCAGTGGGCGTGTATCAGCGACGTCAGCAAAGGCCAGGGAACCGTGTCGGCTATCGCAGACAACCAGCAGGCGGAGCAGTGACACGCACGCACGCGTTCATTTTGTCCAAATGCTTTTCGTGTACAGATGAGGGACGTTTTGTTTTTGAAATCAAAGTGTTGGCCAAATGAGGACTCTTCTTGTGCGTCCTGCCCGTCATGCTCATGAACATTCCGCCTCCCTCAAAATGATTATCGCGTGATTGGCTCATCAAGTCTGACTGACCCACCAATCAGGAACAGCGAGCACACCCGTTCCCTACTTGTATGTAATTTGTTAATTAAAAAAAGGAAAAGTGAATATGAATGCAAGCTTTGTGTCATCATCTTCTTCACCCTTCTCGTCTTTCTCCTCCCCTGCTCCTCATCCTTCATCTGCCTTATGTCCTCATTTCCCTTTTTCTCCTCTTCACTGTTGCTTCTTGATGCGCCTCGTCATCATCTTCGTCCTCGTCATCATGGTCTTCCTCCTCTTGCTGCTCCTTTCCTTCTGCTGCTGCTCTTGTCTCGCTACAACTAAACTTCTGCTCCCAGTACCTTTTGTTCATTCTTCTCCTTCCATCTCTCTCTCTCTCTCTCTCTCCCTCTCTCATGTTCTTGCTCATCTTTCTCCTTCTCATCTCCCACAACTCCTTTTCATCTTGCTCCTCTTTCCCCTCCTTGCCTGCTCGTCTCTCTCATTCTCTTCCTCATCTTTGTGCTCGTTTTCCCCCTTTTTCTCCTCTCTCGTGGTCATTTTGCTCCTCCTGCTGCCCCTCCCCTAGCAGCGCCGACCTTTAAAAGCAGGCCAACACCTGAGCGTGTGCATACATCGCCCATCCTCCTCTTCTTCACCATGAGCCTGAGCCGCAGCAAAAGGATCAGCTCGGGCGCCTCGGTGCGCCGCTCCAACGGCTTTGGTTCCCCCACGGCCGGCTTGAGCGGCGTCTCGCTGGGCGGGGGCAGCAATGGCGCCCACCTGCAGGGCGCTGCGTTCTCCTCGCTGTCGGTCAACAAGAGTCTGCTGGCCCCCCTCAACCTGGAGATTGACCCCAACCACTCCATGAGCCGAGCCCACGAGAAGGAGCAGATCAAAAGCCTCAACAACCGCTTTGCCTCCTTCATTGACAAGGTGACTGACGCCAGAAAGATTTCATTTTCAACAAAACGCTTCTTATTGTCATTTGACTCTCGTTGTTTTGACTCATTGTAGCAGTATGAGCTTCATACCTCCGTTGTGAGGTGCCCAGTTTTAAGTCTCGTCAAGTTTTAAAGCTGGACCCCAAGCAACTGTCCCTCAGCCTCAAGAAGATACTCGTTGAAAACTAGCAGAGATTGAAGCCACTAAACAACCGATACGGGCCAAAACAAAGCAAATCTAGCAGCTTAGTGAACCTCCCTAAACCTTTGCAGAAAAAAAAATGAAAGTGCAGTTGTTAATGAAAGCCCGCAAACAAGACTCAGGTGGCTTTTGTGCTAATGCGTGACATGGATACCCTGGGTGGTGTTTTCTCACGGCGTCGGTGGTGCGCTGACACAATGCCGCCATTGTTGCCTCCTCGCGGCACAGATACATTTCAGAGCAATTGACCTCCAATTTTCATCCCACAGTCTAGATCACAATAATTCCCGGAAAACAAATGTTTATTCATGCTGTTCAGCGTTAAGTTTAGCGTCTGATCGGCTAGCTCACAATAAAAGCTGCGTAAAAGTGACAATGAAATGATCGATTAATTGTGTTTGTTCAAGAGACACGATAGCTTCCTTAACTGTCATATTAGATTATCAATAAAAGTAGCTCTTCAATTTGACTGGAACAATGTAGCTGCCAAACTGCTTGCATAAATATCCTTTTTTTGTCCTCATGAAGAGATGTAAAATAAAAGTACAGTCCATTGGACTACAACGGGAACCCTTTGAAAACAATGCGTCGCGTAGAAAGCAACAGTGACAACATTTCAACGGGTTATCCAAACCCTCGTTGGCAGGACATTGAAGCTTCCCGTCCCACTTCACTAGTTGGTAACCTGATAAAAGCACTCCGGTCTCGTTTTGCTATTGACAGAGTCGCCTTTGTGTCGTAGGAAGTTTGTGTACGTGTGTGTGTGTGTGTAATAGTAGCCAGGACACTGGAACCGTGCCCACTTGAAGTTGGAATCCCAGCCACCGTTTGAGCTGACTTCTTTTGATCACCAAAGCAAACTTTTGAGCCAACAAATCAACAGGAAATGTGCATTGTTGCAGGTGTGCTTCCTGGAGCAGCAAAACAAGATGCTGGAGACCAAGCTGGAGCTGCTTCAAGGCCAGGGGGCAGGCCGCTCCAATGTGGAGCCGCTCTTTGAGGTCTACATGGCGGGCCTGAGGCGCCAGATGGACCTGGTCAACAACGACAAGAGCAAACTGGACGGAGAGCTGAGGAACATGCAGGGTCTGGTGGAGGACTACAAGCACAAGTCAGCACAGCTTTGTTAACTTGTTTAGTCGTCTTCCGATACGCTGGGGGGGAATTTGAATGTCAAGAAAAGTGCATCGCTGATTGCGTTTTATTCTTACGACTTCAAGTTCATCTGCTCTTTGCGTAGATACGAGGACGAGATCAACAAGAGGAACAACATGGAGAATGACTTTGTCCTCCTGAAGAAGGTCTTTCAAACACACACACACGCTGTACATCATCGTAAGGTGTTTGAGGGGGGCCAGCTCATTGTACACACGTGCAACCTGAGCTGGACGGTATCATCTGAGTTGGCCTTGGAAAAATGACACCTGAGGCAAATGAAAAAATCTCTTTTTACGCTGGAAAGTTGAGCCGAGCGCCAAAGAATTGTAAGAAATCCAAAAACATGTTTGGTGTGCGCAGGATGTGGACTCGGCCTACATGGTGAAGGCCGACCTGGAAGACAAAGTGGGCGCTTTGAGCGATGAAATCAACTTCCTGCGCACCATCTACGAGGAGGTACCACACTAAAGATCTTTGATGTTAGACGATGGGACAAAGTTGTGCACGAAATGCGGACGTCGGGGTCACTGAGCACTCCAAGCTGTTTTTGAGCTTCCTGCAAATGGATATTTGTTCAGGAAAATGCCACTTTGTGCAAGTTGACGTTTGAATGTCGTCGGCAGGAGCTGCGCGAGCTGCAGGCCAGCATCAGGGACACGTCGGTGGTGGTGCAGATGGACAACAGCCGCAGCCTGAACATGGAGAAGATCGTGGCCGAGGTCAAAGCTCAGTACGAGGAGATCGCTGCTCGCAGCCGAGAAGACGCCGAGGCCTGGTACAAGAGCAAAGTATGTCTTTCCTGGCACCCTTTGGACACCAACACATTCGAGATGTCTGTCCCTAACTGTGCTTGTGGTCAGTTCGACCAGATGTCGGTGCAGGCGTGCCGCTTCGGAGACGAGCTCCGCGTGGTCAAGGGGGAAGTGGGCGAAGTCAACCGCCTCATCGGCCGCCTGCAGAGCGAGATCGAGGCTGTCAAAGCGCAGGTGCGGCTGAATTTATGCCCGACCCATCCGTATGGGAACAGCGGCTCGGGTAGCGAGTGCGGAATGCTTTTCAGCGTGGCAGCCTGGAGAGCCAGCTGGCTGAGGCCGAGGACCGCGGGGAGATGGCGGTGAAAGAGGCCAAAGGTCGCACCCGAGACCTAGAGGACGCCCTGCAGAGGGCCAAGCAGGATATGGCCCGCCAGCTCAGAGAATACCAGGTACCGTTAATGTCACAGCGTCGGCAAACTCGGGATACAGTCTGCATGATCTCGTGTTCTGTGCTGAAGCTACTCGAAGAAAGAGTTGAAACCTATTTTTGCCTCATTTGCGACAGGACCTGATGAACCTGAAGCTGGCTCTGGACATTGAGATTGCCACTTACAGGAAGCTGCTGGAAGGGGAGGAGGACAGGTGAGGGAGGGGACGGCAAATGAGCATCTCCCCAGCTTTTGCCTTCCTGATGTTTGCTGCCTTTGCAGATTGGGCCAGCAGTCAGTGCTCAGCATCCAGTCCATCAGCAACTACAGTAAGTCAGCTTCTTTTCTGCTATTTCCTTGCTTGTCTGACCACTGCAGCTACCTTGAAAAGCTAACTTAGTTATGTCACTGATGACTTGATTCTAAAAGTAACTATCAGATTACAAGTTACTTTATGAGTTACTTTCAGCAGACGCCAAACAGGCTTGACACAAAAAATATTGAGCAAGTAGTCTTTTTGCCTCGTCTTTGTCAAATGCACGGTTTCCCGGTCAGGCAGCAGAAGTTCCAACGGTCACTACCAGAGCGCCAGCAGCTCTTCGCCTCCCAAGCTGCTCATCAAGACCACCGAGACCCGAGACCACAGCAGATACAGTACACGCTAGACGAGCACGTGCCGCTCTTTCTTTCATCGCTCGCCTAACAATTAGTAGTAATCACAAATATAGCTGGGCCATTTTTTTCTTTGGGGTTGTAACTTCAATATTGCCCTTGTATGCAAATGATTGTTCTGCTAAAATCTCAGTAATATGGAATGAGTAGTTAGATGACTCGAAGGCTTGCAGAGAATCTTATTTGCATGATCTTATATATACTTATAGAATAATTCAGTGTCTGTTGCTATATAATAAAACAGCACAGTGCATTTTTGAACCATCGTCGTGCAAAGGGTCTTCATTAAGACAAAGGTTTTGCTCCACTGCTTTCTCTGAAGTGCGGCGGCCGGGCTCTGGCGAGATCAGGGCAGGTGGACACACCTACCACTGGTCTGGTCGACCCGACACTCAACACTTGGGTGTGCAAGTTCAGCTGGAGGTTGTCGTTGAAGCTCAGGTGGTAAGTGCCGTTGCCAAGTTTCGATCACCTGGGCTGAACCCAATTGAGCATGCTTTTCACTTGCTGAAGACCCTGTCCCAATATTTATGAACCGGACAGTCAATGTAGCTCCTCAATTGACTTCTACATTGTTCCTCGACACTGTCTGAGAATAAAAGAGACAGACTTGAAAGAGAGAGAGTGAGGAGGGGGGGGGGGGGGGGGGAGGACTCTGGGGTGCCGCAGCGGTCCAGTGGGTCTCGCCGCTTCTCCATCCTTGTCGTTATTCCGACACGAGAGCGAGGGTGAGGGACGGGGGCGGGTCGTTTGGTTAGCCAGGACCTCATCTTCATCATCCTCTTCATCATCCTTCTCATCGTCATGCCGGCGTGGCGGAGGAGCCTCAGCTTCTGCCTGCAGCGGTGGCACGAGGACGGTAGGGAACCACTACGCTACGATGCATGCGTGCACGCTGTGCACGTGTGCGCGCATACTTTTCTGGATGCGAGTTTGTTGTCTGCACGTTTGCCTCCTCTGGACGACGTGCTGAGATTGCGTGCGCGTGACATGCGCATGCGTGGCTTGTCAAAGTAAATGTGACCATGCAGCGATCGTGTTCAAACGAAAGGCAGCGCAGTGTACTTGTGGTGGCCATGTCTGGTGAGTTCTCGGGTTCTGATCCCTGCTGTGGCGTTTCAATGTTATCTAGCGTCATTCAAGACAAAATAGTTTGTAGCTTTCAATGTTCATGTGCGTATGGCACCGGTCCAATGCATTGTGTCAAAATAATTTTGAAAAATGAAATTCATTGGTTAAATGCAGTTGAATCATTGTACAAGTTGTACATTTGTTGTGGTTCAGTTCTGCTGTTTAAGTGTAGGCTACAGTCTGGTAGTTTTTATTGAGTGCCCCCTAGTGGCCAGGTGAGGTGATAGCACTCTGACGTGCGCTCTTGCAGTGTGTGTGTGCGTCTGATGCCATGTAAGCGTTTGATCCTAACATCTCATTCCCTTGTGGCTGCCAAGATGATGTGTGGAAGCGTGTGTGTCTCAGAGGCCTTCAATCAGCGTTCAGGCGGCGGCAGCGGGATCATTTCAGGATGCAAACAATTACGGCTTGCGTGTGATGTGCAAGGAGAGGAAGCGAGGGATGGCAGAAAGCAAGATGAGAGAAAAGCAGCAAATTTCAGATGGCCTTTTCATTTAGAAGCTGCTAAGTGTGTGTTTTGTTGTGTTGTGGTACTGTCTGCCATACTCGAAAACGTTGTGTGTGTGTGCGTGAAGAAAGCATGTAGCCGCGGGTTAGCAGTTTTGGTCGTAATTGGATCTGACCACGGGTCACGCGGCGGAAACAACAACCTCGCTTTCCGTTTTGCCGTCTCACATGCACGCAAGAGTGCAAGGCGACGTTGCGAGTTCCCGGGCTGATTGCTTTTCGCCGATGCCACGAAATCTCCTTGTTCATCTTGTACCTGCTTTTGACGCCCTAAAGTGAGATTGAATCGGGGGGCTGATTTACGGCTGTTCAGGCGTCCATTTTGCAGCAGAAGGTTCCGGGGCCCATCTGGCCACGCGGGACGTTTCGTGGTCCTTCCAAAAACGTGTGTGTGTGTTAAAAATGAGAAGGTTACACTATTTCGCGGCTTTTCACTTATTGCGGGTGTTCTTGGAATCAATTATCCGCGATAAACGAGGGGTTACTGTATTGAGATAATTTGGGGGTTATAATTAATATTCTATTTTTCTGGTTATTAAAAATAAGATTTAGATTAAGTTAGATTTCACGTTGTAGTTTCCCTTTTAGCTTCTATTGACATACAATTGTTATCTTTTTAACTTCAGTCACAGACCAAACTGTTTAGATCTCAAAACTCATCAATACGTTCATTTGCATATTTGGACTTTTTTTGTATCTGGGGAAAAAATAGACATATTAATTATTGTTGCTTTTTTTGAAAGCTTCTTTGTGTGTATCCCGGCGAGACTGCACATGGACAGCGCCAGCGCCCACTTTGGCCTTTGTGTTTACGGTCCATCAAAAGGACCCGAGAGCTGCTCGCTTTTCAATTGGTCCACTTGACATTTCCAACGGGAGAAGAAATTCGAATCAATTCCAAACAAATCTTTTGTGTTGTTCAACAACTTCTCCATTCGTGATGTGTGTGTGTGCATGTGTGTGTGTGTTCTTTGCCACTGTGTACTCATGCGTGAGCAGACTGGAATATTCCGCCGGCTGCTCCTCCTCTGTGCCTCGGACTCCGGCAGCAGCATCTAAACTCACGCTCGCATGCACGCTCGCACGCACGCACGCACGCACGCACATGGCGCCTTCTCAGGCGTAATGACCGACTTGTAGCTCGTCAATGAGATGCTGCGGCGGCGTAGCGCCGTCTGCGGCACACTTTTTCAATCCGTCATGACGAGGGAATTCAAGCTACGTCGGTGCAAATCATCTCGTTGGTTGTGAAGGCTTCCCGATGGGAGGCCGACATAGCGGTGGCGGATGCGTAAGAGCTTTCCGGTTGTTGGCGGCGTCCAATCATCATGTGATCAGCAGCAGATTAGTCTGAATGTGAAGTTGCCTGCACAGTATAACAAAGCTGAACTTCTCGTTTTGTGCGTACGCTACTGTCCTGCATGTGTTAGGGGTCATCTCTGCTCCCTTTTGTTGACCTTTGCTTTACATGTTAGCATTAGCTCACGTTGGTTAGTACCTGAAGACCGACGTAGCTCCACATGATTGTGTTGAAATATTTGAACTTGTTTTAATGTTGTGTGTCAGTTTCCCGCTGAATGGTGGCAATCTTTTCTGTTGTCGTGTCCTTACTGTTACTTGAGTCAGCCGAACACGACAACCCCTGTGGAAAAATAATCAGCGTCTAATTTCAAGCTATCAAAATTGATAAAGCGTGGGAGCGAAGGAGAGCAGAGTCTCTTTGTGCTGACGTGTTGAATGGAATGGAGGGCGGCCATTCCTTCCTGGCCCTGCACTGCGACAGCAACAATCCACTCACGAGTCCAATTGACACGCTAATTATCGCAAAACGGAAGTAAAAGCGCGTTTTTGAGTGCGTGTGCAATTCTGCAGGTTGCATCACGGAGTCCCGCTGGGAGATTAATTTGCATAATCATTAAACCGGAGCTGCCTGCTGCTCTTTAGCCCAACATTGGAAACATTTGCAACTTCTTGAGCCATCGCTCATTTCACGTCTCTGTGTGTGTGTGTCACTCCTCTCGTTAAGTGAAGTGATTGACTCCAGTGGTTACATCAATCTCATGATAATGACATTTTCAATCCGACCTTCTTTAAAATGAGTCTGTGCTTAGGCCAAAAGCAGAAATCATACTGTAATGAATCATAATTTGTCGAAACGAATCCAGTCATCGAGTAATGGATGTAATTGGTCTCGAAGATGAATCGTACTTGGCATACAGATTCATAGGAGATCGAATCACAGCATTGAACGTATTCGGTGCGGTCGTTTGACTCGAAAATGTGATTTTGTGGCCTTGTGGGGTCGCTCGCTCGTGTGCGCCCGAGCGACTGTTTGACATTAATAACGCTCATCGTCATCCTCTTCCTCCACTTTCTGTCCAGACTTTTTGATTCCACCTCCACTGACACAATTCATGTCATCATTTGGAATGTTGTGTGTGTTGGCACGTCTGTGTGTGTTAGGGCAGTTGATGAGCGAGTTCATCGGTCGATGTGATGGACTAACAAATGACCCCTGTGCTGTTTGTCGCGGTGAGTCATCGCATATGAGCTCACTCCAACGACCGCTAGAGGGCGCTACAGACTCGGCTCATGTCACTACACACTGCTACGCGCCTGTATGCGCAGCGGAATTGAGTGCGTGTTTTGTTTCCGTATATATTATACAAAAAACAAACAAAAGAAATACAACACACACGCACAGAAAACAAGCGCTACGAATAAGTCCTCCTGTGGTTGCTGTCACGCACACGCGCACACACGCTTGACAAATGACTCCTCACTCCGTCACTTTACGCGATGCTCTTCCTTAGCCTTTATGGATGCTCCCCGGCACGCACTCGTGCCAACCCCCCCCCCCCCCCTACACGCACGCACATCTTTAGGTCACTGTGTTAATTAATTAGCTGCATGGGGTTAATGGAAAGCCTGTCAGGATTCTGCAGCGTGCTCAGGCCACATTCTAATGAATGCGCAATACACAACTCGGCAAGCCAAAGAAAAAGCTAAATGTGTGTGTGACCCATTTAACTCAGCTGTATGCCACCGACGCACTCCACAATTTGCTCTGTTACCATGGCAACACATGCTTCAAACATGCTTTGTGTGCATGCATGTGGGATTTTTTTTGGAGTGATGTGTGTACATGAGTAAGTGTACTATGAGTGCATGTTGCTATTACGTGCTGCACAGTGTCTGTGTGAGTGTGTGTGTGTGTGTGTGGGCTGGGGGGGGTGTCATGACTTTAAATGTGAAGCAGTGTGTGGCTCTTTCTCCAAGGTTCTTCTCAAACTCTTCTGGCACAAAGGGCTGCCATCGGATAAGTTGATTGATCACTTTGATTGGCCGTGGCTGAAGTGGCCGTGACCACTCCCACAGTGACGCAGCCCTCCCTCTTGCACTTGCACACGCCGTGTATGCTTTGCAGAAGCCGATATTTGGGTGTTTCCCAGCAAGCAATTTGTGATCTTGTACCATGCGCTTTTTCGGTCTGCTTTGATTGGAATTGACGGTGTCATTTTTTTGGTGGGTCTACTCCTGATGGACATGCCCAGCAAATTTCATACTGCCAAGTGAAACTATTTTCGGCAGCTGCATATTTTTATTTTTTTGCCCCCTGAATCCGGTTGGTCTCAACTTGGCCAACTGAGCCTAAAACGGCCTCTTCAAACCAAAATGACTTTTTTGAAGGCATGGCATTCCAGAACATTTTTGTGCTTCTACTTGGGAATCCAGAAGGCACCAAGAACTCCGGGAGCATTTTATTGGCGGTCACATTTCCAAGCACGTCCTGAACAACATAACTTGACTTTTTACATGCTGAGAGTTCAGGATGCCGGATGCGGTGATGGAGGTACGCACACACGCGCACTTGCACACACAGAGGGAAGAGACGAGAGATGTGAAGCATCTCCCGTCATCAAACCCTCAAAGCGCGAAAAGCTCGAGTCTCGCGTCTCTCATCATTCGACTCTGCGAGCTCCGAGGGCGAGGAGGAAACAACCCGGCGGGAAAGAGGCGGCGTGCAGAGGAAGAGGAAGAAGAGGTTCTTTGTGGAAGACGAGGAGGAGGCAGAGGAGTTTTGGCTTAGTCAGGATGGACAAAGTGATTAAGATGGTGACCAGGATGTCGCCCAGGAACAAGAGGCGAGAGGGAGGAAGCGTGGCGGTGGCGGGGCAGCTGCGGCAACGACTCTGCCTCCGCATGGGCGGTGAGTGTTTGCATCGGGGATGTTGTTGTCTTTGAAGTCAACTCTAGTTTTCTGCTGACTTGTTCCACTTTTGCACCACACACACACTGGCCATGTGTGACCTCTTTGTTGCGTCAAAGAGATTTAAATCGAATGCTCTATGATTTAGTTTGCCTTTGAAGAAGATGAGGAAGCATGCGCAAACACTGCATCTGACAAATGAAGCTAACGAATGAATTGCGAAATGCAAGCTGTCCACAGAAGCATCTTGAAAAATGGAGATTGGTCGGAGGGAAAAGAAAAATTTCTTGATTTAGCTCTTATTGCTCATCTTTCATCTGGATGGCCCCTTGACTGCCGCATGAGCTGGCTGGAGCACTTTCCTGTCTGGCCAAGAGGGTCCACCTGCAAACGTGGGCGTCAATCTGCTGCCATCAAAGGCTTCACCAGCAATTCACATTTTGAATGTCAACTTTCAGGCTGAGACGGAAATTACGATTTTCATCATCGTGAGTGCACACGAACCGTTGGACGCCCAAATAGAAAAATAACAAAAGTCCAACATCCTAAAGTTAGACAGACGCGATAAAAGTGCCCAAAAGTTAAATGCCCAGAAAACCCCATCCCACTGTAGTCCTGACAGTAACGCTCCACGATTGCTTCTCTCTTCCATTGCCAGGTGTGGAAAAGTTCAGGATCGAAGGAGTCAGGACCTTTTGTTGCGGTTGTTGTCATGGTTACGGCAAGCTATTGTTACGGGGCGCCCTGGGAGAGGTCATGCGTGACGACGCGATGGGGAGGGGTGGGGGGCATGGCGGTCTGGCTTCATTTCACGCCACTTTAACACACGCCAGCTAGCGAGTGAGTCGGAGAGAGAGAGCGAAAGAGAGAGAGAGAGAGAGAGAAAGAGGGGGGCGGTAGATAGAAGGATGCTGGAATCTCCCGCTTGCTTCTTTCGCCATGTGACTTCTCCACTCGCTGAGCTCCACAGAAGGAAAAGGGCCAAGAAGGAAGGCAGGATGTTCTCCATGTCGCTCAAGTGCCGCTTGGGGGTCGTCAGGCGCCACAACAAGGGTACAGCCTGCCTGCGTGTGTGCGTGTGTGTGTGCGTGCATGAGTAGCTGCAAAGTGTGTTCAGCAGCAGGTGTGTTTTGTGCAAAGTTTGCATCCTTCAAAGTGCATGTGCTTTCAAAAATGCACGCGTAGGAGGGGGGGCCATGCACAGTAGTGTGTGTGTGTGTGTGTACAGTATTTGTACAATGCCTTTAGTGTAAATGCACCAGGTGTGTTTTATGCAGAGTTTGTAACCTATATCTTCCTGTACCTGAAGAGGTGTGTGTCCTTTGTTAGTGTGTGTATGTGTGTGCATTATTAGTGTGTCTGAATGTTAGTTTGGGTCTGAGTGAGAGTGTTTGTACACTGTTGGAGTGTGCATGTGTGTGGGAGTGCAGCTTGAGGCTTGTTGTGCTGACCTCACTGTGTGTGTGTGTCTTAATATTGTTCTTGTACGTGTGTGTGTGCGTGTTTATAGCCGCCTCCTCCTGCTCATGTATTCACGTGGCTGATAGCTTTTAGCCCCAAACTCTTCACAATAAACTTTATTTTTATTTGATTTTTTTTACTATTTTCGTCATGATGAGCTTTCCATGCTGAATTCTCCAATATGGACAAGGCTGAAAGTGTGAGCTGGAACCGAGGTAGTGGACTCACTCGCTTATTATTGCCTTGCGGCACTCGGGCGCTCCGAGCTGACCTTCTGCCCGTCGTCAGCTCGAGTTTAACTCGGCGTTTGGCACAAAGCGGCGGCCGCCGTGTGGCCGCTGTGCCCTTCACGGCGAGTTCATCATTCAATGCAGCCTGAAATGGATTGGAATCCTGCAAAAGTGGCCCCAGCACTCCATCGCTCACACTCTGCTCTTAATTCGGGTCAAATATTTGAACGCAAAATAAAAATCATCCAACGTGCAGAGGCTAGTTTCCTTAGCCTGTTTATGGGGGATTGCATTGTTAGCATGGAGCTAAACTGAATTTATAAAGTAATATGTCCTTTGGGGTTGGGGATGTCTGAAGGTGTAGTCGCCATGCAGGCACCATGCATTCGATTCCCATATGTGACCGTGTGCATATGTGTGAGTGTGTAACTTAAAAAAAAAAGTTCTTTGTGATTGTTTGAAATACCCAATGTGAGCAGTTGTATGTCAAATGAGTTGCTCCAAAGTCCAAGCAAAGTAAAATCGGCAGAAGGGCAGCTTGTATTTTGAAAATGTCTAAAGTCACATGACGCAAGGCAGAAGTGATTCCAGAGAGAGTGAACGCCTGAACGCCTGCTCCCGAATCGTTGTGGCGAGTTGGCATTTTTCTATGACTGTAAGCGGCAAGTAAGATCGTGGAGGAAGACGAGCACGGTGGCTGTTGGCACTTGTCCACAACTTGGCCTGCTAAAGTGCAGCGGCAGCAGTAACGAGCTCCCAGGTGGTTTTCAGGTGGGAGCGGTCCTCAGGTCATTGAGGCGTCACTCACATTAATGAGGCGGCCGTTTGCTAACTCGACTTCCTCCAACGCCAATTAACTGCTGACACGTAAGGGGCAGGACTTTTATCAGCCGACAGCTGGAAAAGGGAAAATTTGGCCAAAACTGTCTGACTAAAAGAAAAAAACCAAGACAAGAAAAACGTCTTTGAAGCATGACGGCTGCCGTTTGCCCCTCCCTCACCTGTCCCCTTCTCCTCGACAATGGCACGATATCATCTGCTTACTTTGTAAGCAATTTGCCTCCTCGAGTCAATTTCCATTGTGCAAAGTTTCTTTTTTTTTAGGGCGGAAATGAAATTTCTTTTCATCTGATGTGAGCGTGTGTCTTTGATGAATGTTTTATCCCATCAAGACAGATTTGTGACACATTGGGAGCACACGCCGCTCATTAGGGGCGGAAGGTGAGCCTTAGCGACGAGTCAGACACATTTTCATAATGAATGATGACAAAAACACACAAATGAAGGAAGGATGGGCAAAAAAAGAGACAGTCGAAAAAGAGAGCAAGGGTGCTCGCTTCAAGATGTTTGTACCCACCAGTTTGAGTTTTCTGTAAAACCAACTCAGACGATCCATTGGCATCATGTTCTGTTTGAAGCCGCCAGTGAAATCGAAATTCAATTCGCAGCCACTAATCATGTCATACAAGTAATGACTTGCACCGCTAATGATTCTCGTCTTTAGTTCATCGTTTGCGATGAGATACAGCGAAAAAAAGTCTCCGGTAATATTTCATATTATTAACCGCATGACTTTGACATTTTTCTGATTAAATTGCCGTCCCCGGAATAATTATGCAAACTGTGAAATGACGAGGGCCGCCTGGGAGTCATGGAAGCTCCTGTCAAAGACGCACGATGGGATTTTTGGGTCGCACGTTAACCCGCCGACGCTGTCTTTTGTGGCGACGAAAATGAGTTGAAAGGGAGACAAGTCGCCTGCGCCCCCGTTCAGACATCAAATGTCTTGACAAAGCCAGCGCCATTTGAAAAGAACTTCACACAAGTGTCAGTTTGGCAAATAGTTTGGACGGAAAATCTCACCAGTTGCCACTAGAGGCCTTGTGGGGGGGTGGGGGGTGGGGGGGGGGGTGCTCATGCCTGTTAAAACAATTGATGATGCTAACACAACTTTTAGCAATTGTCCAAAACCAGACCTCTTGTTGGCAGTTCTTGCAGCAGCAAAAAACATTTTCAAAGCGTTTCTCTTCAAATGAATTAATTGCACCGCATGTCTTGAATATTTGATGCTCTTTTTTTTTGACCCACGCAAAATATTTCTGGATAATTTTTCTTTTTTTTTGTGCCTGAAAATAATGAGCCTGCTTCATTATGCGCCAGATGAATGTTGCTGGCTGGCTGTTGCTAATAGCCAACAATATTAAGTCGCAGTGACATACGAATATGGAAGACACTTGCTAACGATGCTATGCTCGCCGTCAAGTCAATGTTTGCTAACGTTAGCGGCCACATGCTTCCAAAACTATAAAACGCTGATTATAGGGGCAACTTTTAGAAAAAATTTTCACAAACTTGAGGACATTTTACCCATTATTGGTGAATCAACAACCCCCCCCCAAAAAAACCTGTACGAAAAAACACACACCACCACCCTAATGTCTTAGTCTTTCACCAACCAACTGACACCACCATTTTCTTCCCCATCAGACGGCGTCACATTTCTGCTTCTCCCTCAGATGCATAAAAACTTTTTTTTTTCATTGGAACAATTTTTTTTCTGCTGTTTGCTTCAGATGTGAATCGAGCGACTGCGCTTTTCTTCTCACCCGCACCATGCATGCTGACGAGAGAAAATAAAATAAATCTTGGCTGTTTTAAGGGCCTTAAAAGAGTCACCCGCCTGCTTTGACAGCGACGAGAAGGAAGACGAGTTCTATTCTCATTCGCTGTCCCCTTTGCCTTGCGACACCTAAAATAAGATTCTGTGATCTGGCAGGGATCACAGCAAACGTATACGTCGCTACAATATGCTTAAAAAAATAAATCAGCGGATGTTTGAGTTGACCTGTCTCCTTGAAGCTCGAGCTTCTGACAGCAAATCAGTCCTCCTTGCCAATAGTTGGCGCTGCGCTGTGGTGATTTGATGCATTTTGTCTTTGCTCACAATCATCTGTTGTTGGAATCGTTGAAATGTTATGCATCAATAGAACTTGTAGAATTGGAACTGTTGTTGAGAGGTCGTGGTATCAAACATCCTCGCCTACTACGGTTTGTGGGTCAGAGTTCGCAACAGGTTTGGCCCACGTTGTGTCGCATGCTAACGGGCAGCGGTTAGCCTTAATTCTCTACCAAGAGACAGGGAGTTTGTCATTTGGCAGGCCGCTCACCTCGCACCACTGCTGCCGTGTGCCGGCTCTCATCTTTTGCCGCACTTTGATCACCTGGTGCTCCCCAGCAGAATCGAGCCGGTGCCGCGAAAAGAAGACAAGAAAAAAAAAAAAAACTGGGGCATCAAAAGTCCCGAAGGCTTTGAGCTGCAACTTTTTTGTGCATAATCAGAAGCAAGTAAGATGGTGCAATGACAAAAAAAAGTCGTCACAGAGACCAAGAACAAACCGGAATAAGAAATGGGCCCGCGCCTGCGCCAATAAAATAATCATAAAATGAAGTTGATTACGCAGCTGAGCAGTCGACGTTTAGGGGCGAGCGAGTGAGCGAGCGAGAGAGCGAGCGAACGAGGGGAGCAGCCAGAAGTGGGGCTTCCTTCTCTCTTCTTGCTTCTGCGCTCCACATTGAGTAAATCCCGTCTGCAAGCGGCGGCGAGGTGGCGAGCTGGCCAGCATGCTTTTCCTTCAGGCCATCTTGAAACGGCGGCTTCTCCTGCAGAAAGGTCAAACCAGCAACTTCATCCTCAGCTGCAACTTTGCTTTTTTTTTGGGGAAGCTTCCATCCTGCATGTTTGGAAAACTTGACGCCAAATTGATCATTTCTCCCCAGAAGCCATTCTTTTTCTGAATTTGAGCATCTGTTCAGCCGGTCGGACATTTCTACCGATTGGGGTTTCCGTGGCAACGTGGCATCACTTGTTTATACTTCTGAAAGGTTTTGTGTTGATGTTGACGTGATTTTGTTATTTTCCGATTGTGGCAAATTTTCAATTTCCTTTTGATTTCTTTGCGCCGGTGGCAGATGGCGCGACTCTTTGCGTGGATGTTTGTCGGTTTGCCCGAGAGACTCGCTCGCTCGGGTCCCCTCTGATGATTTATTTATGGATTTGGGGATCTCCGGCTTTGAAGTCAAGCCCGGAGACGGCGAGCAAAGGCAGAGAAACGGGGACGACGCGTTGCCTGCCGCCTTTCCGGCTCGTGATTACGATTCCGCAGATGTCAGTGGCTTGTACGGCTTTTATTGATCAGGTGATTGACAGGTGTCAATTTCCTGTTGATGTTGTGGCGCTCCTGAAAGCAAAGCGGCGCATTCGGTCAGACTGCCGCAACCTTTTGTTGTTTCCCGTCTGCGTCCCGCCCTTTCCTGAGCCTTCGCCGCCTTCCTCTCACTAATGCAGATGCACCTCCTTTGATTTTTGTCATGAGAGATTAATTAGCACGGCAGGAGGAGGGTATTTATACCGATGGCCACCGGAGGGAAACAAGATGAAGGCTGAGGCAGACACAAGTTAACGAGAGCCGATTCAATATGCAGGCTTTGATTTTTGAATGAATGAATGACTTGCTTGATCAAATCTCCATGTTATTGTTACCAACTAAATTTAAGATGTTTGCTGGCTCGAGTCGTTTCTAGTTTCTGCTGTTTTCCGGCTAATTTCACGTGTTTGCTGGCTGAATGTCCGTTTGCTGACTAAGGTTTGACTTTTTCTGGCTACTTTCATTTCCAACAGCTTAAGGCGAATCCAAATTTTATGTTGACTTGCTAAAGTGACGTGGTTTTTGCCTGGTCGTCATGTCGTCATGCTTACTGGCTCTCGTGTCACCTGCCAGGTCATTTCTTCTGTTTGTGTGATAATTTCATGTTTGTTGTCTAAAAACATTGAGAAAGTAATTTGTCATGTTTGCTGGCTCGGCCATCATGGCGCTTGGGTTTTTTCTCAAGTTTGTTTGCTGGCTAATCTCAAAAGTTTGTTTTGCTAATTACACGGTTGCTGGTCACATTTGTTTCCTCCAGGCTTTGCTAACGTCATGCTATTGCTTAGTGGATGTTTGCTCGCTAAACTTATGTTTGTTGCCTGTCGTGTCATCTGTCTGCAAGTCAATTTCACATTTGCTTGCTAAAGTGTCACATTGGTCTGCAGACAGCATCCTCATCTTCATTTTCATCAGTCAGGTGCACACGCCCCCACGGGAGTGAAGCTGCCGTTTGCCACTTCAAAGTTCTTAGCCGTAATCCTCAGAGTGGGGATTCATTTGCACTCGAATCCTTCCGGAGGAAGACCGAGATAAGACCACCACCTCAGACCACCACGTGTCTGTCTGTATACATCTAGTGTGTGTGTGTGTGTGTGTGTGTGTGTGTGTGTGTGTACAAGTACACTGACATGAGTCACTCTCAAGAGTGCTTAATTTTTCCCCTGCTTCCCTCTTGGCTTTCATGCTTGCACACACACACATGCAAACACATACGTATACACACACACACACGCACACAACACACACAAATGGATTATTCACTGGCCACTCTACCATTTGTTGACTAATTTCAAATTTTCAGACTTATTTTTTGGGTTTCGCCGGCAAATTTTAATGTCTAATCGATCAAATTGATCCAACGTATTTTCTGACAACTGTCACATTTGTTAGCTAATTTCCTGCGTGAAATTCGTTGGCTAATGTTTGGAGTTTGCTGGCTAATTTGATCCGTCTTGTTGGCCGTTGGGGCACGTATGAAGGAAGCAGGAAAGCAGCCGCGGGCGCGTTTGTGTGAGTCAGACAGGATGCTAGCCAAGTGATGCTGATGCAAAGATGCAGAGTGAACTTTTTATTTATTTAATTTATTTAGGAAGAGAAAAGTAGGTCAGGCAGAAGCAGGCAAGCAAGCTCCAAAAACAACCGACCAAAACGCACACACACACACACACACACACACATACGGAGTGAGAGAGAGAGAGAGAGCAAGCGAGCAAGAGAGAGAGAGAGAGAGAGAGAGAGAAGATAAGAAGCAGGCTTATTACTGACTACATGCACACACACGTGAGCTTTTGTGCACTGCATGCTTTCAAATTTCAGCGCGTGCTCGAAATAATTGAAGCTACGGTTGTCACTTTGCTTCGACACGAATGCTACAAGATGATCTTGTTAGGCTGAAATGTCAAATTCAAAAGTTAACTAAGGTCTGAACCCTTGCATCCATCCCATCCTTCCATATTTCCTTCCTTGCATCCTAATACCTCCCATCCTTGAATCCTCTCCTGTTTGCATCCCGGCATCCTTGCCTTGTTGCTTCCTCGCACACATCTTTGCACCCCAGCATTTTGAATCCTTGCATTACCACGTCACATTCTTTCAACTTCACATCATCAGCTTCTTCTGTCCTTCCACCCTCATCTCCTCACATCCTCATCCTTGCATCCTCACCTCCTTTCTTCCTTCCAGCCTCACCTCCTTACATCCTTTCATCCTCACAACCTAGCATACTGACCCCTGTAGACCTTCTCGTGTCCTCAGTTCTTTCATCCTTACTTCCTCGTATCTTTGCATCTTGCATCTCGACCTTTCATCTTGCATTCTGTCATCCTCAGCCCTGCAGTCAACCTTGCATCCTCACCTCCTTACATGCTGACATATTTCCCTCTCTTCTCTCTCTCACTCTTTTGTTGTTTAGAGTGGTCGTAACGTAAGCGCTAGTCATCTTTGATCATCAAGCGCTCGGCGGTCCACATCTCATTCTCTTTCTCTCTCTCTCTCTCTCTCTGTCGCTCTGTCGCTCTCACTCTCGCTCTCGCTGTTTGCGCGCTTCTTCTTTGCGCTCCCAGCAGTGTGCGAGTGTCTCTGCGTGGCTGTGGACACGGCAGTTGATCTCCTTCCTCCATGTCTGCAGTCATGTTTTGTGGTCTGCGGAGGGACGTCGGGGCCACCAGTGGGGGTGAGTGCGAGAATTGGTTAGGGAAGGAAGGAAGGAAGGAAGGAAGGAAGGAAGGAAGGAAGGAAGGAAGGAAGGAAGGAAGGAAGGAAGGAAGGAAGGAAGGAAGGAAGGAAGGAAGGAAGGAAGGAAGGAAGGAAGGAAGGAAGGAAGGAAGGAAGGAAGGAAGGAAGGAAGAGAGCTGCAGGTGGCGCCCTGGAGCTTATGATGATGGAATGACATCGAAGATGGTATCAGAGAAGACAGGAATTCATTTTCAGTACTCCATGCCTGTAGGAGGCAGGCTAGATGCCATGTCATCAGTCATGGATCAAAGCATTGATGACAGAAAGGGTGCAGAAGCGTCATGAACCGCTAGGGGGAGACACTTATCAGAAGTAACAGCCAGAGATGTCATGCCGTTTGCTTTAAGTTCAATGTGGTAGCTCATTTGTGTTTGTTGGCTAACTGAGTTTGCGAGTTAAAGCTAAATTTTTGTTGGGTTATTTCTTGTGTTTTCCATGCAAATTCCTAAAACAAGTTGTCATTTGCATTTCCCTTCTAATTTTACGTTTTTTTGGTGATATTCACTTTAGTAGGCCAATTCCACATGATTATTTTCTGATTTTTGCTGTCTAATTTCTGTTCATGGTTATCATTTCTTGGCTAATTCCATATGCTTGTTAATTTCTCATCCACATTTGCAGACCAATCCACAATATTGAGAAATTTACTTTCATTTGCCGTCTAATTTCTACCTGCTAAAGTCACATTTGTTTGCTAATTTCTTGTGTTTTCTGACTAATTTCACATTTGGTTGCTAATTCTGCATTTTAATTGGCGACTTTCTCAATTCTGAGGTTAATTGGCTAATTCCACATGAGTGTCATAGATCAGAGGTGCCCAACCACCGGGCCACGTAACCGGTCCGTGGTGCAAAAAAGGTTGTGGACCACTGTCATAGATAGCTAGTTTGGTAGGTTGGTGGTTGATAAGTGGCTAGTTAGTTAGGCCACTTTAGTTAGGCTACTTTAAATGTGTTATGTTAGCAGCTAGTAGAACAGCGCTAGACATGCATTCGAATGAGCGCTGGTGGGGTTATTAACCAAACGACTCCAGTGTGGTCCTATTTCGTGCATCAACGAGCATAGCGGGAGCAAACGAGTCAACCGGGTTGATGGCTCCTTTTTGTTATACTTTGGCCTGCACGCACACAAACGCTGGCTCAGCCTCGGGGGAAATCCGGCTCGATCGATAGATTCGCTAATGAAGCCGCTAATGTGCCATTCTGACGTCGTTTCAACTCAAACTGAGCATCAAACTGTCAATGCCACCAAAGAGGGGGAACATGTCGGCTTGTTGATTGTTCCCTTGCTCCCTTCCGTCCTCACATCTTCACATCCCTATTTGCTCGCATCCTGCCATCTACTCATCCATTCATCCTGGCATCACTCCCTCCTTGCATACTTCCACTCTCACATACTTACAAACTTACATCCTTGAGTCCTTCATATCCCCCACGCTCCTTATTTACAAGTTTGCATCCTTCCTTCCTTCCATCCTCTCATTCTCTCCTCCTTCATCCATCCTTCCATCCTTCACATTGACGTTTCCTGCGCTGGCGAATGTTTCTCTCTCGCTTCAAAGCGGTGGCCAGCAGAAGAAACAAAAAGACCAACATGTGATCCGCATCGACGACGACATGCAACAGCCCGAACTCAGAGAACCGTGAACCAGCAGCACCCCCATTCCGACACATCAGGCTGCAATTAAGCACAGCACAAAAGCCATTAAGCTTCTTAATTACTGCTTGTTCTTTCCATTGGCCTGCTTACGTGGGCGGCGTGCCTCTCGCAGGAGAGCGAGCGCGTGTGTGTATGCACGTGCGTGTGTGCGTGTGCCAACATGAGTTAACCACGGTGGCGCTTTGTGTGGACGCCGGCTAATTACATGTTGCTCAGCATCATAATGACTGCAATCAGGCGCCTTTGCGTTCACTGTGTAAAGTTCTCGAAAGACTATTACATGAAACTAAAGTAGCTTTTCTTTAAGTGATTGTGCTATTCTCTTGCAGGTAAGATGGAAAAGTCATTGATAGGACCCGAGGGTCAGTCTTCTTTGAAGTTGGGGATGGAAGGAGCCAAGGATATGAAGATGTTATCTTGCAAAGATGTCAGAAGGTGTGGCTATGTGAGTTTCCAAAAGTTAGGATATACGGATGTGAGGTTACAGGGAGGCAAGGATGTAAGGCTGCAAGGACGTGAGGATGCAGGTGAGGATTTGAGGGCTCAAGGATGCGAGAATGTTGGGATGTGATGTTACGAGGAGGCCTGTGAGCTTGTGAGGTGAAGAGGAACGATTGCACTGATGTGATGATGGAAGAATGCAAGGATACGGCTCGCGAGTGATCTAGGATGCGAGCATTTGAGAATGGAGGAGAGCTGGAGGTGTGGCTCGTCGTGCAAGGCTTTGCTGACAACGACTTGATAAAGTGCTCAGAGACGGTCTTCATATTTCTATCATTTTTTGAAGCCCCTCCCCTTCCTGTGTGCCCATGATTAGTTTGATTATTCTCACCTGCCTCTCGTTACCTGTCGTGTATATAAGTCCTGTCTGCTCCTCGCGCCCTTCCGGGTCATTGTGTGTTGTTGTCTTGATGTCTTTTGATTCCTGTTGTCTTAATGTCTTAACATCCTTTTGTTCAAGTTTACTTTATTGTCAAAAATTCTATGTAACAGGGTTAGCACAGAAGTTTGAAATTGCGTTTGACCAGTCTCCAATGTGCAGTTTAACTAAAAACATTTAAATAAGACATTGACATAAATCTCTTTCTTTCTCACACTTTGTTATTTCGTTAAGTCATGTCAGTTTGCCGAATCTGTTTGTTTTGCTGAATTCAAATCCAAGCTGCATTTGTTTGCCCTGCTCAATCCGATCCGTGACAGGCACTTGAGCAAGGAAAACAAAAATGGGGACTAATAGTTGGTTCTTTATTTGCAAGATCTTGCGTTGTTTCACAGCAGTCCGTACACAATGCACTTCAGCAGATAAAACAACAAAGTCAGACTCCAGATCAGAAGGTTTTATACTTATAAGGGAGGGGAAAAGAAGGAAAAACATCTCCTCATAAGGCAGACATTTATTTTGCTGAATGTCTTATCTGCTGTATGTTTTGTATCTGTCATGAAGTTAATGAGCTGCGCCTTATGTGGAATGGAAAAGTTACCAAGCTGTGCATGCCGTGTCCGTGGAGCAACTATGTTTGTAGAAATTAATAAGAATATTTAGACATTGCTGTCGCTCCTTTTTTAAAGGCAATTTCTGAGATTTTGTGCTCGTGCTGACGTTCATCCTCTCACGTGACCACAGTAAGCTGCTTTGTTAAAAAAAAAAAAAAATCCCAATAGAAAGACAAATTTTAGCAGACCGCAGCTCACTTGGCTGTGGAGCGAGTCAACTCGGACAAAATTGCAACGTTGTGTTCATGCTCGCGTGCACTCGTTTTTGTGTGCACCTGTGTAATCGTGTGCGTGTGTGTGCGTGAGAGAGACAAAATAAAAAACTATCCAAGCATTTGGCCTTTGCAAGCAGTTGTCACTGGTAGCAGAGCTCCCGTGATAATGTCACGAGAGAACTCCTCAGCATGGGGTTGCAAGTGCGCTCCCTCACGTCTTGTGTGCTGCTGTGTGCAGATGATGCACCGTATGGAAAGACCAAAGACGTCTCTGGACCAGAACACACCGCCACCTTGAGGAGACACAGTATACCAGGCATGTAGCACGACTCCTCAGTGCAATGGGACACACATATGCACACTAATCTGTGTGTTGTGTGTGGGAGAGTTAATCTCTCGACGAATACACTCCAGTTTTATGCAAATATGACACCCAGTGTGATTCATTAGAGAACACTCCTCTCTGCAGTGCACTTGTGTGTGCATGTTTTTTTGGGGGTGAAGCACCTCACTGATCCTGAATGTCGCCTCGAGGGATTCAGCTCATTTTGCTAATCTCTCACAGCAACGCTCCAGCTCACCTGGTTTGTGTGTGTGTGTTTGTGTGTGTGTGTGTGAGGGCATGTGTTTGTTTTTGTATGCGCGTTTTGCTTAGAAGCACTGCGGGGAGTGACGATGGTGGAGCTGGTGAAGAAGGAAGGCAGCACACTGGGCCTGACCATCTCAGGAGGAACCGACAAGGACGGCAAGCCGCGGGTCTCAAACCTGCGGCCAGGCGGGCTGGCCGCTCGGTACGTACATACGCAGGAAGGCGGTCGAGGGCGTAGACGTGACGGCTGTCGCGAACTTCAGGAGCGACCAGCTGAACGTGGGCGACTACATCAAGTCGGTCAACGGCATCAACTTGACCAAACTGCGCCACGAGGAAATCATCAGTCTCCTCAAGAACGTGGGAGAACGAGTCCTGCTGGAGGTGGAGTACGAGTTGCCGCCCACAGGTGTGCACGCTCGCTTTGTCCACACGCAACTAAAACACATCAAGTCATTGAGAAGCATTTGAGTTCCCCTTCCATTTTTCTGAATTGCCTTCAATGTCTTATTTTCTTCTCATAGCACCAGACAGCACGTCAAGCGTGATCTCCAAAACGATCGACATCTGTTTGCACAAAGAAGGGAGCAGCTTTGGTTTCGTGGTGAGAGGTAAACCAGTTGCAGGATAGAATAGATGACAAGGTTTTGGGTGGAAAGGATCTCGAACTTGCCAAAAACAAATAACCTTTCTGTCCCCAGGCGGCAACCACGAGGACTGGCACAAGTCGCGCCCCCTGGTGGTCACGTACGTGCGGCCTGGCGGCCCTGCAGATAGGTAAGGTCGCGAGCACGCACACACCTGGACGCTTTCATTCATAAGAAGAAGAATATGCCGACATCTTCCTCCTCAGCTTCCAACAGGATGACACTGCAAACTATTTTTATTCTGTCGTGTCTTTGAAAGAAAAGTCAAAGTGGGACAGCAGAAACAGAAAATAGCAAGAGATGATTCTTTCCAAAAGCATCAGTGCTTTTTGTATTCCCGTTCGTGTAGACGTGCACATCTTTGATGTTTGTTTTTACAAGCCTATGATGACCAGCTTTGTTGTCTGCTTTCATTGGTCTTCGTGTGTCTTTGAGGCACCGTTGACCTTTTTATTTCTTCACAATGTCTTTCATAACCATTTTGGTGTAAAAATTAAAGACAGCCTTTATAAAGCCAACCATCCTCAATGGAGCGTTTTTCCACCTGCTCGACATTCCTCAAGAGTGACCCGGGCATCAAAGACACGGCTTTCGCTACGGCCTGGCTATCTCCTCCTCGAGGCTCAGTTGAGCAAGGAAAATTGCCTCCAAAATGTGGGTCAGCCTGGAGGAAATGAGGCCTTCACGCTGCTTTATATCCCATTTATGTGCCAGTCGGGAGGCAAGTTAAGCCTCACTTTCACGCCGTACAGCCCTTAAGAGTTCTTCTGCCGTTGATGAGGGAAAGGCTTAAAAATGCGGGCGAAGAGAAAATGGCAAGAAACAGTGCGAGTGGGAGCGGTCGCAACATTCGTCTGCTGATGGCAACCGGGTGAAACATCACCACTGGAATATTTTTTTTTTTTTTTTAATTCAACTTCACTTTGCCACTAAAATTTAGTAGGCATGACTGCTTTTAGCGTAGACCCACCAAAAAGTTTCCAGAGCAGCAACAGTGGCAGGTTGTCCCTTTCAAGCCTCCATATTTGATCCACTCACTACCAAATTTTCCCGTGTGTGTTTTCAGGGAGGGCACGCTGCGCCCGGGCGATCGCCTGCTCAAGGTGGACGGCGCGCCGCTCCACGGAGCCTGCCACGGCGACGCCCTCAGCGTGTTAGCTCAGTGCGGGCAGGAAGCTCTGCTCCACATCGAGTACGATGTCCCCGTCATGGGTGGGTGCACACATGACCCAAGCGTGTTTTTCAAACCTGCACCCAAGACGATTTTGCTCGCCCAGCAATCCAGCTAACGGTCTCGAGGCACATCCGGCGAAAGTCGGGTCAACGGAGCGCAACTCCATCCCTGACACTTTCAAATGTGGGATGTTTTTCAATCCAACAGACACCTTGAGCAATGCGTCAGGCCCTCTCCTGGTGGAGATGGCCAAGCCTCCGGGGGCGGCGCTCGGCATCACCCTGGCGTCGGCCGGCCATCGCGGCAAGCGAGTCATCGTCATCGAGCGGGTCAAGCCTGGAAGTGTGGTGGACAGGTACGAACATCTCCACCTAAAAAAAAAAAAGAAAAAAGATGACGGTGCTTGTGGTCAGATGCGGAGCGCTGCACGCTGGGGACCACCTGCTGTCCATCGACGGGACGTCCACGGAGCACTGCAGTGTCCTGGAGGCCGCGCAGCTGCTGGCCAGCACTGGCGAGCTGGTCAGGCTGGAGATGCTCCCCGCGCAGCAGACCCGGCTGCATGACACCGGTGCGAGATTCACTCTCTAACGACTCGCGAGTCGACCGACTGACTTTGAACAAAAGGCAAAGATCCACACGCGGGAGAAAACGTCACGTTTGCGTGTGTGCGCACATATGTTCCAGTGAAGGTTCACAAGTCGGACCACCCTCACCCTTACTCGTGGGACCCCTGCGCTAACTTGTGTCCACCGCCCGCAAACTGTAACACCAGTGCCACCCTGCACAAGTCGTGGACCTCCTCCAACAACAACCACCTGGACTACTGCAAGTGTGAGCAGGCATCGTGGCGGTGCAGCCGTGTGTCGTTGAACGCACCAGCGCAAACGTGTCACCTCCTCTTCTGTCCGCAGCGCTGGTGTCCACCAATTTCTCCGCGGGCTCCAGCAGCACGTCGGCCCCGAGCAGCCAGGGCTCCAACACGCTCCCGAGGCCCGCCGCCCCCGCCAGCCCTCGGAACTCGCTCCTCAAGCGCAGACACCGAAAGAAGGACCACAAAAGCTCCCGTGAGCTGGCGTCTTCATTTGGCAGCTGCCGACATGACGATTGTTTTAAAAAAAGTTGTGTGTGTCAGTGTCGCTGGCGTCCAGTTCGTTGGGTCCGGGCGGTCAGGTGGTCCACGTGGAGACGAGCGAGGTCATCCTGACGGGGGATCTCCTCAACGGCTTTGGCGTCCAGCTGCAAGGAGGAATATTTGCCACCGAGACGCTTTCGGCGCCACCGCTCATTCGCTTCATCGAGCCCGACAGCTCGGCCGAGAGGTGAGACCCGATTGGCCGGATGGACAGATAGACAGCCCATCGAGTAGAATCTCTGCACTCGCTCTGATAGCACCCCTGCTAACAGCGCTAATTAGCTGCGGGAGACATCTTCCATTGTGGGTGCTCGGCAGGTGCGGCCTCCTGCAGGTGGGCGACCGGCTGCTGTCCATCAACGGCATCGCCACCGAGGACGGCACCTTGGAGGAGGCCAACCAGCTGCTCCGTGATGCTGCGCTCACCAACAAAGTTGTCCTGGAGATTGAATTCGACGTGGCAGGTGCGTATGGCCGATGGGGCCTTGACGGGAAGCAGACTCTGACTATATCCTGTCCTGCCCCTCCAGAGTCCGTGGTGCCCAGTAGCGGAACTTTCCATGTCAAACTGCCCAAAAAAAGAGGCGTCGAGCTGGGACTCACCATCAGTGGTAAGAACAAGCTTTTGCTTTTCAATCAGCTTACGCGGCCAAATGTTTACTTTTGCTCCCTGTAAAAAGAAGATTGCTTTTTTTGGAAGTATCTGCTGTGCCAGTTAGTTGCTCTGTTGGAACTGTTCATGGCCAGTCAGTCTGTCTATCGACCTGTTAGTCACACTCAGTTGGGTTGTCAGAGAACACAGTAGCGCCTACGTGTGGTAAAATAGAGTATCTACTTGGGGAGTATCCTGCTTCATATATCGGAAACGTTTTTTTAAATTTTTATTCATTTTGTATCTGCAGCCAATAAAAAGGCAGGAGAGCCTCTCATCATTTCCGACATCAAGAAGGGCAGCATGGCACACAGGTAAGTGTCGATTTTCTTTAGTTGTCCCATCCTTTCATTTAAGGAGCTCCTCGCTGTGTGATGGAGCACCGTGACGTATTTTGTCAGGAAGAAGTGATTCTCTTAAGTTGTGCTATTCCACTGTCGTCGTAATATTGGATTCCTTCAGGACGGGAACTCTAGAGCCGGGTGACAAACTTCTGTCCATCGACAATGTGCGTCTGGAAACCTGCACGTGGGAGGAGGCTGAGAAAATCCTGCAGCAGTGCGAGGAGCTGGTCAAGCTCAAGATCCGCAAGGACGAGGACAACTCGGGTGAGACCTCGGCATCTACGACCCACTGACAAAAAAACTACACAAATGGTTAAAAAATGTGTGCGTGTGTGTTCCAGAAGAGCAGGAGACGTCTGGCAGCATCATCTACACGGTGGAGCTGAAGCGCTACGGAGGCCCGTTGGGCATCACCATCTCGGGCACGGAGGAACCCTTTGACCCCATCACCATCTCCGGACTGACCAAACGAGGCTTGGCTGAGCGGTATAAGCACGCAGGCTCCAAAAGTTGACTTAGGAGCTTTGCTTGACACGTTTCCCTCCCTTTGGCAGGACGGGCGCAATCCACGTGGGCGACCGCATCCTGGCCATCAACAGCGTGAGCCTGAAGGGCAAACCCCTGAGCGAGGCCATCCACCTCCTGCAGATGGCTGGCGAGAGCGTCACGCTCAAGATCAAGAAAATGATAGACAGTAAGACGCCAAAGCTCTGCAAGTGTCTATTTGGTCAACCTGGACTCACTTGGCTTTCCAATTTTTTTTGCCCTTGTTCTAATTTCCATTTGCTTTGTCGCGAAGACGCAGACGACAGGAAGGAGAGCGACGCGGACGACGCAACAGAGAACGAGCTGAGTGACGGCGAGGACGACGACTTGACCGACTTGACCGACAGCCAGCAGACCAGCAAACTGTCGGAACTTTACGCCACGACCATCCCCAGCGTCGACTCTGCCATGGACTCCTGGGATGGCTCCGGACTGGACGCCGGATACTGTAGCCAGGGTAAGGTTTCCTGAAAAAGTCATATACATCTGAAAAAAATCGCCCTGAGCGATAATTAGAAGAAATACGGTATACGTAGTTGAATTTATTTCCGTGGCGCAGGCACGTACAGCCAGCAGACCTCCACTGGCGTGGCCCTTCACCCTCATGAGTGGCGCAGCGCCAAGCAGCAGCAGGACACCACCACGCCCCCTGCTGGCTGCCTGAAAAATTACCCCTTCAGCGACGGCGGCTTCAGCGAGGACGAGTGGGAAAAACCGTTGGGGTGAGAGAGCAAAAGCTCAAAGTTCATTCTTTCATCTTCTGAACCGCTTATCCTCTCAAGGGTTGCGGGAATATGAATTTGAGCCAACCATAATCCCCCCCCCCAATCAGATTCCTTGGCCAACCGTCAGACGGAATTTTGCTGGACCCCGACGACAGTTTCTGGTGTCAGGCTCTGGAGGACTTGGAGACCTGCGGCCAATCAGAGCTGCTCAGAGAAATCGAGGTAAGTTACCATGTTGCGTAAAGCCAAATGACACAAACAAATCACAGGAAAATAAATCACACGAAAAATCCACATTAAAAAAACAGCTAAAAACTCCACCATCATGTGATTGGTGTCTGGCAGGCGTCCATCATGACTGGCACAGCCATCAGTTTGGGTGTCGAAGGTGTCAGCAAACCTGCGAGCGATGCCATCCTCAGCCATGGCCGGATGAGCCCCTCGCAGCGAAACTCCCTCCTCCATCAGGGGGCGCTTCTGCACGAGGAAGGTGCGTGAGCCTCATGGGTCACTTAGGCCAATGTTTCTGCGCCTTTATTGCACTTCTTTTACATGAAAAGCAAAATACTGGCGGCTAAACCCCCCCCCCCACCCGGCAGATGGCGACCCGGAGGTGCACTTCCACCCAGACGAGCTGCTCCGTGTGGGGACGTGCCTCCTCCGGGATGACATGGCGCCGCTCCAGCAGCACGAGCGGGAGTCCAAGTCCAAGGCGGGCTCCTTGAGGGTTTCTGAGAGGACTTGGGAATCGCGGCGCATCAAGGAGGAGATGCAAGGGCTATTGTCGCCCACGCCTCTGGAGTTGCACAAAGTCAGCGGCAGCCGGCTAGCAATGCAAGTTGTCATTGGCGCCCGGCCTCACATCCTTTCGGCTTTGGCGCCCCCTGCAGGTCACTGTGATGAAAGATCCCGAAAGCGACGACTTTGGCTTCAGCGTGTCCGACGGCTTCCTCGAGAAGGGAGTTTACGTCAACATGGTCCGTCCGGACGGACCGGCCGACCGCTCGGGCCTCCGACCATATGACAGGATCCTTCAGGTGCCGCCCGTCGTCATAATTTTTCTGATCTCTGTCAAAGGTGGGCTCCTCGAGCCCCACGACTTGACTCCGGTCAGACTTACGACTTTGTTGGCTAAAGTTTTCCAGACTTGACGTACTGGATTTGAAGATTTTTCTATCTGTTTTAGGTGAACCACGTCAGAACTCGGGATTTTGACTGCTGCCTGGCGGTGCCGCTCATCACGGAGGCCGGCGACCGGCTGGAGCTGGTCATCAGCCGCAACCCGCTGGATGGCGCCGAGGACAACGGCAGCGCTCTGTACCGGCACCCCCTGGACCTGTAGCGCTCAGGTCGACGTCACTGTGAGAAGAAAAACAAAACCACATTTGGGCTTTGTTGGGCTGTTCATCTGAAACTGCAGACTTGAAGTTGTTGAATTATTTTCTTTGAACGCCTTCTATGTGCAGGGCGATGCGTTTTCAGCCGACAAGCGCCGGGTTTCTCCTCGTGGTGAGACAGGACACAGTCGTGAGAACGTTCAGAGTAAGAGTGCAGTAAGTTTCCAAAAGACAGCTGCCTGTCCCAAGCACATTTTCAAGTCATGCTTGTGTCCCAAGACTTTTGTTCAGTTTGTCCCAATACTTGCGTACAAGCACATTTTAACTTCCGGGATGAGTCCCAATATTTTTGTCCAAATTGAAAGATTTTCATCCACAGACGTTCTGCGGCCGTCCAAATTCTCCATGTTGTGGTTACCACGGCAACAGCTGAATTTGCAGGCTTCTTCTGTGAGTGCTTCCTGCCTTTCCAGGCTTTGCGTTTCCATGCGGAAACTTGCACAATCATGAGGTTGCTCTCAAGTAGCTCAAATCCACCAAGTGTCTCCCCACCACCACCACCACCGTGCCCCCCCCCCCTCCATATTTTTAGTCCGACACATTCCTTCCTGCAGCTTTACATCAACTGCTGCTGTTTTTTTCCGGAAGGTCGCCCTCTCTGTGGCAATTATTTGAGGATTAGCGGCGCTAAGAGGGGCCTTCACGTCCGTCACATGAACTCGTCAGCCTGATCATGCTCACCGCGCACCCCCGCCATGCCATTAACCACACTTATTTCAGTTTTCCGACGTTATGGCGAGTTTAGCGCACCCCTTTTTCCTCAAAGAGCAGAAGAAATCGACACATTTTCAAACGCAGTTGGCGCACCATTTCGCACCTACCTAAAAAATATCAAAAGAAAAACGATCAAACTAATGCTCAACCTCACACCCTGTGTGTGTGTGTGTGCGTGTGTGTGTGGGAGTGTGTGTGTGAGTGAAAAAACGAAAAAAAGCACAAATTGGTAGACTGTAGTGTAAATTGTCATGACCTTTTACATGAAGACATTTTGTAAAGCAAAAAAAAAATATTCTTGAGAAAAGCCTTCCAAAAGTCTTGTGTTGGTTTTCATGTATCTGTAATGCGTGTGTGAGTGTGTGTGTTTTTCTATGCATCTCAATGTTCAAGTTCTGCAAGTAAACATTTTCTGGGGCTAAAGGATGATCACTGTAAAATATTCAAGTCTCGACTTTGTTTTAATGATAGGCAAACGATATGATTAGACTTTCCCGAAACATACGTCCTGCTGTGACCCGAGGTGGGCAATTGTAATTGCACATTGGGCTGCTCAGGCGCATGTGCGTGCTTTGACCACCTGGGGGCAGCATAACCAATACATCCAATATTGACGGCTCCAATCTTCTGATCGACTGATCAGAACGACAGAAACAGTCGGTTTTTGCAGATGTTAAAGCCCACTGAGCCACTTTTTGTTCACACCGCTCAAAGAAAAGAAATATGTTGTTCTCCGGTTCGAGTTTTTTGTCTGCGTTATTCATATAAACTCGTATACGTCGGAAGGAATGTGCGTGTTTGTTTTTGATGACATTGAAGCGCTCAAAATCAGCAAAGCTTTCTCAAACCAGATTGGGCTTTTCAAAGGTGTCATTTTGCCTCTGTGAAGTTCCCTGTAAGAAAATATTTTTATACCACCAACTTACTCTTTCCAAACTGGGAAGTAAAGAGAAAAAAAAGAGTTGTCATGTGCAAATAAAAGCGCAAACTTTCTCCATGTCATTTCTTTTGCACGTCAGCGACCGCTTCACTGAGGCAATCGAAGTTTCTGGCCAGTCGCGGGAGCAAGTCATAGATGTTTAACTGGTCCACAAAATGAGCCGTGCATTACCTTGTTTAAAGAACAAAACCAACACAATGCATGAACTCACAACAAATGACCTGCAAATCAGTTGACATGACAAAGAAATACACAATACAAACTGCCAGGATGTTTTTTAATCAAGAAACAACAAAAAAACAAAGTACACATTTTGAAACCTGATCGATACTTATTTTTCAAGCTTACAGAAAGGTGGAAGGTGACAAAAGCTGGTTGAAAACGGTTGTCACTTTCTCATGGCGGATGTTGCCATGGAAACCCAGAATGGGTTGAGGATGAGAGGACGACGACAATGATGATGATGAAAAGTAGTGCAATGTGCTTCAATGTGAAAGTAGAATCAAACCAGTGGAACGTTTGAAGGGAAGGCTCGTGAGCAAAAGTCGTTAGCAACACTCGTTGGTGGCCATCAGTGTTGCTAACATTGATTGAAATGATATTCGGACATTTTTTCACAAAGATGACCAGTCAAAAAAGCAACAAAAACCTCAAAACATTGATATAAACTAAGGAACATAACCATATATTTTAGGGACGTGAATTCCTTTTGAGGGGAAAAAGCAGCGATGAACTATTTGGGTAGCGCACGTCACAATGTCAACTATTGTACGAAATGACGTGAGTCACATCTGAGTTGAATAGTCGATGTGTGACATGATCAAGAATGTTGTATAGCGATGCTAGCATGATGTTAGCTTGGTGTTAGCTTGATATCAGCTTGACAGTACAATGTGTGCGCGTTATTTTCAAGAAGGTACGGTACCAGAAAAAGTCAACTTGGTAGACAAACGTTTTGAGACGTTTCATAATTAGAGCAAGTCTGGCCGATCTGGCGATGTGGTGGTGAATATTGCACGTATGTCAAATGCGAATAAGACATATTACGAATCAAAACATTCTTTTGAGGTCATACTTGGGATTTTGCCACCGATCAAGCAGTAATTTAATTAAAATATGAAAATGTCAATGGGGCATTTCACTACAATTCAGCCATTATTATAAAAACAGTCAATAGTGGTCCAAATTTTCACTCTTTTTGTCCAATTACTTTTTGTGCTGACCCCACGTCACCGTGTTTTTTTTTCACTTTGTCCTAAAATATGATTAAAATTCTCACATTTTCAATACATTTGTCCAAATTGGCAAATTAAACTTTGTGTCCCGATACATTTGTACGGCGGCTTTTATGGCCATCGTGTGCGTTAAGGTGCGTTTCACAACCGGCATTCCGCTTTGGACTTTTCATACTTACACATTCAGCGCATTCTTTGCTAAAGTACGTTTTTTTGGCTTTTCACAGCTTTGATTTGTCACGTAAAAAAATGGTCGCCAAGCGCAGAGAAAAGACATTTTCCAATTTGGCGCACCAGAGTTGTCCAAACATTTGTTGCGGGGAGACTTGCTTTATTTGAAATGGAGCAAATTTGACACAATTCCTCATGCCTCAGGTGTTGGTCCCATCTGACCAGATTCAAGGCCCCCCATCCCAATTTGGCATTTTCAATAAATTGGATTCGGGAGGTGAAGATGGACTGTGTAGCCCCGATTCTTATGAGGCCAAATTTCAGGAGGCTGAAAAACGGCCTCATGAGTCCTCGACACTTTTTCATCTTCCAATTTTGTCTGTGCTTTGTTCAAGTTCTCGGCAATGCTGGTCAGAAGTGTACAACTGGACTTTGGACAGCCCTGGTTTGGACCTTTGGATGATTGTGTCGTTGGGGGTGGGGTGGGGGGGGCGCTGCCACTTAAAACACTTTGTGTGCCGTAAACATTCCCGCCGTAATCGGCTTTCTTTTTGGGATTCAGTCCAACTCTGAACTTTTGATTCCAAGACTCCAATGTCGCCTTCTTGTCCAGAGGAAGAGGAAGAAACTTCCTTCATGAAGTGTTCCTAAAATATTTGCAACTACTTTTAAATTTTCTTCCTTCAAATCCTTTTTTTCCCTCATTCCACCAGACGGAGAAACGGGCGGACAGACAGACGACAAAACAGAAGGCGGCTAGCTAGCGTTAGCTTGAGGAGAGAGAAGCATTTGGGAGGCTGGTGGGAGAGGAGAGCGATCTCATGGAGAACTTTCCATCCCGCGCTCTTCTTTTCTTTTTTACATCATGGTTTCTACGATGGTGTGGCTGGGGCCCTTCATCAGCAGTCCCTTGTTCCCGTTGGGGTCGGCGTGGTAGCCCAGCTCCCGGGGGCTGCGGTGGTCGGCCGGGCGCGAACTGGCGCCGCCTCGCACCGGGGCGGCCACCGCCTTGATCCTCTGCAACGAGACAGCCGCAAACGTTCATCACAATACGTAACCGGCTTGTCGGGCCGGCAAAAGCCCTCCTCCCCGCCCCACCTCGATGAGCGGGCCGTCCGATCGTATGATCTTGATGACCACCACCATGGGGATGCAAATCATGGAGGCCAAGGCCAAGGTCCAGCCCACTCCGATGGCCCAGTCGGGATACTCGTACACTTTGTTGTACGTCAACGGCTTGTATTTGACCAGAGAGAAGATGAAGCAGCTCTGCAAACACGGAAAGAGTCTTCAGATCACGGAGGGGGTTAGCGCCTTGGGCTAACGCCGCTTGCTAATGGCCGTGCCGCCTTACCAAGCACAAGCAGGGAGTGATGACAGACCAGCTCCACTTCATCCAGGGGTTGGGTCTGTAGCCGATCATGTCCTCCACAGCATCGTAAAAGTTATCAACGCCTGCGTAAAAGGTTAGGCACCTTTTCAAAATGCTAGCAATTGGACACTTCATTCTTCTTAGCATTTCAAACGACGAAAATGTTAGCAGACGGTGTTTGCCCGTCGGGCGTACTCACCATAAACCCAGGCAACAGCGACACATTCAAAGAATGCCACCCACAGAAGGCACACACCGCTGGCTGCATAGTAGTCAAACAGCTGGAACACGTACATGCCACCCTGAAGCAAATGGAGGACACCAATTGAGAATTTTGCCGAAAAACGCCAGAGCGAGGTCACCCGCAGACACCTCACGCCGCTTTTCCATTTACTTTGGGAATCTTTTCAAACGTTTGCCGCATTTTCAGCAGCAAGCATTTTCAATATAGTTTTTCTTCGAATGGTTTTTGTTTTGACTAGCGGATCTGCGACTTGCCAACAGCTACACAATGATTTCTCTTCATCCTAATCTAGAACATAACAAATGTGAGAAAACCGAAGCACTGTCATACATACTTGCACGTCTGTGCGGTCGTTAAACAGATAGCGCCGATAATATTCAAGGTGACATCTGACTGACTCTTTCAAGGCGACCGTGTTTACGAGATTCTCCAGTGACCGAGCGACGCCGCGACCCGGCTCAATGTCCCCATTGATGTGTGGGCGGGGCCCCGACGTCCTCGGCTGCGTTACCTTGGTGACCATGGTGAGTGCCAGCAGGTAGCTGATGCAGCACATGATAGCGATGAAGACCTCTCTGCGGTAACCCTTCCGTAGGAAGGACGGATACAGATCCACCAGTGATGTGATCTGCCCTTCCACCTCCACAAACTGTAAGCACACACACAATACATTGAACCTTGTACGACCTCCGCCGAGGAGCCCGCTGTGGCCTTTGTGAGTTTAAGTCACGGTTTCAAGCACAACACAAAAGGAGCTTTGAACCGAGCTGCGTTTCTTTTCAACATATGCCACAAACATTTTTAGGCCGACAGACCAAACGGCGACTTTGCAAGGGGGCTGGCTGACCTGACTGTCGAGGCCAAGCAGCAGGAGCATGATGAAGAAGAGGATGGCCCAGAGTGTGGGGAAAGGCATCATGGTTACGGCTTTGGGGTAGGCAATGAAGGCCAAGCCGGGACCTGAGGGGCGCAAACGGCACAGGCGGGCAGGCATTCCAGCGGACATCGGAATCAGGTGAGGCAAATTTCACAAGACGAGCAAAATTTACCTGACTCTGCCACGTCCGTAATGTCCACACCTTGCTCTTGTGCCATAAAGCCCAGGACGGAAAATATTGCAAAGCCAGACACAAAACTGGTACCACTGTTGAGGGCTCCCAGCAGCAAACAGTCCCTGTGAGGCATGTGTCATCAATCGATCGGTTCATCGATCGTACGACGAGGAGCCTCTGTACCGACCTGTAGCAGTTGTATTTGTACTTGTTGTAACTGCCAAGGGACGTCATGGCGCCCAAACAGATAGCGTAGGAGAAAAAGATCTGGGTGCCGGCGTCGATCCACACCTGAGAGAGGACCACGTTGGCAGGGCAGCGTAACGGAAAACACATTGGCACGTACCTCGGGGTCCTTGAGCCGGGTGAGGTCGGGGTACAGGTAGAACTTGATGCCCTCAGTGGCCCCGGGCAAGGTGACGCCACGAATCAACAAAACAATCAGCATGACGAACGGGAAGGTGGCCGTAATGTACACCACCTGAAGGCAAGACAGCAAGTCATGAAGGAGGCGTGACGTCCACATCGGCGTCACTTTTGACGTCCTAACCTTCCCGGTGGACTTGACGCCCTTCCAGATGCAGAAGAAGCAGATGACCCAGACCAGCAGGAGACACAGAGCCAGGTCCCACTTGATGGGGCCAATGTCCTCAATGCCGCTGCTGATGCCCAAAACTTTGCGTCTGTGCCAAAGGAAGACGCATGTTAACATGTGAAGCACCAAGCCCAACTCAGACTTGAAGGTCAACCCATAAACAACCCATAAACAGAACACAAACCTGAACCCCAAATCATAAGCCACAAACCGTAACCCAAACCGCAACCTGAAACCAACGCTGCAAATCATCTTTCACTAAGTCAAACCCTGAACCCAAGGTAGCACCTCAAACCCGAAGCCACGAACCCCAACAGGAATCCCCAAAGCTAAAGATAAATCCCCAAAGAGAAACCCAAGGCCTAAAATGGAGCCATGAACGGTGCGCGGTGGTGTACGTACTCCCAGAACTCGGTGACGGGGGAGGTGAAGTTGGTGAAGTTGGAAGGCAGCCAGAGGCTTTTGTTCTTGCGGTAGGTGTCCTCGATGCAGCGTTCCGTGTTCCAGGGCTGGTTGCACTTGGCCCACGGCAGCTCGGGCTGGAAACACTGACGGCGCAAAGACAACATTGGACTTGACGCCGTCGGAGGTGGACTTCACACAATTGCGCAAGGCTTGTCCATGCAGGTCGTACCTGGAATAGGTAGTAGAGTCCCCAAGCCAGGATGACAATATAGTAGATGTTCAGCAGGGACACGATGACGATGGAGGCGTAGCCGATTCCTGCAAGCACAGCAGGAGACGTTTGGAGACAGCGTCAGTGGAAGGCCCAGCGAGCCATGTGGACCACGGCACAAACGTGAAGCAATCGAACGCAGTGCGTCGATTGACACCCGATGAGACACGCCAACCCAAAAGTAACGCTAAGCGGCCACACGCGAGGGGGGAGGGGCTTGTCGGACTTTGCGATGGCTGCCGCTGGCCGCAATTTACCTGGCCGGCATGACTTGCTCAGCGGCTTTGAAAGCCGGCAGGGCAGGAGGCGCGCCCGTTTGAGCACAATGAGCGTTATTGACAAGACCTTGAACGTCTTGTTATTAAATGTCAGCCTTTCTTCTATCAGCTGCTCTTGACCAATCTGTCACCGGAGCAACATCTTGCGCCATCAGAGCAAAGAAGTCACTTGTGACCTGCAAACAAGACAAAATGTTATTGCTTGGAAGAATGTCCTTCAAGGTCCTTTGTGCCATCTGTCTGCATGTGTGTGAGTCAGTTGTGTGTCTTTGTGCACCGACTCTGATGATCTGATACTGATTAAACACACAGACACACACACATGCGCACACGCACGCCCAGCGTGGTCCTCCATGATGTCACTGACATCACCAACTCAGTTGACCTTGTAGTACTTTGAATTTGCCGCCAACTCAACTACTCACTCACTCACTCACTCACTCACTCACTCACTCACTCACTCACTCACTCACTCACTCTCTCTCTCTCTCTCTCTCTCTCTCTCTCTCTCTCTCTCTCTCTCTCGGCTCACCCGCTCCCTTTTTCCACCCGCTCCATCGTTCTGATACGTTGCCACTCTGTTGCCTTGGCAACCGTGATCCAGGACACTCTGTACGTCGTGTCGGGCGGCGGTGCGCGTGTGCGCCTGCATACTGAAACCGAGCCAATCAAACGAGCAACCCAACGGCGTCCCGTCGGCGGGAATATTGTAAAGAGCAATCAAAGGCGTCATGAATATTAACGAGTGGCGCCAAGCAGACACGCGTGATGAATATATTAACCCAATTTTGCAACGGGGGAGGGGAAAAGAGTGTGAGCGAGATGACGAGACAGACGCAGCAAGGCGAGGATCAAATTGGCGTTTTCAGAAGGAGCCCGAAACCAGGCCACGGCGTCGCCTGGCAACAGCGACTGTTCCGTCGGAGCAGAGGACGCGTAACACGAGCGGGGTCCGTCGAGCAAGTCATTTCGACGAGCCAAGCTCTTTTTTGAAAATAGACAACAACCAACTCCTATTCGAAAGATTTAATGGAAACAAACGGAGCCCTGACCACTTCATCCTCTAAAAGCAAGCCCAAGCCAAAATGTCGGCCATTTTCTATTTAAGAAGCTCACTTCCTAAGCCGACCCGAACGTGACGTCCAGATTTAGCCCGAACCCAAATAGCACAATTTAAAGGACGCCCCTGTAGCGTTGAGCGGGGGCATTCCAAAATGTCAAATGCGGCCCTGAGAGACAAAAACCCGAGCTCGGGAACGGTGCTTCCAAAGTGGCCATCTTGGTTCCATTGAAGACAGAAAATAGAAAGCGTGTTGATGGAACAATAGCGCTTCCTCCCCCTCTGCTGGAGACATACCCGTGAAGATGGGGCACAGCTTCCCCCAGCAGGTGATGCCGCCCTCGGAGGTGAACTGGCCCAGCGCCACCTCTAAGAAGAAGACCGGCAGGCCTCCACCAAACAGGAAGATGAAGTAGGGGATGAGGAAAGCGCCTGCAAGGCACAGATGGTAAAAACCTCACTCGATACCAGAACGGGCGGGTGCTGTGAGCTTACCTCCGCCGTTCTTGTAGCAGAGGTACGGGAAGCGCCAGACGTTGCCTAAACCGACAAATCCTCCAGCCACCGACAAAACAAAGTCCAGCTTGCTGGCCCACTTCTCTCGCTGGGGGTGTTTGCCCTCGGCCTCGTCTTCAGGCCGCGTTCCGGGACTCTTGCCAGGAGACGGCTTGAGCGTGTCTTTGTGGAAGTCCTTCAGGCATTGGAGCTTTTCCTTCTGAGCCATTCTGGAGACAAACAAGCAAAACAGTGTTGCAACCCAGGCAACTGAGCGACAGTGAGGATGTACAACGCGCTATTTTTACTCTCCAGTCCCCAAATAGATGAATCGACCTGTCACAAAAACATTTTTTGGTTTTATTTGGAGATAAAAATGTAATCAGAAGTTCGCAAAACGTTTGCTGACGACGACGTGTTACGAAACGTTCAACCTACCGCTTGGATGTCTTTATATTTAATATTATGAATTATTATTGATATTATACTAAATATTAAACGCCCTGCTGGACTTTGTTGACTTTGGAGTAAAGCGTCGTGTTTCAAATGTCGGCACACTCCTTTTCAAATGTGACAAAATAACAAAGTGGCCTTTTGCATCTTTGTAACATTGACACTTTTGGCTCAGCGTTTTCGGGCTTCGGCTTTTCTTTTTTGTGTCGCTCGGATGGGAACACCAACAGCGTCCAAAGCGTTTGGCGCTTCTCGGCCGCCCCCACACAAGTTAATGATACACCAGAGTGACCTGCTTCCCGACGGTTAATTTATAACCAAACCGTGCGTTTGTGCTCAAACAATGGGCGGCCATTCTGTCTGCTGCTGCACGCCCTGAGGAACTCCGGCAATTCCAAAACGGAACAGAAATAATATCGTAACATTTCTTGCGGTTTTGTCGATGCAAAGTTTCAACACTGAGTCATATTTTATCAAGAAAAGCAGTCACAATATTCCAAAATTTGAAATTTTGGATTCAAAACTAATTCATGCAAAGTATAACCAAGTTAGGAGACAAACCCGTGAAATTACAAGATGAGTTGTCATTTTTATTTTGAAATAAATGAACAAAGGAATACAATGGCTAATTACCTTTAAATTAAAGTTATACTCCATGAAAAAAAGAAATAGACTAAAACAAAAGTCGTCAAATTATGAAGATATTTAATTTGAAGAAAAAATGATTATATCTACTGTATGCATGCACACTAATGTACTGCTTAAGATGAGGACTAACAAATGAAACAAGCTGCACAGCCGTGAGAACCGTGTGTGTGTGTGTGTGTGTGTGTGTGTGTGTGTGTACACACGCACACACACACGCACACAAAGCTCTTATATAACACGCTCCACTATTTTAAGCATGTTTAGTTCCACTGGGCTGAACGAGTACTCAGTCATCATCATCATCATCATCCTCCTCCTCCTCCTCCTCTTTCTTCTTGCTCTCAGTTGCCTCATTTTGATTTCGGATGACGTGCAGAGTGAGCATCTCCCCCAACGACCACCATCAAAAGTGTCATCTTCCTGCGCTGACATTGCTGACTTTTTAGCAAGTGTTATTTCTGTTAATCGGGTCTGTTCTTCTGCAAGTCTGAAATTAGGGAGGGGGGGGGTCATGCCTTTGGTTGTAGTACCACGTTGTGTCACAATAGCTAGCGGCAGCACTGAGCCTGTGCAGCGCCATTCATTCGTTATGACTTTGCTTGTCTTTGCAACTCACAGATCTCGGCAGGTCTCCAAAGATCTGGCATATATCACGGATATCAGAGCCGCTACCTTGGTAGAAATCTTCAAGACACGATCATAGACGTGTTTTTATGAGTTTTTACTCTCTTTGAGGCCCTGAATTGAAAGTTGCTGTCTGGATTCTGCACCAATGGAGCAGGGTGAGATCCAAGGAGGACCACCTCCTTGGGCGCGATTGGATGGACAGCTCCATGAATTTTTTTGGGTGATGAATGTCGCGCGCTCGGCATCCATGGGAAGGGGGAGCCTTGCGGCAGCTTCTGGAATCCTTCCTTGGCTTGACCTTCACATGGAGCGTAATGCTCTGATATGCCGCTTCAAGGACTCTCCTCTATTTTTATTTATTTTTGTTGTGTTGCTGAGTCTTTTTTCCATTAATCTATCTGAGATACTTTTGGGAAGAAACTAAGTAGATGTTTGTTTTTTTGTTGTTGAAGCTGTTTGTTGGAGAGAAATTGTCATGGTCTGCTCTGGTCTTAGACTCGTTTGGGCTTGTTTAAGCTTTGGAGGTCTGCTTTTCTCTCTTTTTTGCAAACAATTTCTCCCACCTTATGGAGAAGTGCAGAGCAGACTTTGATAGGGGCTGTGGTGTCCCAAAATATCGCAAGTGGGTTAAGATGGTCCTTCTGCCCAAACTTTGATATCTTTTTCCAGAGCTTATTATCCAGTAAAGGATGAATGATAAATTGATTTATCCGGGGGATTAAAGCTCCACGTATCAGCAAGTAAAGGCCAAAGCTTGAGGTGCTTTGCCATTGCATTATTGGAAGAATGCTACATTGCTAGCATTTATCCAGAAGTACATTCAAATGTATTTGCGAGTGCGTTCGAATGTATCTGTGAGTACCTTGACTTTGATTTCAAGGAAGAGGGAAAGAGAATGAAAAGGAGAGATGACTATAACAATGGCGGACAACCAAAAGCTCGGCGTATAGAGATATGAGAGACTACATCTAATGGAGGAGAGACTCTAAACACATCAAATGAGAGCGGTAGAGTGACTAGAAGACTTGGTGGGGAGAAAAGTGAGAAAGATCTGTGAGACTGAAGGGAAAAGGAAGAGAGACAATGAAAAATGAAATAAAATAAAATGGAAAAAGAGAGAGAGCGAGAGAGAGCGAAAGGGGGAGTGAGAGTGAAAGGGGAAGAGAGAGAGAGAGCGAAAGGGGAAGAGAGAGAGAGAGCGAGAGCGAGAGAGAGAGGTAGCGAGAGACTAAGCGAGAAGGAGGTGGGGGGGTGGAGCATTGCATTTTTTCCCTCTTCTGTCCTGCTTTGTGCTTTGCGTGAGTCCTCATTGGCTTCGTTTAACAACACGATAATCATCATCATCATCATCGGCATCATAAGCAGATTAAACATTTTTCCGAACAATCATCATAAATGAATGATCATAGTTTCCCCCGAGCTACCGTGTCAGAGATGCTTATGGGGGGCAAAAAGAAAGTGAAGACAAAGGTCATGTGGGAATACAATGAATCACCATTGGAAAGGACATTTGCATCTAAAATGACAGCCCTCGAGAGAAGAGCGCGTTGCATTCAATGCCCCCTAGCTCTCCAGAAAGACAATCTCAAATGAAGACAACCGGCACACGCTGCTTTCACCGTCACCCCCGCCAAAAAAAGAGGAGAATGCCAAATGAATGGAGCAGCAAAAACTGTGTTGTATTCAATGTCACACCGACAAAACTCGACACCAGAATGTCTATAGAACATTCAATGTCACCTCTCCAAAACAACACAATCAAGCAAAACAAATGGTGTGCGTGGATTTCAATGTCACCCCCCCCCAAAAAAAAGACAACTATAAATGATGTTATGAATAAAAAAGATCAGATCAAGAAGAGAAAGGAGGAGGATGGATGTGGCTTACCTGCTGCCTCTGAAATTTCTAAATGTTATTTTTTTAGGGGGGGGTCTTCTTTGCTAAATATTTTTTATTGGAAAAAAAAAAAAGAAAAAGTCCCTCTTTGTCCTCCGATGTCAAGACTGAGACGTGAGAGTCTCCCAAAAAGCGGGTCCTCCTTATAAGCTCCTCTCTGTGAACTTTGTCTCCTCCGGTTTGGGGGGGCCGGCGTGATACCATCGCGAGTGGAAAATCACCGGGCCTCCCTCCCCCTCCGCCACCCTCCATCCTCCTCCTCCTCCTCCTCCTCACGGAGCAACAGGAGAGCGGCGGCGCGTTCGCGGCTTCGCGGAATGCCAGCCGTGCGCGCGACACGTTCTGGCGGCTTGATGGAGGCGGGATGTAATTTACGAGGTGCGCCTGAACGCCCCGTTCGGGAGCCCAGATGCTGCCGCTGCATCACCGCTACAGGGGCAGGTGCACGGAGGGAAAGGAGGTTCAAAAGTGAGAGTCAAGGCTCACACCTCTGGATAGATGTGCAAAAACCTACAAAAACAAAGAAAGCCCATATTTGGTCACGCAATATTTTGCATGAAACGTCACAGGTGACAAATCAAGGCCTTCAACGAAATAACAAAATTGAGAAATTTGCATAGGAATGCGGTGACTTTCAAATGCAAACACAATACTGGCTCACAAATGAGAGATATGTTTGTGTGAAAATGCAACCTCGGTTTTCGAATGTCCCACCTAACCAAGCAATTCATAAAAATCCGTTCATCCGGCCACTTTATAAAACTGAAAATAAAAACACCTTTAATCATAGCAAGAATATAAGAGATGAAGATTTTTTTTAATGAGAACTTTGACACGTGTGCCACAATTTGAAATACCAGCATGCATTGTGTGAGCCGAGCCCTGCCAGAGATTAGCGCCTGTCATCTGCCTGCCCGGGATTAGATTAAAATCCAGATTATGTTCTTCCTGCTTTACAGCAGCTGCTGATCTGAGTGACAACGCCGCATACGTTATCATCGTCAGACTGCTCATCATCATCATCAGGTTACCGTGGAAACAGCCGTTGGATGTGTCGCCATGGTATTGTGAGAGGGAGGGAGAGAGACGCCATTTGCGAATCAATCCAGCAAACAATTCAAGTCCTTCAATTTTTTAATACAGCAATAATGAGCTCACCAACCAATATTTTAACTCCGTTTTTAAATAAATAACAACAAACAAAAATGTGCTGAGGTAGGGCGGTACCGTGAGCGGCGCTGACTCAGCGCACGGCTCGAGCTGAACGTCACGTTTTTTGTTTTCTTTTACATGTCCATTCGAACGGAAGGTGACTCCAAGTGTCCAACTTGCCAGATGTTGGCATCTCTCGACGTGGTCACGGACGTGGCGAGCCGAGATGCACACCTCATGCCTCTCTCATCTTTTCTCTTCGACCCAAAAGCTGTGCTGATAGCCAAGCGATGCTGGAGGAGGAGCGGCGTGACCAACAAAAGCTTCCATTGTGGTCTGGGCCCTGAGCCGGGGGGTGGGGATCGTTCGAATGGGGGTCTTGCGGATTTAGCCGAGCGTTTTGCCGCTCCAATGAGCCGCCGCCGCTTCGACCACTCAGACGGCAAACCTCCAACAGGTCACCTCTCGCTCTCACCTTTGCTTTTGTTTTTTTTTGTTGTTTTTTTTTTTTCCCTTAAGCCGCTCAAAGGATCAACACATTCTCCGAGAAGGAATGAAACAAACGCACCCTGAGTCAGTGAGTGAGTGAGTGAGTGAGTGAGTGAGTGAGTGAGTGAGTGAGTGAGTGAGTGAGTGAGTGAGTGAGTGAGTGAGTGAGTGAGTGAGTGAGTGAGTGAGTGAGTGAGTGAGTGAGTGAGTGAGTGAGTGAGTGAGTGAGTGAGTGAGTGAGTGAGTGAGTGAGTGAGTGGAAGACTTTTCAGAGAGCCAAGTGCAAAGGACGCTGTGGTTAAGACTGTTTGGTGACCGCCAGGTCAGCACTTTAAGTACACAAAGGTTCGGAAGTGTGTAAAAAGAGGACAATGGTTTTGAAATGTCCCAATTTGTGCTCAGGATTCACGCCAGGACAGGGTGACACTTTGACCGCTTTACACACAGTTAATAAGTGTTAGATGGCCTCACAGAGAACAATGTAAGCACATTTTTGTATACGCTCAGCTAGTCGTCATCTTTCATTTCAGACACTTTATGGCACCGGCCTCCTTTTTTAATTATTGTCACACAGGCAGGTCAATGTAATCGATTAACTTCCTTCAAGGATCTTCCTATTGTTGTCCACCTCGGCTTGGCCATCCACTTGTTGGTCGGTCAGTCAGTCTGGTGTGTGTGAGTGTGTGCGTGCGTGTGTCACATTGCAAGCCAAACACCGAAGACCCCGGTGACCCCACAAGATGGCGACTCCTTGTTGTGCCGGTCGGCCCGGCAACAAGCATCAAAGCTCCCGACGACGTGCACGGTCCCAACTAAGAGGCTCGACATCTTGACTAATGAGTTGAGACCCGATTGCCAGACATTGAACCATTTAAGTGGCGACAAATTTGTTTTACTTTTGGAGGTTCCACAGTCAGGCCAGCATCTGTCAGACGGGCCGTTTGCTTCCCTGCGAGAGCAGAGCATGCTGGGAAAGTGATCCCCCATGAATAACAAAAGAGGAGAAAGTGGAGGAGGCCCGTTCGGGTTACGTCTGCACCGGTGCACCGCACCAACCTCCGTGTAGGTGTGGCCACACTGCTGGCAGCGCACCCCCGCCGAGCACGCCATATTGCGTGTTATTTGCTTAAACGCCGCAGGAGGGTTACGACCACAAAGAGTCCAGCAGGGAAGGTGCGTCCGACTGCGTGCCTGCCTAAACATACATGTCGACGGCCGATTCCCAAACTGGCGTGCCATTGGAAGGGTGGCCGGTTATAATTATGTGGGAATGTGTCTTTCTTTATTAATTCGCAAAGGAAACATTTCAGTGTCATTCTATAGCTGAGTGGAAATTCTGGACGTGTCTATTTTTGAACTTAATTACTTTCTAGATCACTTGAGAGATCTTTTCAATATTCTTTTTTTCCAACTTCAAAATTGCTTCATACTTGAATGCCCTCAACAAGAATTAGGCACTAACAATAAATATTTGTGAAAAGATGCTACATATTTGTTTTAATGGCTTTTAGGATGTTTGTTAGATGAGATGGGCCAACTCAAAGGATGTTGAGAAAAATGTGTTGTGCACAAACTCTGTCAGATGTCAGTGGCTGACCTTGTCACGTCTCGTCCCCAGCCGTGTTACGATGTGTCTCGGTCTGTGTGCTCGCCCCTCCCCTCCTGTGTGCCCATGATTAGTTTGGTTATTCTCACCTGCATCTTGTTACCTGTCGTGTATATAAGTCCTGTCTGCCACTCGCGCCCTTCCGGGTCGTTGTGTGATGTTGTCTTGATGTCTTTTGGTTCCTGTTGTCTTAATGTTTTCACGTCCTTTGTTTCGCGTCCCTGTCCTTTTGTTATTTCGTGAAGTCATGTCAGTTTGCCGAGTCTGTTAGTTTGTTTTGCTGGTCCAAGCTGCATTTGGTCGCCCTGTTCCGTCCGATCCGTGACAGACGTTAACTGTTGAGTGTTTTTATGAAGAAATAAGTGGTGTGCAGCGTTGCGTGGGAATCACATTGTCCCTTAATGGCTATGACACAAAAGGGGCATGTTGGCGTGGACGCTTGCAGTGATACTAACTCTTTTGGACAGGGGCCATGTTGTCCACATGCTAAGCTAATGGCATCATGCTAAAATAATCTTACTGATGTGCTTCTGTCTGGTCTAACGTGAAGTGATTTATTTTCAGGTCAGCGGTTTAATGATGCCATTCTAACCTGCTTATCACCTTTGAATAGTTTTATTTGCGTACACATTTATTGTGTCTTTGATTTGAAGAACATTGTAATTTTTACGCCAGCACTTGGATTGATCATATACTAACAGCCAAATCACCTTTGAATTGTTTTATATGCATTTTAGACCAAAGTCTTTATTGCTTCTGGTCAATATTTAACATGTATTTGCTCTTTGAGTCACTTCATCCTGTTTATCGTAAGTCCTGCATTTTATCATTTTAGCATAGCTACCCACGAGCTACTGTTTGTTGCTATAGCCCACTCAAAGCCCTTAGCTGGGCCTGATGTGCAAGGCGGGAGGGCGTTTGGCGTCGCGTGGGCACCCCTTAAGTCAAAAACAGTTCCAACTCAGTAGAGGCACGGCCACAACGTAAGAAGGCACACAATATCCAAAAGAGGAGTTAGATTTTAATGCTTGATGTTAATACATCACAGCGCATCAGAACACACAAACAATGGCTAACCAAAACAGCAGCACACTTTTAGTTCTCAACTTTGACACTAGCCAAGTAAGACTCACAAAGAAAACGAACGTTGTGACACCATTGCAATAATAACAACAAAAGGTCAACAACAAGGTCCCCGCATGATGCCAAGAGAGGAATTTAGCCTCATTAGTGTGAGGACAAAGCATTAGCATTAGCATTAGCGCTATTGCTGGGGGCTTAAAGCTTAGCAGCCAAAGAAGGGGGTGGAAAGAAGAGGCCAACTGCTTTTGTTTTGTCTGCAGAGCACTTCAAAGCACAAACTAGCCGCTAAAGACAAGCTAACAATTAGGGAGCTGGTGTCGCTGCTCTCATGTAAAAGTCTCTCAGGTCCATAACAAGCTGCACATGGACACAATTCTCTCATTAGGTTGAATTCAGAAGCGTTTTTGGTCCTTCTGAGGATCTGCTCATATTCTGCTTCAGAGCTAGAGCTGGACTCACACCCCAAATCCATGCACACCAGTTGGACAGTGAGTCCTGAATCAACTAGAATGGTTTACTAATTGTACTTGTGACAAAAAACATTCCATAGTCCAAAGAATGAAAAATCAAATTTGATCCTAATGGTAAATTGAGTGCGCTACAAATAAGGTGTGTTCAAATCGCTTCAAAAGCGTCTGCAAACTATTGTCATTCCCACAGTTCATCGAATTGGGCTGTAAATACCCTCAAATTATAATTGTGCAGTTAAAGCACATTTAATTTCAAATTCATTGTGTTCAGAGCCAAAAACATGAGTTGTATCCATGTCCCAATATTTATGGACCTGACTGTCCTTGCCTACAGTCTTATTTAGTCATTTTGTCAGTGAAGTCACTCAAGCAGTAAAGTTATTCCTAGAAAGAAATCAAGTTGGTGTGTGGAGTGACAACTGTCAGACAATGTGAAGGGGTGAATGCGGACGTGGTGGACAGACTGACGGACGGCCAGGCTCAGGCGTACGTGCGTGGATGACGCGTGTGTTTATGAGGTCTCGTTCAAGGACACATTGTTGCTGCCTTTGCTTTCTTCTTGGCAGCCTATTCTAAGATACCGAAGATACTTTTAATGTCGCCCCACAATAAGAACCGAGCCTACCAAGCTCACCTGCTCCCGACTTTCCGTTGCACCTTACCCGCTACCTATTGTAGCCGTCTTGCTCCCTACTGAGCCAGCTAATGGAGATAGCTAATATTTCACACCTTTCTATCTAGCTAGCAACCTTCTTGAAGGAATCAACTTAAGACCTTCTCACCGTGGATTGCACTGAAGCTTCATGCATACTTAAGAGGAAATGTGTCACCACCTAGTGGTCCAAGCCCAACACTACAATAGAGGTACCGTTTGGGCAAGCACTCGCCATAGTTCATATTTATACAACTGTTTTCATATTGATCATGCAAACACGAGACATTTTTGTCACCAAGGCATATTTATTTGCTCACAGCTTTATAACTCAAAGTGGTGGTTATTTACTTATGAGGAATCAACATCACCTAAAAATGCAGACATAATGCAAAATGCTCAAATTGCTGTCTCAAAAAGCAATATATATAAAAAAAAAAGCAAAACAAAACAGAAAAAGAGCTCAGGTTGTTTTTTTCAAAGGAACCTGGGCTCAGCCCACCCGTAGGGGTGGCGCTACGAGGACAACGCCGTCACCTCTGACGAACAGCATGGGAATGTTCCTCTTGGTCGACTGTCAAAAACAAAAGACAAATGAGGCATTGAACACCATCATTAAATATCTATGAATACCTCTTAGCAAGTAATAATAATAAAGTATGAATGAGATACAGACCTTGTATAGTTCTTCGTACGTCTCCTCATCAATCTCCACCGTGGTCACCGTCTCCTCCACATCTCCCAGAATCATGTTCAAGTGCTGATCGTATGCCTGATGTGCAGCAAAACAACACAATGGATACATGCGCCTTGCAAGCGAGGATGTGCGCGCTTACATGTAGCCGTCCTCGCAGCTCTCTGTCGTTCCTCATTTTGACGTAGATCCTCTCGTCCAGACTGAGTCTGATCAGGTCGAGGGGCTCTTCTACGGTGTTGGTGCTCGGTTGCTAAACAGCACGGACGAAGGGAATGTGTTTTCTTTGTTGATAGGTCTTACATTTGCTTAAAAGGATGCATTTACATATTATTAGAATTGTTTTGTATTGGTGTTTATTTAAAATTCTTATATTTTGAAAATTTAGATGAAACTACTGTTCTTACATGATTAATCGGGTGTCAACTTGGGTCATTTTCTATGATTATTTCTTAAATACGTGAACACACACTTGCTTGTTTGAGTTGACCCCTTGGGTTGAACAGCTAACTTACTAAACGGCATGCAAATTTCAATATTATCACGAAGTTGATGAAAAAATGTGAAAGAATTTCTAGACATTTGGGATGCGTTTCTTCAAATGTCATTCTTGATACCCCAATTGGACATGCTAACGCAAGGCCGACGCCGCTAAGTTAGCATGTTCAATGGTCCGTCGCCAGGATAAACGGCCACAAAACGGAAGGGCAAACACCACAAAGATGCGCAAATGGAGCGATGACAGCGAGGTTCAAAAGCACTGATTGTAGCGAGGCTTCGTAGAAGCGCATTAGGAGCTCAAAACAATTCATCAAGCAATGAAAGCACAGACCTGCTCCACTTCGTCCGCCATGATTTTTGAGTCGTGGCTACGTCACTGTGACGTCGACACGATATTCATCTCGCTCAAATCACTTCCGCTAACCCGGCAGTCCATTTTTGTTACCGAGTTGAGGCTGTCTGCAATAACTGTCGTTTTTACTTGCGAGTAAGTATCTACTCAACTTCACATTTCTAGTGTCACCTGACTTGTTCTAACCATGTAGAGTAGACGCTGATTCGAATTTGCATGAAAGGATGAACACGAGTTTTCTGTGAGTGTAATCCACGTGTATAGTAGTCCATGTGAAATGTACGGTATATCCCGGTCCACAAATACATTATTATAATACTCAATTGGCGCTAAAGTGATCGAATTAGTATTGGTCGATTGTTTTAATTTTTTTCTTTAAAAGTACCTTGAAACAGTTTTGTTCAAATGAAAAAAGCACGTGGTGAGGTACTGATGGTTTTTCGGGTTCAATAACTTTTTTTTTTTGTGCTTGGGAGGGGGTTTACATTTCTTCCTTTAAATTTCTTCTGTAAGACTTTATTGTGAGAGCCTCCGCTCCATTCCGGTCCAGTCTGCCGTACTGGTTCTGGTTGTGGCATTGCAGGAGGCAGAGCAGACGAGCAGTGGTGTTACCCATTCCACACTCAGCCCCCCAACCCTGGCTTTGTGTTGGAAGAGAACCCTGCCACACCACAAATCCTCAAAGGCATAAAAGTTAACTGACCTGTCAATAAATAAAATAAGCAAGAAAATAAAAAGGGAGGTTCGCGTCTAACCAACTATTGGAAAGCAAAAAAAAAAAAAATCAAAATGACAACGTGAACATGTGTGCTGACTTTTTGCAGGAGCTGTCATGACTGTCCTTGGCCACAAGGTGACGCCACAGCACCGCAAGCCGGAGTCCACGGTTGATGTTTGTTCAATTTTATTTTAAATAAAACTTATTGAAATAGATTTAATAATAACTCACTTATTTACACTGAACTGTGAGTCACTTTGATGCAAGGGATTGTGGGTGCACGTGTACTTGAGAAATGGACCCAAAATCCAAGTTGAATTTGAAATTTTTGTAAATCAGATTGTACAAACAGTCTGTGGTCCTTAAAAGTACAGGATGAGAGAGCTGCTAAAAGGCTTGCACAAAAGCCTGGAAAAGAGACAGTGAGAGTCATGAAAATGGCAACGAGACAATAAAACAAAATATTAGAAAGAAAAAAAAGCAGCAAAAGCTGAAAATAAAAGTATGACAGCAGTAGCGTTGGACACAGAAGCATGAAAAACAAAGCACATAGTACTTAGAAGCACACAAATGCCTGAAAAAGAAGTACACAGTGGTGCGAAATCACAAGAACGGTTAAAGACTGAAATAGCAACAGCCACTGCATAAAAATGTGTGGATGAGATAACTGCGTGCTACACAAAAGACTTGTTCTTTTTTGTCCCTTTAATTTTAAGCGAGAAAGAAATGCGCACACAGCTACGCACTTCTTGTTGGTGTCTATTTTGGGGTACACGCCGGGGGATGGGGGTGGGGGTGCCAAACATTCTGGCATTGGACAGGGAACTCGCAAGGCACATGATGGAAAGACGAGCTGGCTTGGGCCCAGTTGGACAGCTGAATCAGTGCACGAATGAGGAGGAAACGTTTGAAGCTCAAACAACAAAAGTCTACTGTTAGAATCATTTTCCATTAAAAATGCATTTTGCAGCAAAAAGGGAAAACGATATGAAATTAAATTTGTATCGTAAATCACTGCAATACATGTTAGATATTAGAATTGACATTTGGTTAAATAAGATCTTTAATTTTGTAATGTTACGCCGTAAAATCTGGAGTTGCTTATTCGCAGTACAATACAGGGTTCAAATAGTTTCGGATTTTTTATTAGTGCTTGTTTCGTTTTCACTTCTGTTTTGTTTAATTCAGTCACTTTTAGTTTTTAAGAGCAACACTTGAAAATGCTCAGTTGTTTTATTACTTTTAGTATGTTTTTAATATGGCGCATCTGTCGATTGCAAGATTAGAAATTTATAATGTCACTAAGAATAAAAAAATAGCTGTGTAGCAACACACAAAAATACATTTAAAATGAAAGCTGATGAAAGACGAAAACAAAGTTCACGTCCAGAAAAGTTGGAAAACGGAAATGCATTCTGCAATTTAGATCTCGTTATTTCATTCATTTTTCCTAACTATGATGGGAGATGATGTCATTATTTCTTCATGAGCTCAGATTCACTGTATATAATCCATAATGTCATATTGCCAAATATAACTCATGACAACTTGGCCATTCTGATCGTCAGCATTGAGTACAGTGCACTAATAGTTACCGTCGTAACATCATAGACATGCAGACATCACAGTGTGTGTGTGACCAATAATCCAAACACACACACACACAGGTCGTTGAAGGAATTTGTCTCAGTGGGATCCAGTCAACAGGTGGGTGTTATTTTTAGATCCTCTGTGACCTCACATCCAAATACACGAATTGTGTGCACTTTTGCGTGCTTATGTTTGTGCTGTAGAATGTGTGTGTGTGCGTGCTAATGTATAAATCTGGATTTCACATCTCACATGTCCCCCACCCCCACCATTCTATTTAAAGGGCTCCCGGGCGGGCGTCTCACCCACTGACCAAGTGAGCAAGCGAAGATCCGGAGGGCTTGCCGCCGTTCCCGGGAAGACCTGGAAGCTGAGCCGAAAGGATCATAAGGCCTTAGCGGCAGATTTGTGACATCCTCAGCCGCATCTCTTAAATCAGGACCAAGTGAGCTCGGGCAACAATGAGCGCCTGCCGACCGGAGGCCCCCGCTTTAAAACGCGCCGTGAGGAAAATCCGATGCGCCGCCATGGTGGCCAGCCTGGCCAAGAGTTGGCAGGGTTGGGCCAACGAGCACTCCGACAAGCAGGATGCCGCTCCCACTGGGTGGATGCCCTGCTCTGTGGACCAGAAGGACACAACGGAGCGAAGCCATAAGTTCAAAGTTGCTAAACCCAGGGAAACGGCCTCAGGTGATGACGCCACTCCCATCCGGAGCGTTTCTATCTCTAAAAGTGTTCAACCGAAAGTCAGCGAGTGCGGCGGGGATGTGGTCAACATCATCCGCGAGAAGATGGAGTCGGGTCCTGAGGAAAGCAAGCCCTTCCTGGGTAATGAGTCGCCAACGCGGCGGCGCCACATGAAGGCGTTGCATGGAGCCGGCGGAGGCATTATCCATGAAAGGAAATTGATGCTGCAGGACAGAAAATTGAGCTCCAGGAGCAGCAGCCTGGACACGGAGGACAGCGGCCTGGGGGATGAGGTTGCTGGAGAAGGTGCCGAAACCGCAGATATCAAGTGTAAACCCAAGGTAGTGCTAAGATGACGCAAACATGCAGCCTGATATTACAGAATGTTGTAACGTTACGTCGTGGCGTTACGGCGTGGCGTTACGTCGCGGCGTTACGTCGTGGCGTTACGTCGTAGCGTACAAGACTGTCATATAAGTCTGCCACCAATGAGACTGCCACCATTGCTCTGACGTCTCTTGGAGAAACTCAACTCCAAGCCGGCAAGCGAGTCGTCTTGTCCTATTAAAAGGCAAAGCTGCCTGCTGGCCCAGTTGTAAAAGAAAAAAAAAAAAAAAAGAAAAAGAACTGGAAAATGTAAATCAAGCTGGAGGACAACATGTTCTCGAGCTTGACCTTCCAGGGAGGTAAAAACAGCCTCAATGTCAACACGGCTTTGAGTAACAGCTGACAGCTGCCTGAAAAAAAATCTGCACGTTTAATTGAAGGACCCAAGCCCCTTGTCATATGGAAACAACTAAGAGTCACCAGCAAAACACCCAAAGTAGCACTTTGAGTAAGAGAAGGAGCAACGGGAAGTTTGTACTGTGAGAGAGCTCACACCTACCAAGTGGTAGGTCTTGGTTTTTATTTTGCCACGCTCGCTGGACGCTGATCGATCTCCTCTCCCCTTAGATCAAGGTGTCCACCATGGGTGACATTAAGAATTGCTGGCAGCGCTGGTCCGAGGAGCACGCAGAGAGCCAGAAACTCAATCCCTTCAGTGAGGACTTTGACCACCACTACGCCATGAGCCGGTGCCTGCGCAAGGGCGACAGCGGCTACGGTCGCCCCAAGGAGGGCTCCAAGACGGCGGAACGGGGCGAGCGTGCGCACAAGCACATCCACAGGGAGATGGAGGAGATGGTCTGGATCATCCGGGACATGGGCTATCGGGACAGGCAAGGCCGTGCCGTCGTCACCTTCGGCCGCCTCTTTGAGCGCTACGTGAAGATCTCCGACAAGGTGGTGGGCATCCTGCTGCGGTGTCGCAAGCATAAGATGCTGGACTTTGAGGGCGAGATGCTGTGGCAAGGACAAGACGACCATGTGCTCATCACCGTGATGGACTGACTCCTGGAAGAACCCGTCTTGTCCACGGAGATGTAGAACGTTAGGAAATTCCTCCTCGTTTTTGTGTCATGATTGAACTTCTGACCTCTGCAAATTCCCAGCGTGGTTCTTTACCAAGCTGGGAGAAGGATGCGCTTTGCACATTTGGAATAAACACGTTTTCTTGCCATGTTTTTTTTTCATTGTACTTTATTTATTTAATCCAAGTCACAAAAATGTGGTCATGTGCATCCAAGCAATCACAATCAAGTCAAAAGAAAATGACATTTGTTAGGAATAATTAGTTGAGTTTACATAGTCAATAACTTTGATGCTTATGATCGTTTTTTTTCTCCAATTTTCATGGATGTTAGTCCTCAGAGGCAACATGTCCGCCGTGCGTGTAAGGCCTCCGCTTAATGTGTGAGCGCTACAATCAAACCCAGCAGAGCAGACCTCCGCCAAGGCCTCGACTTTGACATTCAGATGAACTTTTTGAAGGTTTTGCCCTTTTAGGAAAAACATTGAATAAAAGAAGACGACATCATCAAAACGACAAGTCGACATGCTCCTTTATGTTTGGCCAAGGTAACCTGACTATTACCATTATATTGTCATGAAATGTTTTTCTTCAGATGACATAAAAACAGTTGTTTTCTGTTGTTGCTACGCTAGCTGCTGACAGCTAAACAGCTTACATCGGGTGACTTTGGAGCAATAATAAATATAAAGTATATTAAATTGTAAACGGGATTTTCTCATAAAATGTTTTGGCACAAAAAACCCACAAAAATTCCTTACATTTATTAAATATATTAAATATTTATAGAATAACATCTAAATCTCTTGTGGTTTTTATTTCTTTTAATACATTTTTTGCATTGTTAAAAAAAGCAGTGATTTTGACTGATGATGATTTCCGGTTACAGGCTAGCATGTTAGTATGGGGGCGGATGTTAAGTCGCTTCGAAAAACTGCCTTGATGATGGCAGCTTCGGGATTTTATTGCTTCTCACAATGTAGCCTATGATTTATTTTGGTAAAAATGTAATAATAATAATAATAATAACAACAACAATAATTTCCCTGCAGTACTGCTACTGACAAACCTGAGGACAAAACTTAATTTAAAAAAAAAAACTAAAATCGAATCCTTGGAAGGATCCCAAACTTTTGCATGTTTTAATCAATAAAAAATAAAGTCGCAAATATGCTACATTGTGTTTGATCCCTCAGCACAGCCTCGCCGTGCTAACTGCGCATTAGACTGCATGCAGATGCTAGCGGCTAACACTACGAGCTACATTTTCCATGGCCACCGGCTGACCTTTGGCTCACAGTTGTCAATATTTACACCACATAAGGTGCCAAAAATTAAATCCTCTCCTCATGCTAACGTCAAGCTAATGGCTAAATTTGTCCAAGCCTTTCGCAGCGCCATTAAGGTGATGCTACTTTCCAATGAAGTGAAGAAAGACACTTTCTGGTCAAAGATGGCACGTGTGCAACGATTAGCCAAAATAAAAACAAGTAGACGATGTACACGATTAAGCTACAAGACTGTGGAATGAATATTCTGGGGCACATGTCACAAGCACGGCGTGTTAGCGAACACTTTGTTTTGATTTTGTAATTCTTTTTTTTTTGCTTTCTTTTTTACATTCATTTTTTCCTTGCTTAATGGCATTTTCAACCTTTGCAAATTAGTTTTATATTTTTGCACACTTGGTTGTTTGGATTTAATTTGGTGAATGTATTCATATATTCATTTACTTTTTAAAATATGAGTCCCTTTTCATTAACTTTGACTGCAATTGTATTAACTTTTGTAATGTCCTGTAAAATCATGTATTTTTTTATATTCACTTATGTAATGAGTTTTTTTTCCCTTTAAAAACCTTTGAACCTTTTTAATATTGCAAGTCAAGTTGTTAATATTGCAACGGAATGTTGCACTTTATGCTTGTAAGATTACAACAAAGTAAGTCTTTGTTTTTATACTGTTTACAACTTTTTCTGTCTAAAATCAGTATGACCTTTTACTTTCAAACAGGCAATATTTCAATAGCATTTTTTCCTAATGAAATTGTTAATGTGTCAATTGCTTTACTTGTTTTATTTCTCAATGGGCTTTATCACTTTGGAGGATTAGCTTTTTGCTTTTGTGAATTGTAATATGTCATTGTAACATGAGTTTCTTGCAAATGGTCAACTTCGCTACGGTACTTGGGGGTGCACATTACCTGGCGTGAGGATGTTGAGGAGGATCCTCGGAAAGCTCCCAAAATGCTTGCAAAGCTTTGCATGAACAGAAGAGGATGCCGACGACGCTGCGGAAGGAGACGACGTGAGATCGGGATGCTGAGCCTGCAGCGTCGCCTTGGTCCAAACAGGAAGCCCCGGCGAGTCCAAAGTCCGGCACTCGGATGGCTCCTGTGCCGAATGTCTCAGGGGCGCTCGCAGCAGGGACCCACACCGCTCTCCAGTGACAACTGCGAGCAGTGGCGCATGAGGGGCGCGCTGGTGGGCTCCACCATGGACGAGGTAGGGAACAGCTTGTACCAGCCAATCACCATGCTGCTCAGGTCCAGCTCCTCCAAGAGGATGCGGGCCACCCCCATGAAGCACTTGCGTCCCATGCGCCCGTAATTGCCCCAAACGATCAGCTGCAAGGAGCACAGCAAACAAACAAAAGCGCTTGACATTCTTGTTGGCCGTTCTTCCTTGCTTCGGGCAATTGAGCAGTTTGAATTTTGGAAAATCGTTTTATCACAAACCTGCAAACAAAAGAGAACCAAAGCCCCCCAATCAGTCGCCCATTTTGGTTTTAAGCATACATTTGGGCAAATTTGAGACTGAGGGTTCCCAGGGTTCTTGCAAGACAAACTTCTCTGGGAGATTTTGTCCGATCATAACTAAATTTGATGCACTTGGACAGATGGATGATGGCAAATTGCCAAAGGTTGGATTCATCATCATTGTGTGTGGGCAGACCACAACAGCGAAATTCATATGAAGTCGGTGTTTGACGTACCTGGACCACCTTCCCCTGGGGGCTCTCAGAGAAGACCAGCACTTGGTTGTAAAGAGGGTCCAGAGACTTCCTGGCCGACTTGGTCTTCTTCTTGGCTACGCAGGTGCCATTCTCCAGCAAGTAGACTTTGATGTAGGCCGCTATACGCAACACAGTAAAACCACACTCGTATTGCAATTGACACGCAAATCATTTCAGGAAAATGGATTTGCTTTGATTTGTAATTGAAATTGTATGTTATAGGGATGGGAAAGTGACTTTGTTTTCCGTTTTTTTTTCAAGGTGTCATGCTCTTTTGTGTTTTTGATCCGTTCATCCTTTTTGGTCTGCGCTGCTTTATTCTTATGCAACTGCTTAGCATTCCACATTACGCAACAGCACAGATTTAATAGTCTCTTGTTACACAATTCAACCTGCGGCTACTCTTGCTGTGTGTGTTGTGTCCGGGGAATTACCGGGAGGCCCCTTGGAGCCCATTTTCATGGTGAGTCCTCTAGCCTGGACCACCTCCACTTCCAGACCTCCGTTCCTCTCCATTAGGCCGATCTCCACATCACCTGCATGCGATTCATCACAATCACCCAACATTTAAGAGCCGGACGAGAACACGATCAGTTTGCAATTTTAAAGTTCCTTTGAAAATAAAGATGTAAATCTGAAGTCTGAAGGAGCGAGTACGGCCACTGTTGCCGCCAGCTGCGCTTTCAGATCCACGTCAGGCCGTGTGGCGGTTGCATAATAATCGACTGGACCCGGTTCTGTCGGCGTTGCTCGGCCAAGGATGCCGAGCCTCTGCCAGGGAGTAATGTGACCCACTTACAGGACGTCCTCACGCTGAATAGCAAACACTACAGCATGTGGATGCAACTCACGCCCTTCGCTACTTACAAACAAGCCAATTTTTTGACCGATTTGCCGAAATGAAGGCATTTTTTCGACAAAACAACCCAAAGTTGGGTTTGTCCAGTTTTGAACCCAACATGTTTAAGTGTGGACAACAGCGTGGCTGAGCATCTCAGCCATTTGGTAATATGCTCGATGCGAACGAGCCATCTCACCCATGGACGTCATGGCCAGCGTCTGCCGGCCGACAAACTGGGCCGGTCCCATCCCGTCCAGGAAGTCGCTGAACTGGGCATCAGAGGCCAGGCACATACCGCTGTAGTTGAGGCTGAAGACAGAAAAAAGTCACACGGTCGGATATTTCTGCAGATTCAGCGACACAACGTGAACAAATGTTTTTGGGGTATTTACGAGACGATTCTGGTGGAGGAAAAGGAAGAAGCAGCAATTGGACCGGCCTTTTAATTAAATGCAGAGCATCCTGGCAGTCGTTAGTGAATAATTTACGGCGCAACAAAATCACCCAGCCAAGATTAGTCGTTGACGCGAAGGTTTTAATATTTTACATTTGTCAAGTGGTTTAGTAGCAGCACACTCGCCAGCGCTAATAAGAAAACTGGATTCAAATAAGAAAAGGATGATCCTTGGAAGCGATCAGTGAGAACGCTTGCCGAATTTCATGCTGCAAAGTGAAACTGGCATTGGGGCTGAATTTTGCAAAGAGGATTCAACTCTCGTTTTTATAGTTGACATTTGTCAAGCGTGCTTGTTTAACAGCCAGATGTAACGAGGTCACGCCATGTGCGAGCTGTATTTTAATCATGCAATAAGTCCGTCCATCAACATCAGCCCACTCTCAGGTTACAACGCTGCTGCGGGGATTATGTTCAAAAAAACAGCACAATTTAAAAAAAAAACTCGAAACCCTGAAAACATCCCACACAACCAAGGTCATACTTGATCCACTTTTCATGATGTGACATCTCAAGTCATCTGTCTGGCTTCACGGATTTTGTGCAGAGCAAACAATCTGTGCAGGCAGGCCACTAAACCGAATTGAATCGTCACACGCTGTCATATGCTGCCAATTCTTAGACGGGAAAAAAATAAATCGATTCTGTTGCCATACGTCTGCTTCAAACCATAATAGCCAGACTTCCGGTTTCTTTTCTTGAGACTTTTTAATGGATCGACCCATGAAAGACGTTTGGAGCAAATGACATGTTGCAAAGTCAAACTGGCTTCAGGGCAAACTTTTAAGGACACTTAAGGGCACTTCAAACCACTTGTGTCTTGTCAGGCACGGCTTCTTAAGAATTTTTTTTGTAAGTCTGCTCATAATAGATAAAATGTCATCATTTGCAGATTAAAATGATCTTGCGGAGCTGAATTCTTAAAAGCATTCCACGATGCGCTACCAAGAGTCATCAAATTTGGCCGCCAAGCTCCACTCACAAGTAATGAGGAGGCGTCACATGCTCGTTCCTTCCAAAATAAACGTCGGGCCTGCGAGCCACAAGCAGAGAGCCGTGCACGCGCGTTGGTTCTCATCTCACGCCTGCGCGGCACGTCGCCACCATCACGCTAGGTGCGCGCGCCCAGGATTGCAAAAGCAGTACATGCGCTCACTTGGATTGTGTTTAATATCGGCTTGACGTATACTACGCGAGAAAAGCTTTGCCAAAGTGATGAAAATGCGGAAGAAAGTCTCATTTTTGTCTGTACAGCAACATTGTGCCAGTGCAGCAGCAGCAGCAGCAGCGATGGATTGCGCAATCACCAAAGTGCGCTCTGACAATAAAAAGGCAGCAGATGCCAATGTCCAACTCTCACTATTAGCAGGAGTTCCACACCAAGGGAGGAAGGGCAACAACTTATTTCGCGTCACTTGTCAATTGTACGCATCTTTGCCATTGACTCGCCATAATTTCCTTAGCCAATCAACTGCTGGCCTTCCCTGGGGTGCCGCCCACTTGTGTCTCCTGTCAGCCTCTGATGTTTTGCTGCACATTTGGAGCCAAAACGCCTTAGTCAGAAATAGAAAGCGAAACAGAGCGTGCCGTGTGTGAAAACCAATCGTCCTCTGCTGAGTTTGCCCCCCTCCACTACCACCACCCCGCCCCTCCGTCCCACTGAGATTTGAAAGCCCCCACCAAACCCCCTCTTATGTAACTGCAGGATTTCATAGCCAGGTTGGCAACAACCTGTGTGTGTGTGTGTGTGTTCTACACTTGTGATGTCATAAGCCTCCAGAGAACACAAGGTCTGTAGATTGGGATGCTGATGCTGATGCTGATGATGCTGCTACTGCTGCTGCTGCTGCTGATGTACTGCGCCTCCAGTGCCCAAAAGTGTTTATTTGAGTCTAACATGAGATGGGACGCCACCTGTCGTGCTTTGCTCTTCCAGGAAGTCCAGTAAAATGGAAAAATGTCACATCTGGAATTTATACGTAGGTGCCTGCCTGGCTTTCACAGCAAACCCCGAGTGGGACACGTGCTAAATAAAAAAAGAAACGTTTCATAGCCGTAAGAAAAAGCGCCATTCAGAATCTGTTGCTTCTTGCACAAAATTGGCAAATCCGAGACGGCCCATATTAAAAGACCATAGGTGCATCAGCATCACCGCTGCATGTCTTCAGCGAAGGAACTTTTGCAACCTCGTGCGGCCAAAAAGCATGGCGGACGGCGAACTCACTTGCCCTCCGAGCCGTAACTGTTCATGCTCTCCTCGATGGACTCGTGGCTGGCCTGCCGCGGCGGCCGACTGGGCATCTCCACTGCCAGGCCAGTCTCCGTGCTCCTCTGGATAGCGCCCTTCAACTTACGCCCATCTGGGTCCACTACACAAACACACACACACACACATGCTCACAGGATATTAGAGTGTTTTAAAATCGTGTTTCACTGGCTGACCTTGAAAAAAAAATTTATGCTGCCATAAATCACTATTCCAAGTTGACACAAAGCGAATGAAAAAGCAAAACAGGAAACACACAAAAACACACTCATCCCAACACAACAAGACAACGATAACACACTGGCATTATGGCAGCAAGCAAGGGGGCCTGTGTGTGTGTGTGCGCGTGTGTGTGCGTGACCTTGTTTTTAGGACACAAGTGTCTCCTTCTTACAGCTCAGACACTCACTCAAACTGACTCAGACTCACAAAAAGTGGGACAGAGAGTCTGACCCCCCCCTCACACACTCACACACTCACACACACACGCTTGGTGTCTGCTATTAAAAGCTACTCTATTCAGCTGCAGACGAGCTCAGACACACACTTGCTCTGACAAACACACCTGCACACTGCAAAATAGATTCTAGTGTGTGCAGATTCGAAAGTAAAATCACACACAGCAGCATAAAAGAAAAGAGCATCCATCCCTCCATGATCTTCATTTTCTCTTTCTTTGAGACAAATGGATGCAACAAAGCTGCTTCGGTGCCCACTGGTGGACTTTTGGAGATGACGTGAGCGGGAACAGGGAAGGGGATGGGGGGTGACCCAAAACAGTCAGGAGTAAAAGATGGCGTGCCGGGAAAGGAGGTCTGCTCCACTGGGAGGAGGAAGAGGAGGAGGAGGAGGGTTGATGATAAAGCACGTGAGGGCCTCTCAAAAGAGCATTTTTGACACAAGACGGCCACCTGAACATCAAACTGCATGTTCCCCATGACATAAACAATTTGACCTCCCCGTGGACAGCTTAATGAGAAATCCCCACCCACCGGAATGGCGTGGCATGCTAGCTAGCATTGAAGTTGGAAAACGCTAACAGAAGCAACCACATGTGAGATGCTTTCCCGTCGCCCGAGAAGAGAAAGTACAGCGCGTGCATTCAATGACCTCCGATGACGGTGGACTGCCGCCAAATGTATGACATCATCGCACGGAAGTGGCGCCAGACAGAAACATTGCGAACTTGATTCCAAAGGTAAGAGACGTCGTTCGTGTGAACGAGACACGTTGTGAATTTCAGCCATATTGAAGCTCCGTTTTGTTTTTTCAATATGCCGCTTTTGACACTATGTGTTGTTTTCTTAGAGTTTGAAGCGGGGCAACACGTGTCAATCATGTGACCAAGCCGTTTGCGCCTCTGGTGGATTTTGGAGAGCCTCCACCGTTGCTCGTCCATGCGTGGGTTCAGGGGGGTATCATTGCTGACGCTATTGCCCTTGCAAATTGGAGAAATCTTCTTGGCCTGATGACATTTGACCTGGACTGTCTAGAAACGGAAGTGTTCATCCCCTGATCGTCCGTATAGCCTCAAATTTCCAAGCGTTGATAACTTTTTGAAAATAGGACTTCAACATGGCTTTTTCAGCATTGAAGTCTTTTATACAGACGAAACTAAGGCGGATTTTTAGACCATGTCTGAATTAGAAAAAAAAATTGGTAAAAAAGGTGTCTTTTCTGTTATCACTGGAATAGTCGGAAAACGGACAGCCGAGACAGAGAGCCTCACGCGCATGCACGTACGTACCTCCGTCGTCCTCATCGAAGGAGTTCATGCAGGGGAAGTAGATGGCGAGCGCCTCGAAAGACGCCGACAGGCTGATGCGGCTCTGCGAGCGCTCCATGTAGAGGCCGCCCCCCCCGGTGGACCCCCCGCCCGCCGCCGGGCCCGGGTCGGCCGGCTTGGCCAAGCGCGGCTGCTGGGCATTCTTCACGCGGAGTACGGCGCGCGGCGTCTTGCACGGCGGTCGTCGGCTGCCCCCCGCGGCGGCAGACCCTCCAAGCCAGCCGGGAAAGGCGAGTCACAAGCCGGGAAGACGTTGGCGGCGTGCGGCGGCGCGAGGAGGTGGAGGACGACGAAGAAGAGGAGGGGGAGGAAGAAGAGCTCTCATAGAGGATGCTTTGTTCCTTGCTCCCAGGTCCCAAAAGTGGGATTTGACGCCGTCTTAGGAGAGCTTGCGGAGCTGTGCGGGTGGTGCTCCGCGGCGCATCTTTACGGTGGGGAAAACACGGGGCACCGGAGAAGCTGGAGGGAGAAGGTGATGGCTGCGGCCGTCGATCGCCTCCCGGGCTAGGTGATGCTCGTCTGGGAGAGTCTGGCAGGAATGAAAGAGAGCAGAGGAGGAGGAGAGGAGTCAGCCAATCACAGGCAGAGGAAGGAGACGGGGGCGTGGCTGTTGGCTGGAGGACGAACCATCAGGCACAATGATGGTGAAATAAAAGTCATATTTTGTTAGCTACATGGCTTAAAAATGGGGGTAGGGACTTTTAGTTTCGGAGTCATTTTTTTACAATTTCCGGAGGAAAGTCATCGGAAGCGTGTTGCTGCCACACCAGAAAAAAAGTTCAGTTACGTGATCAATTTCACTGCAAAAAATGAATTGTTTTGATACTTCTCTGGTTTTTTTTTTATTCGGGGGGAGCTCATATACTATTAAAAAAAAGTTTGATAAGTCAAGACTTCATATACAGTAAGAACATTTGGGAAAAAATACTAAAAATTTAATAGTCCAGAAAAAAGTCATTTGAATGAAATGTCATCAGATAAAAGAAAAGAAGGCGTCACCAAGGTAACTGGGCAACTTGTCACAATCAGCTGACAACGGGACAGGAGGAGATGCTCATTTTGCTATTTCAAGCATGAATAAACATGTACAACGTTCAGAGGAGCAACATTGTCAACCCGTTCTGGCTCTCAAAAAATTAGGTTGGTTTTCATGAAAAAATGTAAATGTTTACATTATGTGACTGTTTGCAGTCACACTGACGTCACACAGCGTCTCTGGAAGACATCCGTCATACACGATGAGTGAGTATGTGTGTGTGTGTGTCGGTGCCATTGGAGATGAAGAAACCCAGGAGTTAAGCTCATTTTGGTGTCCGCGTGCACATAAAAATGTTATGTAACCAAGGCTGTCATGATGGATTACCAGGTAGCGAGTGTGTGTGTGCGTGTGTATGCCTGTGTGTGTGCTTTGCAACTGAGTCAGAATTTCAACTAAAAAGACAATCACAAAATGAATTTTGAGAAATATAGAAGACACTTTTTGGAAGGCTTTGATGTTTTATGGTTTTGTGACCCATTGTCTATGATTTATGATCTTTGTTTAATAACCTATTGTTCTTTTATGGTTTTATCACCCATTGATTTGTGATGCATGACTCATTGATCTTCCTTAGATGATTGTGCTCGCCCCTCCCCTCCTGTGTGCCCATGATTAGTTTGGTTATTCTCACCTGCTTCTTGTTACCTGTCGTGCATATAAGTCCCGTCTGCCCCTCACGCCCATTCCGGGTCATTGCGTGTTGTTGTCTTGATGTCGGTTGGTTGCTGTTGTCTTAATGCCTTCATGTCCTTTGTTTCGCGTCCCTGTCGGTTAGTCCTTTTGTCATTTGGTTATGTCAGTTTGCCGAGTCTGTTAGTTTGTTTTGTTGTAGAAAACCTGGTCCATCTGATCCGTAACAGTTTGTAAAACCATTGGTGTGCATTTTGACTAGCATATGCTCAGATTCCGGTTTTACGATCCAGTAGGCTTCAAAGTTATGTTTAGGGGCCCTTAATCGCCTCTGAATGATCTACGCAGCTAACTCGACACAAAATGACCAGTTGTAGCTACTACGAGCTAAACTAACCAGTCACCTATACTGCCAAAAAGATAGCTAATCAATCAACCAACTAACAAACTGAGCAACCGACCAACTAAAAAGACAACAAGCCAAAAATGTCAATAATTTAAAAAAAAGGGAAATAGGTCGCTTTTTTTTTTAGACGCCTCAGCCTCGTTTTTGCCTTTTTTTTTTGGGTGAAAATGGGCCGAGGCTTCAGACCCAATTTATTCTGAAAGTAGAGCGGCGACTCATTGTCATCTGAATTTCGTTGCATATTATCACCTCCTTGTCTTTTCAACAATCCCCGGAGCGCAAGCTCGTCGTCCGTCAAATCACTCGAGACTTCCATACTGACGGGATTAGCGCCATGATTGAGCTTTTGCAGGTGCGTCTAGTTTTTGATGGCACCAAAGAAAGGGACAAGTGCCCCCCCCTTGTTCTTTACTTGATTGATTTCCTATGGGAACAGCAATTATTGAGGAAGAAGGAGCTTTCTAACCTTGATCAATTATTGGCTTTTGGTATATCAAGCCTCCCTTTGGAGTTGAAAACAAATCAACGATTGATCGGTTAATAGCAATAGGTCACCATCTGATTAAATTGGACTCATGGAAGCATGATGAGAAAAATCTTTACGAACCTACTACTAAGAAGACAATGACTTAGTCCATTTCTCAGGTATAGTTGGATAGTGAGTCTGCGAGGTCCTTCAGAGAGTCAGTTAAATCGGTTGTCAGTTACTCTGTGGGTTAATTGATTCGTTTGGTAATCCATTTGTCTGCTGTCCAGAAGTCATTGTTGCTTTGCTGGTTAGTGAGTTGTTTGGTCAGTTAGTGAGTTCAGTCAGTTAGGTGGTGAGTCAACTAGGTAATCAGTCAATGCGACCTTCAAAGACACATTTTGTCCTTCGTTGTATTGATCGTGATGGTAGCTGACGTTCGTGCCCTGCTCCAGAGCCCCTTAGAGAAATGAATAGAGTCGTTTCTTCTGTCCGTCATCCGTCTCGTTCCAGGTTCAGTGGCTGGTGACGGCGTTCCCCAGGGGTCCGTCCCCCGACATGTGATGGAGAGGCAATCTGTGGCAGCGTTACCAGCGTTTCATTGCTGCACGACGTCATTGGATTTCCTCGTTAAAGTGCCAAGTGCAAGGCAAGCTTGCATCAGCTTAATCGTTCCGACTCTAAGCTGTCGCAATCTTTTTTGGTCAACTTGAACCAGTCCGGGAGTGACAAATAAACAGCTTGAAACGAGCAAACTTTGCCTTTTCATCTGAGAATTGTGAGATGTTACGCAAATAGGCATACTTCAAAACGAGATTGTGTTTTATCACATTTAAATGAATGTGCGGGTCAGCTCAAATTACAGAGTAAATGAACACAGTATGATAACATCAAAAGCTGTTATCGATAGCTTTCGTCCGGTGACGCCGCTCGGCAGCCGGCTTGTTGTGAGCAACTGGATTGATTTTCAGTAGCTGGAAGGCCCCCACAGCCAGTTGTGAGTTATGACGCTTCAGAAGGTATCGATCACGATGCCGGCGACGTGATTGAAGACGCCTCCCTGACATCGCCATGCTGACCACGGAAGTACATTGTACACCCGGTCCTGCTACTGGCTGGAAATACTTGATAGCCATCACATATGTACAGTTTAGGAGATTGTCTTTACTGCCCCTGGTGGCGGACAAGGGGAGTTGCAACACACATATATAAACGTCATAAGAGGGACAGTAATGAGGAGATGCCCTATCCAGTTGGTAGTTTCCGTGAGACCCTTATGAAACCATAAAAGTCCAATTCGAAACAAACTGAGTCTTGTTTGAAAGGAATCCTAACCCTGTCTTAAATCTATGATGGAAAAGCTTAACCATATTCCAGCATTGAAATCATACTTTGAACGCCTAAGTCTTGTTTGAAGCATTGATTGTACATATTAGCTTATGAGTGGGTGCTTCGAGTTTGTTTACATCACACCCTAAAAGCAAATTCGTGTCAGCTGACACTGGGATGAACCCCCGTCTGACAGCAGCTGCCTCTCGGAGACGGTCACCATGGAAACGTGTACGTCATCTTTTTTTTGGGCTTCCACTTAAATTATTGAGGGCCGCTTTTGGGGTGAGAAAAAGAGTCCAAACATTCTTGTCATTTTTTCCTCCAGCATTATTGCTTTATTGAGTTCATTGTTGAAGCATTCTTCATGCAGGACATCACCTTAGAAGTTGTCTTCAGCCAGCTGTGTCATTGTAAATTTACATTTGGAGCTACACAGAGCGTACTCTCTTTGTAAGATTAACTCTAAAGTTGGGATAAAACATGTTTGGCATTAAGCAGCAGCAAATTCATTTTTTTTTGGCACTGTTGCGTTGACGTGATTGTGGGTTGTGTTGAACTTGCGTTTTAAACTTGAGCATTTTGACAAAGGCACTTGGCTTACATTCGATCGTCCACTTGCTCATTTTACATCATTTTTGTGTTTGTGGCAAAAACACTTATTGTCACAAAATGACGCTTTCTGAAATGTTTACTGCTACAAAACCTATTCTTACTATTTTAAGGCATTAGAAATAAGGCAACGCAAATTGTAAAGCTACTAAGTTTTAGCTAACAAACATTCCAGCATCGAGTGAGAATATGAATCAAAGTACAAAATAATCTATTTCTGGTTAATACAAGTGAAGACAAGACACAGCGATGCTACATTGTAAACATCTGGAGTGTCATTTCTCCTAATGGCCATCTAGACTTCCGTGTTGCTATGAAAACAAAAGATGACGCCATAGGTGTGCGTGGTGTTGTCATCAACTGCATAGTTAGGAGGAGAAAAAAAATGACTACAAATACTACTTGTGCATTTGAAGCAAAAAAAAGAATGTGTCAAGTTGCTCAAGCCCTTGTGCGTATAAAAGTGGTCCGCGGTCCAAGAGTAGCTATTCATACGAAGGTGTATGAGGACCACACTGAATATAATGAAAATTAATTGAAAAATTAAAATAAAGTGGCAATATCCCAGAGGCTGAGGGAAACAAATAGATTGTGTTTAGTTTTTGTAAGTGGTCTCATTTGGTCCCAAACTTCTTTTTTGGACTGATCTTTTTTTTCAAAATTAATCAGGCTATGAAATTGAGAAGGAATTTGAGAATTTTGATGAAAACTGTCAGACTCCCTGCATATGCATGTTTTTTTTTTTTGTGTATTTTAGAGACCCCTTTTTTGACTCGATCCTCCACTTATTCACTTTCTTTCATGGGCGTTATTAGGAAGCATCCGTTATTTGTGAACTTCAGGATTATATATGGTCTCAGCGGATTTCTTTCAAAACATAACAAAAGAATAATGTAAAAAAGCAAACTTGTTCCTGGCTTTGTATATTGGCCATCACTTAAGCGCAGTCGATTGGTCTGTTGTGGCGGGAGTGCTTGAAGGCGGCGGTGGAATGTGGCACGTTGGGCATTCAGGCTTTGACGGGGGGCTTGAGTGGCTGCAGGCCTCTCATTTTGAAGTAGGACACCACTTGGGTGGGCACCTCAGCCAGCACCGCCTGGGCTAAAGTCGCCTGGGGGGCCTGCTGAGACCACAAAATTTCACTTCAAAAAAGTACGGTTCACCAGTTAAGGCATGGTTGCACTCACGTCTTTGAACTTGAGGAAGGGGACAAACTGGACGATGTCTCTGGCGACGGCCTCTCCCACCGTGGACCTTAGCACGCCGTCGTCTCCGTCCAGCAGCTCCATGGCTTTAAAGTCGGCCGGTCCCACGCCCACGATGATGATGGACAGCGGTAGGCGCGAGGCGCGCACGATGGCATCCCGGGTCTGGTCCAGGTCGGTGATCTCGCCGTCGGTGAGGATGAGGAGGACAAAGTATTGCTGCGGACAGGAGACGCCGTCAGTCCACGGGGCTCGGCGGCGCCGCGGGCCTTTTTGTCCTTACAGATGCGCTGTTGCTCTGGGCGGCGCCGGAGGCGATAGAGGCCACGTGATTGATGATGGGGGAGAAGTTAGTCGGCCCAGAGAGTCGGAGTTGAGGGAGAACCATCCTGTAGGCCTCCACGATGCCCTGAATGCCTGAATGAAGTGTTTATTTTTTTATCTATCCGCTGTGCACAACATGAGGAGTCGTATTTACGACTCGGCTATTTGTTGGCATTTGCGCAAAATGAAGCAAAATGTTGTTGGTACCTTGGCAGTTAGGGTTGCTCGGGTTAAAGTTGAGGGCAAACTCATGATGGGCGGCCTGCGGGAGCAAGAAAGTCAACACAAATGTACTTGCATCATTGACATTCAATTTTGTTCAGTCTCGCAAAATCAGCCCGTTTTCGTGGAGCACTCGAGTAATCAGACGACGACTGAAATCAGTAGATTTGCATGATCCTAAACAACCACCCAATTATCAAAACGGTTGATTCATTTGATAAATGAATCTGGTTGTCAAATAATTGCTGCACCCATTATTTCTTCCTTTTCCAAAAAGGACTTGCACTTTGAAGTTAGTGAGCACCTGGTAGTCTGGAGGAAGTTTGGCTCCAAAACCAAACGCAGGGAAGAGTTTATCACTGAAAAAGAGAGACGAAAAAAAATCCATTAGCCAAAAGGTAGACACTACAAGCTCCATGTTGCGGAATCCTTCCGAAACCAGTCTGCCAGATGGATTCAACAGTCAAAAGTGGTACTGACGTGTCGTAGTCTTGGACGACCTGCCCCACCGACCACAGGGCAGTCAGGTACTGGTTCAGCCCATCCGGACTCAGGTAGTGGAGAGAATTGGGGGAGCGAGGGTCCCCGTTGGAGCCTGTGAAATCGATGCCCACCTAGGCACGCGCACGCAAAACCCGAGTGAGTAGATACATCACAACACGCGTGACTGAGTGAGTGAGTCGGAACCAGCGCCCTCACAGTGAAGTTGATCTGGCAGCCGCCCATCACGTAGTCCAAGAAGCTGTGCTGCGTGGCTAACTGTGACATCACAAACAGGAAATCCAGTCAAAATGTACCTCAGCAAACCGCACTTGGAGAAATGGTATGAACAGTGTGAGTGAATCAGTCAGTGGTACCTTGCAGCTCTTCACCGAGACCACACCCGAGTTTTTGTAGCTCTTCTTTTTTTTCTGCTTGTCTGGATGGATGCAATCAAAGGCCACCTGTAACAAAGCGGGAACAAAATGCAGATCACTAGGAGTCATCTTGAGGTCCGCCGTTCAAATCTGCCAACCGACCGGTGAACCGGAGGCGGCCTTCTGCAACTCCGACACTTTGGTGGTAAAAGAGCCAATGAGGTCGTGCGAGCCGTCGCTGTCGTGATCAGAGCAATCCACCTGAGGGCGACAAAGGGCGCATCAAGGGCGGCGGGGCGGGGCGTTGGCTGAGCAGCCGCGTTCCAATTGGCTGGAACCTTGAGAGGCCTTTCCAGATCGCTGCTGCAGAATGTCTGCAGAGGGACGGTGAACTTCTTCCAGCTGGGACTCAGGTTGTTCTTCACCACCTACACACACACACATGATGACAGAACAGACAAACACACACAAATGCAGTCATGTGTCAACAATCGTTTGGCAAAAACATCTTCCTCCTCATCCATCTGAGCATGTGTGCACCTCTGTTCTGTGGACCAGCTGCCATTTTCCATCATCTCCTTTTTTGAAGAACTCCAGGAAAGGGTCCGACTTGCCGAAGGTGTCCTGAGCGCACGTGAAGGCAAGTATCGACTCATCATTCTTTTATATTGGACAAGGCTCTTGCTCGAGTCTTGCTTTTTATTTTTACTTTGGTTGCCTTTGTGAAACTAATTAGGCAGTTTACCTTCTTGTCCAGATTTTTAGCCTCCAGCTCCAACTGAATAGATCGGTTGTCCTTTATCTCCTCTGCGGTGATCTAAGCATTAAAATGTGATACTGTTAGATTAAATGATAATATATTACAGTATAGACGGCCTACATACCGTAATGCTTCCTTTGCCAGCAGGCTTCCCTTTCTTCAGCTGCAGTGGTCTGGTCAGAGTTTTACTAGAAACGATCTGGAGCAAACATAAGACACACGCAGACTCACAGATCTTCCTCCCTTTCAACATGGCGGAAATGTGGAGGGACCGGCGTCAGTGTTCCAAGATCTCAACTGATCTGTGTTTACCTGTCCCAGGGTGAGCTCCACACCTCCCAGGTAATCATCGTCGCCGAGGTCCCGGGACGCGTTGTCAATGTCGTAGACGCCCAGTTTGAGGTTCTGCACGGTCTCAAAGTGGTAGTCTAGACGTAAGCGCTGACTGAAGGATGGACTGGAGTTGTTCTCAATGCGCTCGGTGCGGGCCAGCTAATGGGAAAGAAGAAATGTCGAGAGATGACAAAGATGCAGACGACTAGCCTGTGCACAAATATCACTTTAGTTCATAAATTAAGATTTAATATTCTTGAAAGTAGTTTTGGGCCAGATAACAGCTTTTATTCTTGATTTATGAATTAGAATGAATCTGGAGGTGCTTCTAAATTTTTGACTGACGGTGAACGACTCCTTTGATTTGAATTACCTCAGTCCAGCTGTCTTTTCCAGAACGCTGCAGCAGCACACATAGAGGATCCGACTTTGAGCCCACATCTTTGTCCAACAGGTTCGAACAGGAGACAGTCAGCTCCACCTTAGACACACAGTCTGCCATCTGCGTCAAAACACAATTTAAGAAACTTTTAGGTTTTATAGCTCTAGATTTTTTGATACTACACAAGATGTCATTCAGTCGAGACCAAACAATCCATATGCTGTTATCAATTAATCATTTTTTAAGCACTGTGAAGATTAGTAGTGGAAGTGCTGAAATGTACGAGTCCGAGTGTTGGGCATTGCAATAAAAAGTAGTGGCTCACCATATCAAAACTATACTATTAGAGCACATCAAAACTTTCTATGAAAACTATACCAGGAAAAGGAGGAAAATAAAACGTAAATACAATGGCGAGAATTACGAAATTCTGCTATTACACATGCAGAACACGGTCACGCCCCATTACGGAAGTGGGATTTTCGACATGTTAAAAAGTAAAATAAATACATTCAATCCGTTACAAAAGCGGCGTAGAGGGGAAATTTCACACACATTTAACTTTAACATGCGACAATAACTAAGTCATAAATCGGAGAAAAGTAAGATCATCATTTCTTTAGATCGAGTCCATATTTAACAAGGGCGTAGAGCACATATCGAGAACCTGATGCGACAAACCATCAAATTGTCTGTATGCAGAACAAACACGATTACCTGACTTAACTTCAACATCAGTTTTTTAATTCGCAAAATCCACAATTTTGATCTAAAATGACGAATAAGCTGCCAGACAGACCGACCAAATTCACATAGGAAGCTTCAACCAGCCAGCAAATTCTTGTTTTGATTGGACAACAACTTAAACGAAGCGTCCTCTTGATTGGACAGAAAGGATCATCGTCATCATAAAGGGCAACTTCCGGACTCAGCCATTCAAAATAAAACACAGCACAGTTCAACCAACCATCACCGACATATACTTGGGGGTCAGACGATTATGCTTATCCAATTAAATTATTAAACCGGGGATAGTGATAGTACGTTAAATATTCAAATGATATTCTCCGTTCCACGTGGTAAGTACAGTATTGTAATTTAACTTCCCGCTTCTCTTTGTACACCTTGTGAAGCGTTTCCTCCTCAGAATCATGTGTAAACAGCGACGCTGTATTTTCACTGTGCTAAAATGACAACAGATAAAAAGTCAGGAACATACAATAACACGTGCCGCTCCACTCACAAATGTGCCAAACATATTCCGAGCCATTAAACTGAAGGGCATAGTTAAAGCGGATGGAGCGCACAGCCAACTTCCGCAAATCACCGTATGCTTCTTTTCCACCATTTGTTTTTAATAACATCACAAAAATCAAAGAAGTATATAGTAATTCATTTTTTTTCAGCGAATGAAAGAAATGCTCAATAACTTATCTCAAGAAGCATCCACTTCCTTCTGTGCCTTGACAACAACTGTTTCTTACTGGTCTTTTTTTTTTTGTATAGTAAAAGGGTCAACACACTACACAGGAACGCTTGATTTAATATTGCAATCTCCACAGCATCAATACATCTGAAATCGTTCTAAATGAGACCTTGAGGTCTTTGTTTTATGCATGCCACGTTAAGATTTTTAATGTAAACACATCTAGTCAGACATCAAGACAAATATGAACGTTGTGCATCAAAAGTGACAGCAGCAGCAAGACCCCACATTTAGTGAAGCCATCCTAAAGACACTCAGCCTGGTAGCTATTTTTCAGATTTTTTCAAAACGTAGTCCTGACTCTTCAATCAAGCCTGTTGACAAACCACTTGAAGTGCGTCTTTCAATGCAGGAAGAACGGGGTCACACCAAAGAGGGTTAAAAACAGTGATACAATTTCGAGAATGTTAAAATATTACATAAATTAAAATGTAATATCCTGAGAGTTAAGCAGCAATTTAAAAGGAGTAATATTACAATTGTTAAATTTGTTGCACACTGAAGTTATAATCTCACAAGGCTCCAGACTTTTTTTTGTTTACGACTAAGGAAACATTCAGTTCATCCCTTTTCACTATATTACTAATAAACAGGATAACAGGATTACTTACTGGTCGCACTGGTACGAATAGATGTATTGTCTGAAATTCTAGAAGCAAACTTGACTAGAAGTTTGGAGTCCTGCACAACAATAATATTATGGTTTACCAACTAAAACCTGGGATCATATTAAAGTAAAATAAAATAAGAATAAATTATATGTATATATAAATATATTACATTTATCAATTAATCTGAGGGAAATCTTATTTTACAGGAAAAATGAAACGACTGTAATTGAGTCTATCTTCTTTTAGATGACAAAAGTTGAGAGATTCTGAAAGTGTGACAAGTTCCACCAATGGTAGGCAAAACAACCACTATTAGCTGTATTTCATTCTTGGAGTGCAATACATTTTATTTGGAATATTTCCTATTCAAGCGCTGCATTGCAACAATATTAAATGATGACTACTTAGGTCTACTGTTGGCAATTCACCATTTTTGTTCCTTTCTAACTTCCCCCCTTGTCATTTCAGTGCAGCCCCAAGACTCCTTTGGGTTGTTGTCAGCTTCAACAAGTTATTCCAAAAAGACATCAAGACAGCGGCAGAAATCAGCGAGTAATGGCAAAACAATGAGGAGGAGACGAGAGAGCAGCAAGTCGGCAGAGCATGGACAGCGTCCTCCTGTACATCCTTTTTATTATCCAAAAAACACAAGTAAGTATCAAGCACGTTGTTTGAAAGAAATCATGGTAACATGTAAAAATATCTCAAGTCCAAACACATACAACAAAAATGCTACCAAACTAAAAATCTGCCCACTCAACAGTCCTCACATCTACTTTGTGTATGTCATCATCATGTATGTTTGGGTCTCCAAACACAGCAACATCATCATTGACAAAAAAAAATATACATGTCATCAATCGATCGAACATGTCTGGCATGAAAAGAGAAAGAAAAGTGTGTCCCATTTCACAGCATGGCGGTATGTTCATCGACGTGCCGGTACACCAGAAAAAAAGCAAATTCAAGCAAATGGCAAAGTTGGAAACTTTCCATGAGAATTGAAGGGGACAAACCAAAAGATGGAAAAAAGAGAACCTTCATAGGGCGTGACCGATTTAGATTTGTTTTTGCTGACACAAAAATATATCAGAAATAAATAATAGTTTGGTGCCTTAAGACTTACACCACTAGAGAGATGAATTACAGGCAAAACATTTGACCGTTTTACAAGACTTTGTTTCATTTAACTTGGCGGAGCAAAATCTGCCAAAATCTGGGGTGGGGAGTGTTGCAAGATCATAGTTGAGATGGGTCTAAAACTTCATTTTAGACCATTTTAAAAGCGCTAATATCGCCCGATAAATCTGATCCGATGGATGTTGGCGTACAAGAAGTTTGACTTACGGGCAACCCGACAAGGGTTTTTACAGTTATGAACCGGCGCCCGGTGATACAAATTCAAATCATTGTATGTATTGCAAATCATCTTTCTCAATTTCTGGTGAGGCCAGCCATGTTTGTACAGTATGAAAACAGATATACAGCACATTGATCTAGTTCCGGCTTCTCATTAAGCCGCAGTAACAGCCGGTCTCATTAAGCCGCAGTAACAGCCATTCTATGCAGAGGATAAAGAATAGATGCTGGCGAGTACTTTTTTGTCCTTTCTGCGCTGGACATTTTAACTTTGAATCAGATAAGTGGTTGCTTTAAACAGCACTCGTCTGTCAAATTTGTGCTCAGTTGAAACCAAAGAGGTATCCAAATGATAGCCCCTATCTGCCAAAATTCTTAATATGAGTCACTCATGTCTCAAGGCAATGCCGTTTTCATTTATTACCTTCAATTCCCATGAATTCCAAAGGACAGGTACAATTGGGGAATATTTTAATTTGTCTTCATATTCATTATCCATGGAAATCTACTGGGGAATTGGCAAAAATGGCCACCCTTTTGCAGCTAACTGCAGTAGCAAAGCATTAATTAGCTCCTTTCCATCATCATCATCATCGCGACGCAGGAGCACAGAAACAAAAAAGCAGACCTGTCATGTGGAAAAAGTAAAGCACAACAGAGGAGATCATTGTACTCAATGATGACAGCAAGGGAACAATCTGACTCATTTTACCACAACGACGACGACATGTAGAGATATTAGCATAGCAACACAGGATGTAGCGGCGTTAGCGTAGCAACCGCAAACAACCTCAGCGGAGCAACATGATGGACACATTGAGGTAGCAACATGGGTGTTACCATAGCGACAGAACATGATTCAGCGTTTTGCCCAGGCAAAACATGTCAATGTCGTAATCATCAAGTGAGTGCCTTCAAAATGGGCTCGAAAATGGAACATACAAATCTACAGGGGGTTGTGTTATGCTTTCAAAAAAAGTTGTGGGATAGCATTTACTTACAGTAAGACCCCTTTCGCACTGAGATGGTATGAGCTGGTTTAGAATTAGTGGCAATAATTAGTACTAGTTCTCGGGTGTTTTGCGAATTTGAACCGTTAAAGCAGTCGGAGCTAAAACAATCATGAAAATGGGCCCGGGCTTGCAGCATCTTCTATTGGCAGGCCTTTTCTCAAACTGTCCATTGGAGCATTTCTCTCGTTTTCCATACGGGTTTAACTTTTTTGTTTAACCGGATATGAGCCTCTATGTGCCGCCAGAACAATCTGCCCCAGGCTCTCTCAAACAGTATCGCTAGCTCATGAAACTACATTTGAAACTCCTCATCAGGCCGGAGTGCTGGCCCCTGACTGATGTCAGCACTTTTGGCTGGTCAGAGCAAACCTTGGACCAGCAAAACACATCAGTCTTGGGTGACTTTGGTGTATTTTATTCAGTTAGTTACGTGTTTTTGTCATTTTGAGTGCAAATGTTGATTCTGAACGGCTCCAGATGATGTAAAGTGTGTGCTGTTGAATTGCATTTTTGTGGTCGTATCACAATTACAGTGGCCATCAATAGCAAGTAGCAAATGCAGGAGTCGCCACTGGCAACCAGTCAACAAAAAGCCAGCAAATTCTCACCACCAGTACCCTACTAGAACCAGCTCAGCCTGAAAGGGGAAGATTTCAGTCAGTCAGTCAGTCAGTCAGTCTGCTTCAGTTAGTCTCAGATTCCTCAACCCAAGCTAATTTTGACTTTCCGTGCGCCAATGGGCCGGTCGTTCAGGTCCATGACGGCAGCGGCGGCCTCTTTTGGGTTCTGGAAGGCCACCATTGCCTCGCCGGTGGGCAGGCCTTTGTCGTTGAACTGCAAGCAGACGGATCCCGGAAGCACCTCATAGCCATAGAAGAAGTCCATGAGCTCGTCAGCGGTGACGGTGAACGGCATGTTCTGCAGCTTGACGACGGTTGGGGCGGCGGCAGAGGCAACAGAGGAGCGTTGACTGTTAGGGTTGTTTGGTGCTCCGGGGGGAGTCGGGAGACCCTCCGCACCTGGGTTGAAACCCGGAGGTCCGCCGGGAGGCGCGCCCCCTTGACGCCCCTGGTTATTGTTGATGGGGCCAGGGCCGCCTCTGTTTTGCGCTCCTCCGCTTGGTTTCCTGTTGCTGTTGTCAAAGGGCACCAAGCCTCTGAGTCCATCCTGACCAAACATAGGCGCCCCTGCTGCGCCCGGTCGAAAACCTGGCGGTTCCAGAAGGGGGGTTCCCTGAAGACCCGCAATTAGCGGCGGGGTGACGGCAAGATTGACTTCGCCGAGTCCTACCGCCAACGGAGGGAGGGGAGGGGGGCCTGTCACACCGTTTCCAGGAGTAGAGAACGGGGGCACAAATGGGGAACTGTTAAGGTTACCCATCGTATTTCTGAGGAAGTTAAACTCCTCGCCGCCAATCCCTGTAAAGGGATTCATGTGGGGCTGCTGCTGAACCGTCTGAGCCTGCAGGAGCTGGTTCTGGCCCTGCTTCTGGCTCTGCTGTTGGTTCTGGTGTTGATTTCTTTGGCCCCTCTTGTTTTGGGGTGGGGGGTTTCTCTCAATCTCCTTCATCTGCTCAAAGGTTACGAGATGAACGAACGCATCACGGCCGTTGAGCTTCTGTCGGTGAAGCCTTTCCGTTTTGCGGGCGTCTTCCTCGGTCTGTAGCTGAAAGACCGCCTGCCCTAAACCATTGCCGTGGGCATCGGTCAGGACCTTAAGCGTGTCTTCGTAAATCCCAATGCCTTCCAGGAAGGCACGCACGTCCTTCTTGGAAATATTGTAAGGGATGTTGGTGATATGTGCACAGTTCCTCTGTGTTTTGTGGCCATCCTGGTTCTTACCATCGTTCTGCATTGCCTCACGCTTACGAATGGAGTCAATCTTTTCCAGCATTCCCTTGTAGCTGATTGGGTGTACCTGGATGAAGCGCGGTCCCATGTATTGCATGTGAGAAGCCAGTGCAGCCTTGTAGTCCTGCTCCGTTTTGAACTCCAGAAAGCCTTCTCCTGTGGCTTGCCCATTGGGGCCATAGGCAATGTACATAGTGTCCTCCACCACAGACAGGTTCTTGAAGAACTCTTTGATCTGTTTTTTGTCAGCCTCGTAAGGGAGGCCCTTTAGGTAAACGCAATACTCTTGTCGATGCGGCGATCTGGACCTCCCTCGCTGATCACGGCCAACATCGACGGCTTGACTACGGCGTTGGTGCTGGTCTTGCGGGTGAATGTTTGGTTTGGCGCTATGCTGAGGAGTCAGGCCCATTGTGCTATGATTGAGGTTTGCCCACTGCCTCTCAGAGCCCGGGGTGACCTCAATGAACCTTTGACCCATCATGCCGCCGCCTCGCTTGACAGCTTCAAAACTATCTTGGGGCGCGAAGAATTTGACCATGGCTCGGCCGGTCGGACGACCCTGCCCGTCTCTCAAAAAGCGCACTCCGTCCACCCCCAGACCCCGGAAAAACTCCCTGATCTCCATCTCTGAGCAAGAGAATGCGAGGTTCTGCAAGAGGACAAACAACTCATCTGGACCGGACACGTTAACTCCGGTGGCTGCAGCGGCCTTCATGTGAGCCTGGAGTCCCAGAGACGCAAGAGGGGAGAGGGGGTTGAACAACATTGGGTTTGGGGCACTGAGGGGGAGGCCTGCGGCAAGTCCTCCGGGCGGGGGCATGGTGGGGTTGAAAGGTGGCATAGAGGGCATGTGTGACAGGTGAGACATTGGCGGTACAGGAGGTCCATGGGAAAGTTGGCTGACAGTAGGGACAGGGGGTAGGGATGACATGGGAGGAGGAACTGTGGCTAACGTGGGCATCCCCGACATGGAGGGCATGTTGGGCATGGGGGCGATAAGCAGGGGACCCGCGTTGAGCGAGGTCAGGGCCGTTGTAACAGCGGGGGCGGTGTTGTAGGAATGAGGAAAGTTGGGCATCATACTCGCCAGGCTAGCCGCGGCTTTGTGAATTGGGGTCTCTTGTGAAGAGGTCGCAGTCACCACAGCGGGAGTGTTAGTGAAAGCGGGGTTTCCATGGCTACCACTTCGCCCCGCTGCGGCCGACTGGATCGCAGGTACGGCTGCCACGGAAGATTGGCGATTAGCCGCCGTGGGCGTGGCGGTTTCAACCGCACCCGTGCCGCCCTCAAACCTCCGCCTGCTCAACTCAATCATGTTCTGCATTTCCGTCTTGCTGCTGAGCAACAATGACACTTTGGAGCCCTTAATGGACCCACCTGTGCGCATCATCCCCAGCCGAGCGTCCTCGTCGGTGGCAAAGACAATGAAGGCCTCGCCATGCTCGCCACCCACGATGTGCACGCCCCCATCAGGGATGGTGAGGCCAGAGAAGAAGTGCCTGATGTCCATGGTGCCGGCCACTATGGGCAGACCTTGCAGTCTGATGACTACCGCCATACTGACAGCTAATCAACAGGCCTACAACCTGGGGAGAGAGCAACACTGCCGTCAGATAAGAAGCAAAGTAGACCAGACCCGTGGTTTCCAGATGCCCGGCAAACATGGTATGACAATGCAGAATTTGGGGGGGCGCTCGAACCAAACATTTGGAAACCAGCAGTTCTGTAGCGAAGAATGAGGGGTGAAAGAGCGAAACATTTGCAGAAGAACAAGAAACAAAGCTCAACTCCAAGCCCATCTTTAACACTTGAATTTAGACTACTACTTGGAGAGTGATGAGCTCAAGCTTCCAGAACACAATTAATATCCGACAATAACAGTTTGAATTGGTATACAGAAATAATAGAATTGAATAAATGTAGCAGGACAAAATTGTGCCAAGATCATGAGCTAACGTGCTAAAATGTGCCTCATAATTAGTCTTGGTGAGAGGCTAGCTTTAAGAGTCCACTTCTCTTGGAGAAGCTTAAGTGACCCGGTTCAGCCTAATTTCCCAAAAGCTTCCCGCTTAAATCTAAATCCCAAGCAAAACTGTGACGATGTAGAGAATGGAGAAGAAAAAAAAACACAACAAACAATAGCTCATTTCTCTAAGAGAACTTGAGAGAAATTCCTCAAAAACAGTAAATCACTGTAAAAAACAACATTTGGTCCAATTGTCAAATGAGATGGGAACAATTGCAATGCTCCTCAACTGGCTTCATAGTTTCGGGCTACCTAGGATGCGGGCGTTCTGCTGAACACCAAAACCAAGCCTTGACAGTCGTACAACCTAAAAAAAAAAACTTTTTTCTCAAGACCTACAAATGCATGACAGTAAATTACAACAGGAAGCCACCATATTTAAACAATTCTGCAACAGCACACATGATCATAATACCACAACAGCAGAGCACTACCAGAGAAACGGCAGAAAAATAGAACACATCAGACACATCATTGACCAAAATCGCGCTCCATTGTTAGCATGAGCAAACAAACAGCCAGCAAAATACCAGCAGCTCAACAGCAAAGCACACAGCAGCGCTATGACATTGCGGACAAAATCCTCAGAACACAGCTCAGGAGCACTACCAACAACATTCGACAAAATGATACACTCAAGCTTCTTGAATTTAGAGCCAAAGTCAAGGAATGCCCGTACAAATCATGCCATCAAGACACAGAGTTGTGAGGGATGTTGACCAAGCCTGTACTTTTAAGAGGCTAAAATTATCTGCAATTGCCCAAAATAAAACTGTGGTACCTTGACTTAGCAGTCAAATCCATGCATTTTAAGCAAAAGCCCAAAGTCCATGTCCCGTCCTCGGAAGCGTACAACTCCGGGCCAGTACAGAATCAGTTATTATTGTGCAAATAAAAACTAACCAAAATATGTTCACATGGTCAGAACTCTTAACAGGTACTCGACTTGTGTTTTTCCACTTCTTACTGATCAAAATCAAAAGCAAGCTTCATACATATATACCACTGAGCAAGTGAAGTGAACAAATTGTTAGATATGCAAATATGCATTAAACTGGCAAATTTCCAAATATTCTGTCAAGGCAAACCACAACTTTACAGCTACGTTGCACCACGCAGCACGGGACAATCCAAAGAAAAAAGCAGTCCACAGCACATCTCGGCGGCCTTCAATCGGGGGTAGCATGGCGAGAGCAGTGAGGGCACATAAAAGGAGACAAGAATGGTGCAACTCTAAATGCAGCAACACAAACAACTAGTGCCCCTTTGGTATCGGTTAAACCCCACCCGGGGTACTTTCTCTGGACCGGGTACCACCAGTCAATAGTAAGAAGAGCCAAGCTGTCCATACGATGACAGTCCGCACTGGAATCATAAACCATTAGGTCACCCTTGTGTGCTAAAGTCAGCTGGACCGCTTGATGGTAATATGACTTGAATTAAAAAAAAAAAAAATCAGCAACACCTCTTCAGAAGCAAACCACAAAATGTTTTGCGTGGGCACCGGACCATAGTACATCAACCAGTAAGCACTTTCAGACTGAAAAAAAAAAAAAGGTAAGCATCCGGTGTAGTGAAGAGAAAAGCTTCCATAATAAATTGCACAGAACCCAGCAGATAGTAGACACACATGATCCTTTTAAATGGCCAGGAAAAGCGCATTCATAAGACACAGCAGATCATTGGGAGCACAGCCAGCAATAAAACATAATGACCTCAGCCTCAAAACGCAGCAAATGTCTCCATTTGGGTGTGTAAACATACACAATGTGGGTATTTGTTTGGATCCAACTCATTCAATTACACCCACTAAAGCAACAACCCAACATGGGAAGTTTTTTGAGCATTTCAATTTGACAGTTTGGAAAAAAATTAGGCTCAATCCATCACCAGCCTCCTTTTGCTGGCAGATTTGACGTTACCAACCCTGTGCTGTGCTAGAAGCTAATAAAAAAAAAACTTGGCTTACATCCTTCCATCACTTTAACGACACACTAACATCGGGTAATTGACACAATAATAACACAACAATAACGACGTCATAGGTATCGATCTGAGCACGGCTACTTGAAGTACTGTATCATCCCGAACGACGAATTAAACACGGGTTTTTATTGAACTAAGCATCATTATAGACGACAAGACAATATTTGGACTTTGTAATACTAATAATAACACTAGTCAGTACTAATTTTGATAGAATCGCATCAACGTAAAAAAGCATGCGACGCCCCATTAGCTACTTAGCTGTTAGCCAAACCTCTTTTGTGTGTGAATGTGTGTGTGTGTATATAGTAGCGGACCATAGTCGCAATTTTTCGGCATCTTGTGTCCTAAATCTTTTAGCACTTGAAGCATTTTTTTCTTCTAGGAATTCTTACCGAGGAATCTGTCAACTAACACACTCAGGTTTGATTCATGCACCGACGTCTTGGTTTCTCACTTCAGTCTGCAAAATAAAATGGCTTTGGGAAAAAGCTCGCAGGCTGATACCGCAATGTCTGCTCACGAAATGTCGGCGGAAACAACGCGATAGTTTACCGCGAGAAGCTAAAGTCGGCGCATTGTCTCCCTCTACCGTGCGAAAACGGTGAGTGAATTACAATGTGTGGTTGGAATGAATGCTTAGAACTCTATGAAGACAGTTTTAACTTGTAAAAAATATTTTCTCGGCCACAATAATAAAAAAGTCGTGATTATTCTGTGTTTTGGTTTTTTCCATCTGCGGTTATTTTTTTGTCCAAGTGGGCTTCCGTAGACGCTTCCGTTGCAGATGTGGTTGCCGGATGCAGCGAAAGCGAATCCCACATGTGAGGGTTGTAAACACGCGTGACATTCCGCCTTTTAAAGTGACAAATAACGGACAGAATGAGATCGGCGGCTGTTTAGCAAGTTGAAGGTAGGTTATGGTTGTGAAACTGCACGTTCCACCATCGCTGTCCAAGTGACGCTTGTCGCTTTTCCCGCGGTGCAAGTTACCGCGAACTAAACTAGCATGAATACCAATACTTCTTACGGGTTTTCCTAATATGATCGCAGTTGCTGTCCCTAAATTATTTACTTCTTCTAGATAAAGTGTCAGCAGAATCACTAGGTATCTTACAAATCATTTTTTTATCTCACAAGAATGTTTCAAAACTTGAGTTTTATTTTGTGCTTGTTTGAAGATGCTGAGCGATTCTGAGGCCGCCGAGCTGCTCTCCTTCCTGACGCCTGCGACACGGCCCGATGTCAAAGGTCACACCACCAGCTACATCCTGGGCTTGTCAGGAAACAGGTGAGTGTCAGTATGGCGAATGATGATCAGGATTTTGCCATCAAACTATTCTGTTTTATACAGAGATGGCTGCCGCTTCCTCCGCACCAAACCCGACCTCATAGCCGCTCTTTTCGCTCTGACGTCTGACCCGTCCATCGCCATCGTAAAGGACTGCTACCACATCCTGATCAATCTGTCGGCTGACGAGACTCTTCACCAGGTAACAAACCGCCACTGCGTCCTTCAAAGATTCATTCGGTTCCATACACATTGGGACGTCAAGTTGACACAATTTTCGTATTTTTGGTTCTCAACACCAAACCACAAAATAAAATCCAGCTCCAAAGGCCATGCTCCTTCAAGGCACACAACAGTGTTTGTGACTTTTGGCTTTTCCCCAATTTATAGTAATCACATCACAAAATGTGTTTGTACCCGGTCAGGTGTTGCTGAATGACATCGGCATGGTCCCCACGCTGGTCAGGAACCTCAAAGATCCGGAGTACTACTTTTCTGACCAGATCTGCACCATCCTCTCCAACCTGACGCGCCACGAGAAGACATGCAAGATACTCTTCAAGGTTCGCTTTGACCCCACTGGGCTATTTACAAACACCTTCAGCTCGGATGACCTTGCCCGTGACGTCAATTATATTCATTACAGACTTGAAACTGTCACTATTGAAACAAAACCTGTTCAGCAGACTAAAGACTACACCAAACTAACTTTGGACTATTCCACACTTTAAATTAAAGACCAGATGTCAGACAAGACCAGACTTTATTTTTGATTAGGCCAGACTAGACCTGAGCAGACCAGACTTTATAGTCACAAAGACTTTTGGCTAGATTACTGGGTTATTTTTGAGCCAGCTGTTTATAGAGTAATGGACTCTAAAGTTAAAAATGGAACGCTGGTTGTTTTTTTAGGTGCTCCAAGAGGAGCTTGGCCTGGCTCAGCTGGTGGACATGTTATGTATGGAGGCTTACAACCCCCACGCCAAGATGCACTATCTGGCTCCGCTGCTGTCCAATCTCACGCAGCTGCCTGACGCTAGACGCTTCCTGATGGACAAAGACAGGTCCGTTGTGTTACCCGCGTGCAAGGCAACGGCTATGCATGTGAGGGGGAATTGATTTGTGTGTGTTGCAGGTGTGTGGTCCAACGCTTGTTGCCCTTCACACAGTTTCAGGCGTCTGCGGTGCGGCGTGGCGGCGTCATTGGCATCCTGCGCAACTGCTGCTTTGACTACGGTGAGAAGCTGTAGTGTCAGCATGAGAGATGGCAAATAGACAAAGTTGTTTTCAATGCTACAAAATAGTCAAGAAGGGTCCGTGGATGTGCGGTGCCCACCTGTGTTTTTATCTGCCCTTGAGATGTTGGGACTATTTGGGTCATCAGAATTCATAGTAGCAGAAGAAAAGTGATTTTTCCTCAGTTGTCGTCACATGATTGTTCTCCTGCAGCCAATCACGAGTGGCTCCTCAGCGAGCAAGTGGACATCCTGCCCTTTCTGCTGCTTCCACTGGCCGGTCCGGAAGAGCTGAGCGATGAGGACAATGAAGGTTCAAGCTCCGACTGGTCGCATGTGTTGTGGTGATGATGATGATAATGATGTCATGGTGGTGTAGGTCTGCCTGTGGACCTTCAGTACCTGCCAGAGGACAAGAAGAGAGAAGAGGACCCCGACATCAGGAAGATGCTCCTGGAAACGCTTATGCTGGTAACAAACAAAATGGCGCGCATGGCAAAAGTACTTCCACTTTATGCATCAGCCGGACTATTGAGAGTTGGGTCCAAGAAAACTCTGGCAAAAGTTGAAGTGCTGATCCAACTCGTTTTCCTTGAGTAAATTAACTTGCTTACATGTTCTCAGCATATTGCACCTGTGTTCTTCTCGCCCACATCGATATCGTCTGCTAGCTGACGGCGACTAAAGATGGCCGACAGACTCTGAAAGACAAGAACGTGTACGTCATCATGAGGGAGTTCCACCGATGGGAGACGAACCCCAAAGTCACCAGCGCATGTGAAAAACTGGTTGAGGTACGATCACTCTTAGCTTGAGGGAGTAGGCAACTTAGGCAACTGAATAAGATAAACGTTTCTTTGCGTAACATCTGCAGGTGCTAATTGGGGACGAGCCGGAGCAGGGCATGGAGAACCTGCTGGAGGTCAACATTCCACAAGACGTGGAGGAGAAACTGAAGAAGGCAGATGCCAAGGAGCAGCAGGAGCTGGAAACGCAAGAGGAAAGGACATAGAAACAACAAAAGGCGGAGCAGACGGAATAACGGCAATTATGAAATATTTTCATAAGCACGTTTTATAATGCGGCGTACGACCAGGAAGCACGCATCTATAATGCTAAAACTGTGCCGAAAACAGACAATTACAATTAATAAAAGAGGCCATCGCCCATTCATCCACTTTCTATAGATTGCTCATTCGAGTCGATTATGTTTTAGTTCATCACAATGCAGGAAGGATGCGGTTGCCAGGTTAAGCATGCATAACTCAGTTTAGCCAGCAGAGGACGCCACCGCTTTACCCATTTTGCTCTACTTGACATTTCCTTTCGTTGTTTTTGTTTTTCTAACTGCACATTTCCGGGTTTCCTTTTTTTAATTCCTTTTTTTAAGTTCCTCACGTTTTCATTGCGACAAGCTCCCGGAACACTTTTCATCTCAGTCGTTTGTATGCTTATGTGATGTCATTACCAGAGCCACCGAAAGCAAGTCTTTGTTGGAAGTTCAGAAAAAAAGTCTGTCTGTCTCTGTCTCTGTCTCTGTCTCTCTCTCTCTCTCTCTCTCTCTCTCTCTATCTATCTATCTATCTATCTATCTATCTATCTATATATATATATATATATATATATATATATATATATATATATATATATATATATATATATATATATATATCTGACCTTCAGGCAATCGAGGGTGGGAACAGAGCCAAGTATGAGTAATAACGATAGTGACTTATTTCTACACACGATGAGCCCGATTCAAAACCCCACAGAAAGCAAAATAAAGAAGCTCACTCAAAGGTCACACTGTAGCCAATTAGCTGCTGAGGTTACCATATTCACTCCCGTGTTCGGGTCCTCAAGGCGCACGGCCTGTGTGTCGGGTACGTGCTGTACGTGACCAATGAGACGCTTAGATTTTTTTGTTGGTACTAACTGTAATTCTGACTTTATTGTTGCCAGTGTCATGGAGAAAACTCTAATTAGTCAAAAATTAATAACTTCCCCTTTCTGTGATTGCTTTGCTCGGTCCAATTTAAAATGATTGTAAAGTAGGCTACCGCACTCAATGCAGCAAGACTAAATGCCTCTCTTAAATTACGCAATCTTCAAGTTGACACACACGAAAAAAATAAACCAGATTTCGTCTCAGTTGCATGCCACGACTGTCAATCAATTTGTTTATCTTGGCTCTGATTGGCTGTTCTCACAAGGCTCCACCCCCTGAGGGGATTGCTGTACTTTTCCACTCCAAGTGAAAAACTATCTCCAGTCCACTTCTTCTCTTCTTCCTTTTCCTCCTGGCAACACCGAGCATACCTTGTCTGATTGGTGGCTGAACAAAATTCATTAGCATGTTATTAACTTTTGTATCATCAAGAAATGAAAGAAAAAGAGACACTCCTAAGTCAGTGATAGAAAGGTGGGGAATTGTTATATAAGTGATGAGTAAACTGTATGAAAGCAGATCAGGTACTTGGCTGGTAGATCATCTCCAACATCTTGCCACACATATTGAAGCATCTGAGCTTTCTCTGGAAATAGAGTGAACCAGAGAGCAGAGCCAACTGGACCTGTAGGACCAGCATAAAGTCACACATTGCAAACACTAAAACTGCAAACACACCCTGCAGGTTAGCGTGACACCTCGTATGTGTGCTGTATAATTAAATATTAAATATTTTAAAAAAAAAGGTTTCTGACTTCTTTCAGAGTTCTGACACTTTTATCTTGTAAAACATCCATTAAAAATAAAAATAGCCATCTCCATTTGGGCTAAGTTTAGGCTTTTTTTTTTTACTTGCAAAAAAGAGCCCCCCCCCCCCCCCCCCCCTAGTATTTTCACTTTGTTTCCCTCCCCTCAGTTCATGTAATTCTGCAACTTTTATTCTTACACGGCTTTTGGGCAGCTTGATTGTGCAAAAACACCTACTTTTATTCATTTTTGTTTTTTCTCTCGTGTTAAAGGGCATCGGTGGATCACGTGCAGCCAGCTCAATGCTGATTGGCCGCTTGGACTCACACCCACTTCAATGTGCGTGTGGGACAACAGTAGCAGTAACAGTAAATCAAACGTCCATTGTTTTATTTTTTCCGATAATCACATTTATTTTGCATGTGTACAACCTACTAAATTACAGTGGATGTATTTTCCCCTTTTGTTGCATGATTCCATCTCGATTCCTCAATATTCCGTAATGACTTTGGCATGAGCGGCCACTGTGAGGGTATTTTTTTTATGACATCAGCATGAACCTGACACAAAATGTTGACTGTTAATGATGGAAAGTTCTACTTATAAGTGAAGTTTGTCAACAAAGACCAAGATGGCCCCCTAAATAATGCCAAATCACAATATGTAGGGTTTCACTGTACTGTACAACCAAAAAGTAGTGAGCATAAACCTACCATTAAAATTAAAATTAACAGAATCGCCTTAGCTTGAGCACCAAAACATTGAATAAGTGAGTTTCCCATCAAATAATGACGGATAGGTTAAAAAAAAAAGCCAAACCTCAATTTCTTAAATTTTAATTTATTCTACATATTGTTTTTCCAAGTGGAAATCCAAAGTATTGTACAAAACACCTTTTTGTTGACAACTCCTGAAGACAAAAGCACAAACCTACACTTTTACAACGTCAGAAAGTCACAGAACTGTGCAAAGTCCCGTTGCATGAAGTTGTGGCTTTGCAGGAGGTCGTCCTCGGATGGGAAGTACTGCATGCTGTCCTCATGCTGGACCACCTGGTCCTGCCGCGTCCCTGTTGCCGCTTCAGGTTCTGGTTCCGAACCATCTGGCAGCGCCCCCCTGGCGTTTTCCAGGGCCCCCAGGTACGAGTCCATGTCGGTGAGTTCCGATTCGCTATCGGAGCAGCTCCCACCGGTGTCGCTGCCCACGGAATCGGAACGCATGTGCATCATCTGATACTTCTCGTGCATGAGGAACTGGTTGGTGTTCTTGGGGGCGCGCATGCCCCGAGCTCGCTTGCCTTGGACGTTGATGGGCCGGAGGCGCTGCAAAGTAGTGCTGCTGGTGGGCCTTTGGAGTCTTGCGTGATGATGAGGATGCTGCTGCTGCTTCTTGCGTCCTCTCAAACAGACACCGACTGTCTTGCGCTTCTCGCTGCGGGCCTCCCGCCGAGCTTCTCGCCCGCACACCTCCCTGGAGAGCATCTTCTTTCAGAGTGAAACTGCTTTCCTTGCTCACATCCTCAACAAAGAGGAGTTTTTCAGTGTCTCGCCGACGGCCCCCACCGGTCTACCTTTTGACAATTTTGTGGCTTTTCTTCTTGACGTCTGGCTTGGGCCGGCGCATAGCCTGCTCGTCTTCACCTCGTTTGCCCGCTTGCCTGCGAGCCTTCTCAGGCTGCGCGTCACGCCCTCTTCGGCCTTCGCGACGCTCGTCTTTCACCTCACAGGAGCTGCGCGCAGCGTCGACTGAGGTGTTTTGAAAGCGAGCTACCAAGTGGGCGCTTTAATAATGTCGAGGTTTTTTGTTTCTCTGATGGGTTGGGTTTTTTTTTCATCAAGTTTTAGTCTTCGCGGTATGACACTTTGTCCTTCGCTAAGCATCCAACTAAACTGTCACTTCTACAGGGCTGAGAGGACAAATAAAGGGGTAGAACGATCCACTGGCGGACTCCAAACGGGGGTGCAGCTCCACTACCTCCCTCTCCTGTCTTCTCTTTTCCTCCTCACTACTACCGCCGCTTCATATGTGTAGTAACGTTATGTAACTTATATCTACGTCGTACTATGAAGTCTTACCACGTATGTATACGTTTGTTTACGTGCTAGCGTTTATGATGGTGACCTATTCATTCACGCAAATGGTTCAATCCGCTTCTGAAACTGGATCCAATTCTGCTCTCATTGGAGCCCCGCCTACTTCCCGATTGACACCAGCAGCAGAGTCACTGGACACATTAGGGACGCTTGTTTTCCCCAAGAAACTATTTTTAAAAGTATGTTTTCATGATCCTTTTTTAAACCATATTTCATAAAGGGGGGATATAATTACTATTTACATGCGAGAGCGTTACATTCGTGTTTTGCTCATCCAGATTAATGTAACAATTTAACAAGATTTGCTCTGGCCAACCAATCAGTAAACGGAATAAAAAATGTGCATTTGAAATCTGATTGGATGAAGACGCAACTACTTAAAGTTCCATAAACGTTCTATTCTATGGGCGAAGCCAACGCCACAGATTGTGACTGAAATCTGATTGAACATAAAACGCGACAAGACAGAGAAAGAGAAAATTAGAAATTAAATCATTTCAAATAACCAATTGGAACTTCTCAATTCTGGCGAACACTGGAGCATTGGGCGCATGTAGAAACATGTTTGTATCTAATGATTTGGCCTGTGTGTGTCAAACTTGTCAAGTGTATTATATTCAGAAATAAACTTGCTACTGTGACTTTGCGGGACCAAGGGAGTAAAGTTAATTGAACGTGAAAGGGTATTACACATTTTATACTCATCATTGCCTCCATCTCCATCATTCAGTCACACATGTGAAGCGTATTATCTTCAGAGAGAAACTTGCAACTGTGATTTTGCAGGACAAAGGAAGTAAAGTTAATTGAGCGTGAAAGGATATTACACATTTTATACTCGTCATTGCCTTCATCTTCATCATTCTGTCCCACGCAATAGACTACAAGATATTTTCTAAACGACCAATCTGTGAGATCATGAAAGGATATCGCAATAAAACGTCGGTCCAGTTCATGCCCATCAAGTATGAACGTGGTGTTTAGCGACCCTATGTGGCTGAAATGCGTTTTACATATACGAGTCAAACCTGAGTTATAGTGACCTTATTTTAATGTGACTGGGCACTACAGGGCGTGGTCATTTGCAGTTTACAAATACTCGATTTGTAAACGAGTATTTACAAATCAATTAAACACGGAAAAAAGATTTAGACGTCTAAACGTCACCCCTGATCAAAAAAGGAACTGCAATACGAAAAGTGACCTCAAAGGGGTAGCAACACGTCGTCGCGTCCACCATATTGGAGTAAAAGAAGAAGTCAGTCGCTTGGCGTGACAACAAATTAAATGGCGGCCGACAGCGAAGGGGGAAATTCGAGCTACGCTGCAAAATATCGGGTTAAATGACAAATTTTATCCCTGACAGAGCTTAGTCTTTGTCCCGGTACGACCATGGAACCTGTCCCGTTCAGTGAGGAGCTGTCGGAAAGAAAAGTGTGCATTGTCGGCTCGGAGTTGGTGGAAAATTACACGGTAAGATTGGGCTTCCGCTTCTGAGCTTGCTGGCGAGAAAAACTCGTACCTACCCTGGCGTGCTGGTGAGAAAAACAGGTCGTGTTTAAATCATCGAATTGTTGCGTGCTTGCTTTGGGTCTGCAAGCGGGCTGCCTGCAAGCGGAACGGGCTATACGAGCTTAGCAAGCTGTCACTATCACCATCATCTTTCACCAAGTATGCTCCAACACAAGGAATTTGTCCTTGGCAGGCGGGTTCACTCTAGCATAATAGCAAAATAATGAAAAAAGACTACGTAAAATGAAATAAATCATCATCAACTGTATCATCAATTGTTTTATAATCAGTAGAATAGCCACTGGATTGCAAAAGTATTCCATAGCTTCAGTTTAACGACAAAGTGACTTTTTTGCCCTTTCAGGTGTACCTCATTGAAGTTTTGGATGGAGAGCACAAGTGGATGGTAAAGCATCGCTACAGCGACTTCCATGACCTCCATGAGAAGGTAAACATTGAAATCAGACCTCCAAAATATGTTTTTCATAACAGTAAAGTCAAGACTTGGAGACTATACTCATATAAAGTATTTGTCATGTACTGAGTGTTGGGTGTGTGGAGCCGGTTAGTCTGGGTGTGAGCATCTGGGTGTGAGCATCTGGGTGTGAGTTGTGACCTACAGCTGCTTCTCGCAAGTATTGTCGTGTTGGTTTTTGCGTGTCTGACTGTGTTTTCTTCTCCTCAGTTGGTAGCGGAGAACAAAGTGGACCGGCATCTGCTCCCGCCCAAGAAGATGCTGGGCAAGAACTCCAAGAGCTTGGTGGAGCGTCGGCAGAAGGAGCTAGAACTTTACCTGCAGGCGCTGCTCCAGCAATTCCCGGAGGCCACGCCCACTCCCCTCGCTGCATTTCTTCACTTTAACCTTTACGTGAGTCTCATGGTAGTCCTTACTTATTCGTTTCTCGGGTTTGGTAGTTTTATTTTATTTCAGTTTTATTGTAAAAACAAAAAAAACATTCAATTGGATCACCATTTGAAAGGTACAATCGTTGAATCGTTGCTTGTGCAGTATTTTTTTTTTTTTTTATCATCCCGAACAAATTAATTCACTATATTATTGTCGTGTAGCAAATCTTTCCAACTTGCATTTGAGCTGTGTCTAATCTTAGCCAGTCGTGATGTTGCTGTGTTATCTGGTTAACGAGCAAATAAAACAGTAGGCCGCTTGTTCCACCGTTGGCAAAAGCATCACCATGTGAGCCACCATGTGAGCATCACTTGAAGTGTGCAAATTGATGACGGCCGCAAGACCAAACAACAACACTACCGTTCACCAAAGCAGAGTTGTGCATTAGCTAGAGGCTGGAAGTGAAGGAAGCCAGTATTGTGAATCCTCTTTTTCCAAGTTCTTTCTTGACTCCATGATTTTTCTCACCTTTCTTTCTTTGTCCCAACTTTCTGTCATGTTGTCTAAAATGGGCACAACAGATGCCAAGGCGAATTCCACAATGCAAGCTGATATTAACAATTTCATCTTGCTGTATGCTAGATTTTTTGCACAGTTCACAACACGCTTCAGAGGAATGCACATCAATTCCCAAGTGGCACCGGGCGGATGTATAAAAAAAAAACTGGACAACAGCTGGCCCAAAAAATGAGTCATTTGAAAACCAGGACATATCCTCTACTTGAATAGCTTTTGAAGGATTTCCGACTTCATTGTTTTTCCTCCTTCAGGAGATCAACGGCATCACGGCCGCGTTAGCCGAGGAGTTGTTCCATAAAGGTTTGCTTGCATCCTTTCTACTAGCCCACCACACCCACCTGTTGAAGTATTTGACAATTAAATCGGGTCGGATTCAAAAATCCAATTAACGAGCGTAAACCTCCCGTGCCAGTGAATGAGTTCACATAATTTGCAGTGACAGAATGAGCACACAATTTGGTCACGAAAACATCCTCCGCCAAAAATGGTGCTTGTGAATAGGCGAAGAGTTGCTGGCCGCTGGCAAGGTGTTCTCCCTACGGCCACTGCAGCTCCACGCCGTCTCCCAGCAGCTGCGTCTGGCCAAGCCCACGTGCTGCAACGGTGACGCCAAGACCGACCTGGGTCACATCTTGGACTTCGCCTGCCGGCTGCGCTACCTGAAGGTCAGCCGCGCTCCTCGCCGCACCGCTTGACTCGCGTCTCCTTTTTCCAACTGCCACGAATCACCCTCCAGATCTGCGGCACCAGTGGCCCGGTAGGAAGCAGCAACATCCTGGAGAGGAATCTGCCCTTTGAGCTGTCTTTTTTCAAGTCACTGCTTCAGATTGAGGTAAAGGCGTTCACGTTTTCACACAATGCAAATTCCTCAAGTTTGTTTGTCTTTGGCTGTCCTCAGATCAGCGAATGCGCAGCTCAGCAAATTGGGGGTTTGTCTTCTCTGAGGTCTAGCCTGCTCACTCTGAATATCCACCACTCCACAGACAGCATGATGGTATTAATACAAATTTCTGGTGCTATCCTAACTTCCTAATGCGCGTTATGTGCTAATAAACGGGCTCTTGGCTCAGCTGCTCCTCGTCCCGGAAGCCAGCGAGTTCCCTCAGTGGGAAGCCGAGGGCTCGGAGCGTGGCTGCCCCGTGACCGCCGTGGTGCCGCGCTGGCGCAACCTGACCACGCTGGACATGAGCCACAACGCCATCGGCACCATCGACGGCTCAGTGGTGAGACTCGCCTGGTGTTTGTGGGATCTTTCCTTTCCTCTGACGTTCTTCACTGCATCACCGATGTAGAAACTGATTCCAGAGGTGGAGTTTCTTGATTTGAGCCACAATTGTCTTTCCTCGGTGGAAAACCTTCAGGTATGAATCACTGCTCTTGTACTGTCGAGAAAAAGAACAAAGTACTCTGTCAGAGCTTATTGACCCAAGGGCTGATGAACAGAACTATGCCAACTCCCTTGTTTTACAGCATCTGTACAATCTAGTCCACGTGGATTTGTCCTACAACAAATTGTGCACCCTGGAGGGGGCTCATACGCGGCTGGGCAACATCAAGACACTCAGCCTGGCTGGCAACCAGCTGGAGCGGCTCACGGGCCTCAGCAAACTCTACTCGCTGGTCCACCTGGACCTCAGCCACAACCAACTAGCTCAAGTAAGGCATCACATTTTGGAACCACTGCCCCAAGCTAGCCAGGGCACACACATCAGGAAGGAACACGTCCTCATCAATTTTGTTTGTGCGTTTGCAGTTGGAGGAAATCAAGAACATCGGCTCGCTGCCGTGCCTGGAGAAGATCAACCTTTCCTCCAATCCAGTTTGCATCATCCCTGACTACAGAACCAAAGTCCTGGCCCAGTTTGGAGACCGAGCAGCAGAGGTAGCCCGACCGTCACCGCAATGCTGTCTTGAGTGTGTGTGTGTGTGTGTGTGTGTCATTGAGCCATTCCCACGTCTGGCCTCAGGTGTGTCTAGATGGTCAAGTGACCACAGAGAAGGAGTTGGACACGGTGGAGGTGTTGAAAGCCATTCAGAAAGCCAAAGAAGTCAAAGACCGCATGAGCAGCAGCGACAAGAAGGTAGCATTTGTGATGTACAACAATCAAATGATCATTAAGCGCCGCGTTCCCCCATCATTTTCCCAGAGACGACATCAGGTGTGCTGCAAGAAAATATCTAATTTCACGTCATGGGTTAGAAAGCGCAAAAGCAATTTTTACCCTTGTGTCTCGGGAATAATCATCTCATGGACACTGCCCGAGATTTTGCCAACGCGGCCGTTCTGCTGGGTTCTCTGTGAAAGATCATGGCAAGAACAAAATGTCTGCCTTTCTTTTGGATGATTCGGATGGTGGCTGCTCTCTGAAGGCTTCCTTCCTCTCTGTCCTCTCGTCAGATCAGTGAGGAGACCGGGTTGTCTGCTGCTGCACCTCCTTGCCTCTCTCCTCCTCTCCCTCCCCCCTCCTCCTCCTCTTCATCTACTCCCTTCTCTTCCTCTTGCTGCACCTCTTTTGTTGCCCCTCATTGTCTCAGCTCTGCGCCAGCCTCTTCCTGTCAGGCCCGGCAGGCTTCCTGCACCAGCCGAGGTAATCATGTGCATCATCAGTCTATGATTGGCTGAGGGATGGTGGTGTCTACATGAAATTGCTGCATTTCCTGGTTGCTTCCGCACTAGAGCTCCTGCCCTGACGACTTCTTCACAATAAAAGCGACTGAAGGTACTTTAGTCCACTGACGCTCTCGTGTCTTGTTTGAAGAGATGACGAGCCGAGAAGAAGCCGCCGTTCCCCCGACCATCCTGCCTTTCCCGACTTCCTCCGATGCGCGCCTCTTACCTGCTGACACCACCCAGGTCAGACGCTCCGACCTGTTACCATGGCAACTATCTGGTTACTTGGCATAGATAAATGCAGTGATTTTCTCAAGAGTGTGACTGAAAACTTAAAGCATCTGGAATGTCACGTCAATGCAGATTTTTTTTTGGGAATATCTGGGTGCAGGTTGGAGACGCTGCCATCCATCACTCTGAACGTGGTCACCAAGCCCCTGCCAACATGGTCACATGGTCAGTGGCTAAATCTGATCAAGCTCCTTTCATAGAAAAACAGATTGTCAATAGTGTTCCTCTTGCAGTTGCCCGTGCTCCTCCTCCTGCTGCTCTTCCTCCTCTAGTCTGCCTGAAGTTACATGCCCGAGCTGCAGCGCCACCTGGTGTCCTCTGCTCACCTCTCGTCTCCTCTCCCTCACCGTCACCGACCGGCTTTTCACAGGCCTGCTGTCCATGCGCCTCCACGCCGCCCTCAAGGAGCCGGACGAGAGGATTGTGGAAGCCGAGGAGGAGGAGAAGGATGAGGAAGTATACCCATCCAGAGAGGTTTCATCCCATGTGGAGGGCACGCAAGTGGATGGTCCGCTCTCCAGGGATGGCTACTTTGAAATGGGACTAGATGATTCCGTTCAGGACTCGTCTCGTCATCCCGCCGGGCCCAGTGTTGGTCCCTCCGACCCATGCGATGAGGAGCGGCAGCAAGAGACTGTCAACAGTGTGCTTTGGTGCTATTGTCTTAAGCTGGAAGAGGAGACGCAGGAGGTGGAACAGAGCGTAGTGTGCGTGGTGCTGACGGACAAACGTTTGTGCTTGCTGCGCTTGTCACACGATAGCAAAGGGAACATTCTGGATGCAGGTAAAGAAAGAAACAAGTTAGCTTGTCCAGAACGGTACCATTGATGAATGGAATGAGCTGACATGCTGTTTTTGCAGATGAAGACCAGAGTGCGTCCACAAAGGCTCTTGTGTCTAGGCTTGAGGTGGCCCTCCTGCTGCCCTACTCCCAGCTGCTGCTTTCCTCACACACCGAGCTTCCTGCCTCCTGTCTGGCCTTGGAGCCCCAGAATGGTGCTGCCCGCTTTTACCTTTTCTCCGAGGCCCTGGAGCTCCTGAGAACCAGGGCTGAGCTGCAGAGACTGACGCAGCTCACGCAGGTAGCAGAAACTCCTCATCTCCTACCCCGCTCCCTCCTGAACTCCTGGGAAGCAGAGGAGAGTCAGGAAGCTCAGGGAGGCTACCTCAGCTTCCTCTTGCCCCCCTCTCCTTCTTCCACCCCGCACCACCTGTCGTACACCGAGGAGCTCCCGTCGCTCCTCTTCCTCACCCACCGACACCTTTGGGTGCTAAAGATGGATGTCAGAGAGATTGCGGAGAAAGAGCGGAGTACCGCTGGCCTTCATCAGGCTCCGTGCAGGCTGGTCCGCGTACCCCTCAGCTCTGTGGTGCTTCACCCCATTCAGAGAACTCAGACTGAAAAGGTGACCAGTGGGAAGTCCTGCCGCCACCCTAAACACCACTGCAGGTAAAAGGGCTTTGGAATTGCCTACAAATGCCACTGGAGGGCGCCACTTAAAACGGATAGGATCATAAAGTATCAACACCCTGCATCAAGCATGTACATAAATGCATTCAAGAGTGAAATTATGACCAAAGCACGGTCACGTGATGCTCATCAATAATAATAACTGGCAAATATTCACTTTATTTGGACCCGTGATGTCATATTCAGATTGAGCCACACGGCGGAGATGCTGCTGGCCGGTGGGAGTCTGCTGCTGCTCTTCCCGCTGGCCCAGGACAAGAGCAACTTCTTGGCTGAGCTGAGTCGGCGGAGAGTGGTTCTGGAGGGGCCGAAGATGGTGGCGCTGCCACTCCCGTGCAGATGCTGGCCACACTCGTGTGAGGCCGTGCAAGGTGATGACAGCCTTTCATTTGGGAGTTGCTTATCCTTAGCCGCTTTCTCCTGAAATTCTTTTGCCATACTGATACCTTCGATGGAGAAGATTTGCTCACCTTTGCTTGACAGTGACACCTGCTTTGCTTTCTCAGGTCACAGTAGAAATGCTGTTGAGAAGTGCTGTTGTTGTGCAAGAACGTCCAACACCAGCAGGTAAGCTGCTATAGCCACTTTAACCTTCATTTCTGGGTGACACAAAATCCAATTGGCCAATTTTTCACGTTATTTGGCTTTATGAAACCAGTACAGTCTTACATCATAGTGCACGCTTCCCCTGCCTGGTCCTGCTTACTCATCCATCTCTGCTTGCAGCTCCTCTCATCCCCGACTGGAAGCAAATCAGCCATCCCTCCACCTCACCCAGAGACTGTCCCCAGGGCTTAAGCTCCTGGCTGGGCTTGATGCGGAGCAGCTGCTGACATACTTCCGCAGGCACATAGCACACGTAAGGATGCTCACCTTGGGCTGCCATTTCAGCTTTTTCTGTGGAGGAGGCGTTGCGTAAGAATTCGTGTCAACCTACTTTGGGTGATTTGAGATTCAATTCCTGTTGTCATTTTTCAAGTCCGAGGAAGACGAGGTTCGACATGTCTTGTGGCTGTCCGCCGTCCTCTACGCTGCGCCGGAGACGGAACTGGCCTGCTGCCTCTTCCTGTCCACAGACAGCATCTACTTCCTCTTGGAAGACTCTGCTGCCACTCGCCACTGCCTCGCAGGTAACCACGTGCCTCAAAATCAACATCCGTGTAAAACCTGAGCCCTGAGTCGCTGCAATGTCATTTTTAGCAAAATGGCCGCCTGCCGAGGTGGATTTTAATGAAAGGGTGTCAAACCGAAATAAGGATGACTAAAAAGACTCAAAATCAATGTCCGACGATTGGAAAAATGCTGATGATCGTCATTGTCGTGACCATCTTGCACATCTTGTCTGCCAGAAACGGACATGAGCATTTGTCCGGATCCAAACGTGCGCCTTTGCTGCTGCTTGACCATCCGACTCGCCGATCTGCTCTCTGTCAACGTAGGCTTGTTCGATCAGTACTTCAGGCTTGTAGGTCAGTCTTCGACATCCCGCTCAGCGCTTCTAACCCTAATCCCCACACACACACATTTCTTTTCCAACATTTCATTTTGACTCTTCAGGACCCTCGGCCAAGCACATTGTTTCCTGCCTGAGCAGAGACAGTTATGGCACAGGAGTCTTCCTGCAGGAGCTGATGTCAACGCTGAGTCTGCAACAGAAGCTTCCTGCTCCAGAGCCCTCCGAGCAGGACTTCTACTCGCAGTTTACAAGCACCAGCTCAGGTGACACAGATGTGATGCAAATTGTCAGAGAGAAATGAAAAAACATCAACTTTCTTCCGCCTCCTGCAGGCAAGATGCAGAACTACGAGCTGGTCCACAGCAGCAGGGTGAAGTTCATCTACCCCAGCGAGGAGGAGATGGGGGACCTGACTTTCATCGTGGCTGAGAGGAAGACGCCCTCCTCCTCTTCGTCTTTGTCCTCGCGTTCCTTTAACGTGCTACTTTACCTGCTGGTGTTTCAGGTGTGTTTTATTTTTTTGCTCTGCAGCCATCAGTACAAAACATTGGATGCTCTAACGCCTCACCGGAATTTTGGACTCCCAGGTTCAGTTTGCCAACGGTCAGGCCTGCGACACATCTCCTGTCCTCCAACCCCGGACGCTGATACTGACCAGCACGGATGTTTTCCTGTTGGACGAAGACTACGTGAGTTATCCTCTTCCGGACTTTGCCAAGGAGCCGCCGTCCAGGTAAGGTTCCCGCTCCGTGCCCTATGACCCTACGCCAGTCTGTAATCGTTGGGCCCTCCCCCACAGGGAACGTTACCAGTTGCGGGAAGCGCGGCGGATCCGCGACTTAGACCGGGTTCTCCTCGGCTACCAGATGTACCCTCAGGCCCTGACGCTGGTGTTCGACGACCTGCCGGGCCCGGACCTGCTGTGCCACCTCACCATGGACCACTTTGGGGCAGAGGGCAAGGATCCGCCCCCGCCTTCGGCACAATGCGGGGGTGCCGAGGGTGAGGTGCAGTGGTGCGTCTTTGTGCCGGGAGCAGACGGCCGCGAGAGACTCATCTCCATGCTGGCTCGCCAGTGGGAGGCGCTGTGTAGCCGAGAGCTTCCTGTGGAGCTCACCGGCTGATTGGAAAGGACCGCAGTGGGAATGGCGCCACCTTGAGGCAGGCAGGGACTTACAAATGAATCGCTCACCCATTACTGGGGTGGCGAGAGGAGTGGCATTCTCTTAGCCCCTTTCACACAAATGCCTTTGGTGATGTAAAGAAAGCATTCATTTCCAATTTAGCGACAAATTTTTATTTTATTTTGCACATTGTGATTTCAACCCACTGTCTTCATTTTGTCAGCCACACCTGTTTGCTACCTCTCACTTGGTGCTTTGTCTTTCAGCGAGATCGAACGAGCACGTTCTAGAAGGGAAATGACGCATGAGCCATCAATGGACAGTGAAGCACTTATACCATCTCGCTTCCTCCGTTCCTACCATTCACTGAGTGAAGGACTCCCAGACAAGCACAAATTAGTGCGCCAAGTAAGAGTCACTTTTCACAATATCCCAAACTTTTTTGTCAGCAGTGCATAAATGTGTACATGCGTGTTTTCGTTAAGTCAGCCAGGCGGACGTTTTTCAGCAGGATTTATTTTATTATTTGCATAAACAAAAAATGTTTGCAAAAGCTGAGCAGTTTACAAATGACCCAAGTTGTACCTCCCCCCCATAAAAAAACTTTTGCACTGTTGAATTTACAACCACTATATGCGCAAACAATACCATGCACCAAACATTTGAATTCTTAGCACTTTGAGATTTCCTGAACAAAATGAAAAAGCGCTTTATTACTCAAACTGATACAGGTGCCAGACACATTCTTAGGTACATTGACACACTCACTAGATTTGAATACCCCAAAATCTGCCTTCACATAGCTAAGGCTCACCTTGTAAGGCAGAATTTATTTTCCCTATTAGATGACCTGACACCATGTACCTAATAAAATGTCCAGTAGCTGTAACTGTTGATAGTCTGAATAATGATTATTTTTTTGAAATTATTTACAATATATGTGTATTGTGTGCTATTATCACTTAGTATTATTTTAAGTATTGTGCTAATTGATGTTTTTTATGTTTAACTGGTTGCAAGTTGTGTCCTCTGGTCAAGGAGAACACAATTTAATTAAAGTAAAAGCCATCAAAACATCTTGGTGATTGTCATCATCGGCACTGTTTGCAGGCTAATTTGTGAAAATACTTCAGCAGGATAATTGGAGAAATTGTCAGCGGGAATTTGGAAAGATTAAATAAAACATTTAGGGATGGTTAGTTATTTTAGGGGGAAAAAATATGAATATAAAGTCAGTCTTTCAAATAAAACAGTCACCTGGTCATATATTTTGGGTAAGAAATTTCGGAATAAGAGATTAAAGTCAGAGTTACTCGAGACTGAAACCTTGTAAATATTGGCATCAGAGGAATTGTCTGTTGCTAAACCGCTGACTCGTCTTTGTCCTGAGAAAAACATCCGCAGAAGAAAAAAAAAAGTTCCCATCAACACTTGCCCTCATCATGGTCGTCGCAGCCACGGCGGCGATCTTGATGACTGTGCAGCGCCGTCGCCTTGCTACTATTCGCGCTTCCTTTCAGCTTGGCCGTGATGCGCCGCTCCATTTCCGCTTTTAGGGACAAGTGCTTTACTCTACGGAAAGCGTCCACTTGGCCAAAAGTCACACCATTCGCTTATCGATGAGCGTCAGTAGAATTGGTCATGTTTGCATTTTGGGGGGGGGATAATTCAATAAATGAGAATTTTCTTGAAATGTAATTTTTGATGTGGATATTATGGCATTGAAGTTAAATCATAAACAATTTAAATGTTCCTTCTAAATATAAAGGAACCAAAATATGCCATTAAGTTTGTTTTCCGTGTGTCTGCCCTCTTCCAAGCATAAATGGTACTGCCAATCTGTTCCTTGTATTTGGTGCGTCAAGATGTAGTCTGCTCGAGATCACGTTGAGATTTTTTTCTTTTTGAATCGGTTAGCCCCCAGACCTGGCGGCGGTCTCGTACTCTGCTGCAGAATCTGCTGAGTTTGTGTGACGTGCGTTTTTCGGCAGCTCATATGGTCACTTTTATTTTGCTGGGGGGGCGGGGGATTTTGTTTTTGCACGTCAGCAGTTTATTAGCTGATAAAGACTATTAGCTGATAGAGACGTTTGCAAGGTTAAGACCCTTGCTCGGATCCCCCTTCCTGTCATACTTGCTGTTTTCATAACTGCTTCATGGCTCGCGTGTTGTTACACAACAGGCCAACGATAACCTTATCGAGGTGTCCATTGCGTCGTGTGCATGAGATTTCTTACGACGGATCGGGCAACCTCGAGGCATAACCGCGATACGCCGATGAACTTTATCAGGCCGCCGCAGCAACCCTGGGTCAGATAAGTGCAAAATACGCGCACGTACAAGGTCGGCCTGGAATCAAAGCCAATATGTCTTAAGTCCACCTTGCCGTCCGTCTCAACTGAACCAGAATACTGGTTGGAATAGTGTCCAAATGTAATCTGGGCCACATTTACAAAATAGTGAGATGGACGACACTAAATTAGGAAGGATTCGTGGTTCTATAATTGGAGGCGGAGCCAAGGCTGGATGACTGGCAAAAAAAACAAAAAGTGATGATTTGGCTCGCTCGCTTACATCCTAGTAAGCGGAGAAACTTTTTCAATTGTCAGCATCGGAGCGTTGGTGCACTTCCCGCTATTGTTCCTGGCAGCGTGAACTTTGACCTCTTGTCGGCTGGTTCCCGACGTCGGCGTTAAAGCCAGGAAAGAAAGTGCTTTGGCGTTCCTTTCTTTCTGCGCAGTCGCAGTGTCAGCTTGTACGAGGAAATCCGTCCCAATTGCTGCGGCCCACGGGGACCGTTGCCACCGCAGAGGGAAGGGAAATCCGCCCTAAACTTCCTGTCAGGAAGCAAGGATTTCTCGTAATCTGGCGTCTACAAAACGGAGACCTGCCACACTCAAAACAAAACAATTATTTAAACAAGGTGGCTCATTCGTACATGTGCTTATTAGACCTAATCTCACCATTTTTTTAATTCAGTCATAAAGTGTCAAAGTTGTCTTTTTCTTAGTTCATTTGCCGCAAATCAATGAACACATTAATGGTGGATGTAAATCTGAACACAATGTGTTGGAAAACAGCGAAAGAAACACAACAAACCTCGCTTTAATTTGACTTTATTGTGTTGAATGCATAAATTGTTGTTTTTTCTTTTACTTTTATTTACAATAAAGCCACACAGTATTTAACGAGACAAATGGATATTTTAAGGGTTGTTTTTTTTCTGGGAAAATGTAATTGGCCTCTTCAGAAAACAAGCTACAAGTCATAAATAGTCATTTTGTATTGAAGGTGGAGACAAAAAAATATTTTTCTTTTCCTTTACAACTGTTTTTACTTTACACCTGCCAATAAATTCAAAAATTATGAAAGAAATGATGCGAATGATGCTTTTCACAACTGACATTTTCTGTCACATCAGTATGTGAAAATGATCCGTGTGCCGAGTCCATGAGCGGGCAGGAGGAAATGGTGTCACTGGCTCGTTTGTGTTGTGCGTTTTCATTTTTCCTCCCACCTCTTCCTTGATTAGAAAGGAGAGGGAGGCCCGGACGACACATTCAGCTCGGCACGACTGACGGTCACAGCCTCCCATGCTTGTGCGCACTTTTGTCATTTTCAGCAGAATACTTCTCAAGGTCCCTGCACAGACTTTTTGACACTGTCTGTGGCGGATCTTTTTTTTCCCGTCTTGTGACGGGATCGTTTTTTTGTCTTTTCGGGGCTTTTTCCTGTTTTATATTGTAGTTGGGCACTCAACCATGCTACTACTGCTGCTATTACAACTCCTTGGACTACAAACTTCGCTGCAACTACAGGTAACGCACAGTTTTTCTTTTAAGCACAATATTTGTGATATTAGAGTTGTATTTTTGGGAGATAGTCTTCATTATGGTCATAAAATCAAGAATTGTACAAAGTCAGAATAACATTTTTTACGAAAAAAAAGTCAAATATGAAAGTTTTTGGGTCATGTCAAGTTGTATCAATGTATATAACATTGATTAGTTTTTTTCACCCCGCATTGTTTTAATTTCTTTCAGAATGTTTCTACAAATTTAGAGGAAAGTTTTGAAAGTATTAGAATACCAGTCACTGTTGGTTCTTCTGCCTCATACTGTTGCTTCATCTGACCCTGTTCCTGCTTGATTTTGACCCCCGTCTTGTGCCAGGCGTCGCCACCGCCCGGCCGCTGCGACATCCCGCAGAGGCTGGACGTGTACACGACGTGCACGTCCTGCGCAGCGGTGACCAGCAGCCTGTGCCCACGTGGCTTCACCAACGGTGGCGTCAGCAACTGCAGCTACGTGGTCCTGATCGGCGCCAAGGAAAACTTGCTGGACGGCTGTCACCGCCTTTGCGTCAAGAACTTCTTGCAGCCGCAATGCTGCCCGCAGTACTGGGGACCACTTTGTCTCCGTAAGTAGTTTGAACAATATGATCGCCACATAGTTTTTTTTTCTTAATGACATTTATTTTACTTGAATTTGCTTCAATGATTAGTGGCCAAAGCTTGAAGTAAACAAAGGTCTCTCAGAAGTAAAATGCTTGTCAGTGACCTGAGTGTCGCCACTGTGACCCGCAGCCTGTCCCAGCTGGTCGGGAAAGACCTGCAACTTCCACGGAACCTGCATGGATGGAGATCTTGGCAACGGGACCTGCGTTTGTGACGTGAGTGCTGTTCCTGCACGCCTGCCGCAACAGCTTCTTGTGCCCTGTTCCTACTGCCTTTACTGCTTTTGCTCTTCCTCCTAACTCCTCATTCCTGATGCCTCTCATGCCTATTGCTGTTGCTTCTAAGTGCTCCTTTTTTAATTCCTGTTCCTGCTACTACCACTACTGCCTGTTCCGGCTGCTTCTAACATACCTGTTCCTGCTGCTTCTCATGCATGTGTCCACGAGTACGACCTGCTCCTGCAGCTTCCGAGTACCTGATCCCACCATTTCTCGTTCCTGTTCCTGCGTTGTGTAATGCCTGCTTCTGCTGCAGGAAGGCTTCAGTGGCTTTGCGTGCCAGACATGCAGCAAGGAGAACACTTTTGGCAACGACTGTGACAAAGGTCAGAGGTCACATGCACACAAGACTGCATTTGAAATGGCAGGAGACTGCGCCGAGTTATTCTGTGTGCACGATTGACACGTATGTGTTGTGTTATGTGTTTGGCGCTAGCGTGCGACTGTGAGCACGGCACGTGCGACCAAGGCCCCGAGGGTAGCGGCCAGTGCTTCTGTCAGCCGCCGTACACGGGCAAGCGATGTGACCAAGGTGACACTGCACTTGCTCATTATCTCAAAAAAAGGAACAAAATCTTGTATTGACATTTAAATAAATCAAAAACTACTTCAGTGAACAACAGGTGCAGCGCGTGCAGCCCATACTCGTACTGCTCAGGAGAAGGTGAAGCCGCCACTTGCGAATGTTTGCCAGGATACAGAAAGACACCCAAGAACAAATGCGCAAGTAAACATGGCGCCCGACGCTTTGGTTCTTTGAACCGTGATCTGATGCGGCGTCCTTTTTCCATTTTTTTTTTTACTGTTTTATTGTTTTTAGGCACGTGTGTGTCGAGCAGCTGCGACGTCAACGCTCAGTGCTCCACGCAGGGGTCAAAGGTCAGCTGTGCCTGCAAGGCCGACTTTGACGGCGACGGCCGCGTCTGCGTACCCAAAAACCCCTGCACCGTCAACAACGGCGGCTGCCCTCTCAACTCCACCGTCTGCGTCTTCAAGGGGCCCAACAAGGTAGGGTTAACCAGCGCCGCCGCAGCAAGGCGGACGGGATGTCGGTGACGCATTTTGTCTCCCAGGTGGCCTGCGAGTGCATGTCCGGCATGATTCCTGTGGGGGGCACCGCCGAGTCGGGCTGCAGACTGCTTTCGGCCTGCGCGTCGGACACCTGCCACTCGTCGGCCGTCTGTCAAACTGGGCTGGATGGAAAAGCCAGGTGGGACAAACGTTTCTGTTTTTATTGAAAAGGTGCTTAAATTGTACGAAATTCCACAAGTGTTAAATGACTGCGTTTTGTTTGTTGGTCCAAAAATCCAACAAGGCCTGAGTGTTAAATGACTGCATTTTGTTTGTTTGCTCAGATGTGTGTGCATGCCAGGCGAGATCAGCGATGGGCGACGTTGCTATGGTAACCTGATGGAGCGTCTGCAGGACCTGAATCGCAACGGAGCGCAGAAAGGAAAACTCACGGGGGCCCTTGACCTCTTCGGTATCAACATTCTACTCCCCACTCTTATTTTGTTTCTTACCAGACAAATTCTAACCGTAACGCAATGTCATTGGGAAATGTTGCCGAGCCGCACTCGTGTGTGTCATCTTCCGATTGTGTTTCTGTTTTGCATTTCAGCCAAAGGTTGTTTCTCGCTGATGTCTCACGGCGGACTGTTCACAGCTTTCGTCCCTCTGCTCCAAACATCTCTGAATGTACGAAGCTCATGCTTGTCTTTGCACCTGGCCCCAGTCGAAAGATGACGTTCATGCCGCTTTGCACCCGCAGTCTGTGGACGAGCAGAAGGAGTGTCGCAACCACCTGATCCTGGGTCAGCACCTCCTGCGGGACATGACGGACGGCCGACAGTTCAACATGTACGGAGGTGCCAAATTGAGGAGCAAGGACAACAAGGTCAGATTTTTATTGTTACCCCTAAAAAAAAATATGTAATAACTCAGCTCTTTTCAAATCAGTGCATGCATTTGTGTGTTGTGGCCGGCTAGCGTTTCATCATGCTGCACGACCCCACGCGCACATACGCCGTCGTCCAGGCCGACCTGCCGGCGGCCAACGGCGTCATCCACATCATCGACCGGCCAATCGCAGGGACCCCCGACGACTGGCCTGCTGCTTTTCCTCTTCCAGCAGGAGAAGTCAATAAGGTACGGTACGGCAGATGTACCGCAAGAAGAATATGAATCATCTTTTTGGGATTTTAGTTTTCAACAATGAACATCGGGGAGGTTGTGAGAAAAGAGCCAGCCTTCAATCGCTTCCTGTCACTTGTTGATGTGAGTCGAGATGATTTTTTTTTTTTTTTTTTTTAATAAAAACTTGCATGCTTTTTTAAAATGGCTGTTTGTTTGTTTATTTATTGTTTATTTTGGGTAGGGGAGTCATCCCCCAGCTTATTCATGAGTAATTTTGCCTGTTGGGCATGTTTTTTTGAAAACATGAGAAGATTTGGAAGCCATCCAAGACCTTTATTTGTGCGTGTGCAGAATTGCGGCGCAGCGTTGCCCCTGAACGGGCCGGGCCCGCTGACCGTCTTCATCCCCAGCAACCTGGCCGTGGACAACGCCAGAGACGGGAGCATCCTCTACATGCTCAATCATGTGCGATAACCGCCCCCACCACCACAATGTGCACTTGGCTCAGTCAACTCTCAATCTGCTTTCTTTTGGTCCTCAGGCCAAGGCCAAACTTCAGCAACTGCTGCGGAACCACATTTATACCAAGGGCAGCGTAAGGACGAATGTGTTATTTTCAAAGACGTGCAGAAATTGTGCACATTTTCTTACTTTATTTCACTTTTTATTTAAAATAATGGAAGATCCAATTTTGTATTTTCCCCATTTGAAATATGAAATAACCAATAATGCATTTATGAGATGTTAAAGTCCAAATAACTAACTTCCAGTGATATTTTTTTTTTTTTTTTTATGTCCCTGTACAGCTGACGTCCGATGACCTGACGTCTCTTCCTCACATCGAGACGACGGCCAATCAGCTGCTGAGCATTTCCACGTCTGCCGACGTAAGCTGCTCCCCCGTAGGCCGCCTTTGCGAGCCGACCCACGCTAACGCAACGGCGCCCCTCGGCCGCTCCTCGCCCTCTTTCCTCAGGGCGACATCCTGCTGGGCGACAAGGGCGTGCGCGTGCTGATGCCCAACAACCGAGCGCTCAACGGCATCATCCATGTGGTTGACGGCCTCCTCTACCCACCCACCATCCTACCCATCATGCCGCACAGATGCGACCACGTTCAAATCCAAATCACACAAGTCAGGCAAAACACACACGCGCTCACCTCGACATAGACATTTTTTATTATTGTGCACGATGACAAATCAAATTAATTTTGATCTTTCAGGGCCCGTGTGTTCACTGCAGTTACCTGTACGAGACGTCCTGTCCTGATGGCAGCACTGAACTGGTAAAAGTCTGTCTGTACATACGTCCGTCCGTCCAACTCAATGGCACGTGTTTCAGAACACTCACCTGATTGGCTGCGACTACACGCCATCCCCTCTGCATCGGTCGCCGAGCAAAGGCTGCGCCAAGAACTGCAACGTCACCACACGGGTCAGACGACCGTCGCAAACATTTGATTCACCATCCACCAAAGATGACGAGCTTACCGATGTTTTCACTGTCCGACTAAATTGATGAATTCGCTAAGAATGGCCTTTGACAATATTTGGCATAAGCGGTGTAACCGACAGCAAATGTGTGGTGTTCCGGAGCAGACGCCCGAGTGCTGCGATGGCTTCTTTGGGCCCGACTGCAAGCCGTGCATCGGAGGCTTCCAGCATCCCTGTTACGACAAAGGAAAGGTTAGCGGCGGCAATTGGCTTCATTTTCGAGTGGCCTTCCTCAAGTAGAGGGGCGAGCGAATCATTTTTTTTTAATGATTTTTTGATATATTGACGCCATCATGTAACACATCATTTCCATTGTTTACAGTGCTTTGACGGTATCCGTGGCAACGGCTCCTGCAGCTGTCAATCGCCCTTTGAGGGCGTGGCCTGCCACATCTGCTCTGACCCATCCAAACACGGAGAGCACTGCGACGAAGGTGACGTGCGCCCCGCCCCGCTGGTGGGAGGGTGGCCATCTGCTTCCGACACTCAGCCAGCTGTGCGTGTACATTGCGTGTTCACAGAGTGTCACTGCCTCCACGGCGTGTGCGACAACCGGCCGGGCAGCGGCGGCGTGTGTCGACGCGGCTCATGTCTGGAGGGTTTCTCCGGGGAGCGTTGCGATAAAGCGGCCACGCCGTGCAACGCTGACGGCCTGATGGAGCACTGCCACATCAACGCGTACTGCACGCACAATGGCCTCCGAAGCACGTAAGGCAACTCGCCGACTTGACAAAGTCGAGCCGCCATGTGGAGCAAATGCTCAGAGCAGTGTTGAGCTCCCAGCCACTATCATATTTTTTTAAACCTCATGGCAAAGAAATTTAAAGTGCTTTTAGTTCGAAAGACACTATTTTAAAGGAAAACAACAATGTTTAATTTTTGTTTTACCTCCATAAAATTAGTTTTGTATTCCTTCAAATCTGGTCCATTTTTTCCAAATATTTTTTGATCTGATTTGTTTTCTGCAAGTCTGCAACTCTTTGCTTTCTCTCCTGCTGCTGTCGGCGCCAGGTGCGTTTGCCGGGACGGCTACGAAGGTGACGGCCACTCGTGCACGGCCATCAACCGCTGTTTGAAGAGCAGCAGAGGAGGCTGCCACGCCAACGTTAGCTTTCGCCACGACTTTCCGCAAGAAGCCAATCAAAAGAAATGTTTGCAGCGTCTGTACTTGAGCGGTTGTGTTTTAATTGTTGGCAGGCGGAGTGCGTGTATTTGTCTCCGGGCAACGTGTCGTGCGTGTGCGTGGAGGGTTGGACGGGTGACGGGCGCGTCTGCGTGGAGATCAACAACTGCCAGACGGCCGAGCGAGGAGGCTGCAGCCCAAACGCAGACTGCAACCACATCGGACCCGGGCAGGTGAGCTTGAAATAGAGCTCTTGAAATGATTGGTTGTTTCTGTTGAGGATTTCTTCTATTATTTGAATAAGGTGTCAAGTATAAGGCTGTCTTCCTTCTAAAGAGCTCCAGACTCTAATTTGGCATTTTTCATTGTGAATCTTTGTTGTCTCTTAACATGCAGATTGTTCGTGCGTGTGTGTCTGCAGAGCGAGTGCGTGTGTAAAACGGGTTACATGGGGAACGGCGCAGATTGTGACCTGGTGAACCCGTGCCTCAGCAAAAACGGAGGCTGCCACGCCCTGGTAATGACGCCCAGGTGCCGCAGCGCACTGATCGGACGAGGCCTTTCGTTTCACGTGGTGCCATTACATCATCTTGTAACATATCTGAAAAGCCTTGAAATTGATTTGCAGGCAAAATGCAATCAGGTGGAGGACGGCAACCGCACGTGCACGTGCCCCGACGGCTACGAAGGAGATGGAATCATCTGCTACGGAACCTTGATGGAGGTCAAAACTCGCCAATGACAATCCGACTCACGTGTGGCGATTTTATACGTCAAATGCGAGCAACTTGTTTGTCTTGCGCCTCACGCCATGAGAGTTGCAACTTTGAAAAATGTTCTTTGTTCAGGAGCTGGACATGAATCCTATCTTCTTCAGCCTGTACTCCATGATCCACGTGTGTAAACGCCGTCACGTCTTCAAATGACATCACGCCGTGGTTTGAGCTGCCGATTATTCCCGCAGAGGTACCCTCAAGCCGCTGAGGACCTGAGCGGCAACGTGACCGTGCTGGTCCCCAGCAGACCGGTGCAGCAGAACATGAGTGACGCCGACTTCATTTTCTGGAACACGAGGCATCACCTCCCGCACATCCTGCGGTGGGTCAGCTCGCGCCCACACACAAAAACAGAAACATCAACACACACACTCGCACCGCTGGATTGCTGACTTCCCGTGTGACTTCCTGCTTGCAGGGCTCACTTTCTGCCAGGCAGATACTCCGTGGAAGACATGGAGAGCCTGATTGGCCAAAAGCTGCCCTCCATGCACGTGCCCACCCAATGGGAGATCCAGAACAGCAGCAAGGTAGCGGCGCACTAACAGTCAACAGCCTCGGAGTTGCGTTTGGAACATTGGCTCCGCCTATCCCAGTTGCGGCCCACTCGAGTCTGCTGTGGTGTCATCGCAGGGAATTCTCATCGGTGGCGCCGCCGTGGTGATCCGGAACCAGCCGGCCATCAACGGCTACTTCCACATCATTGACAAGGTGGGACGGCTCATCGAGGATGCTCGAGCAAGACGGCGGCCTGAGCGTGAAAAATAGATGAGGTATCTTTTCAGGTTTTGTTTCCATCCCGTTCGGACCTCCCGCCTGAGCCGCTCACCGTGAAGGCCTTCCTGGAATCATCGCCAAACTTCAGTCTCTTCCGTCAATACGCTCTGGTGGGTCACACTGGGTGTGTTATGTAGCGTGTTGTGTCGTCGTATGCTTTGTGTGTGTACCTTTGTTGTTGTTGATTGTTGTTTTCCACCCCCGCTTTGTCAGATGTACAATCTGTCAGGGGAAATCAAGCAGACTGAGTTCACCCTTCTGCTGCCCACCGACGACGCCGTCCGTCAGTACCTGAGTGAAGGCAACGCTACCCAGCTGGTAGGTGGCCTGCCACGCCAGCCCCGGCCGGACACGCTAGCCAAATGCAACTGAGAGCCGCTAACACGTTCCTTTCCGCAGGACGCCGACGTGTTCAAGTATCACGTGATTCGCAAACAGCTGCTCTTCCCCGAACGACTCTATGACGGTTTACTCGTGAGCACTCTGCTGGGTGCCGACTACCAGGTACAGTTCCACCTGGACTCTAACAATCAGGTAAGAAAAAGATTTTGTGACCTCCCGGGCCTTTCATGTTGTTCTGACGCTAGCTCACCCTTTCATTGTCTGCGGTGGCTCCAGACGTTGGTGAACGACGTGCCGCTGGACGGCACCTTCAGCGAGACGCAGTTCGGCGTCATCATCGTCCTCCCGCGTGTCCTCCCTGTGCGCCGCAACAGATGCAGCCAGGAGGTTATGGTGCAAGTCAACGTAAGCGCTCAATCGGAGGGGGGGGGTTGCTTCAAGCCAGGAGAGACCCTGTGGGTCGCTATGATTCTTTGGCATTGTCATAGTATGAATCGTCTGTTTGCTGATTAGGGCCGGTGTACTGCCTGTGACGGACCCCCCCGCTGCCTCAACAGATATCAGCCGGTGAGTCTGTCAATCACGCGGATCCCAACCACCGTGACAATTCTTCCATGCGTGTTTTTGCTCCACCTCAGATCACAATGCAATTCCCGGAGAACATGAGGCCCAACTGTCGATACAGAAAGCGTGTTGGCATCCGCAGGAAGTCCATGCCAGGCTGCGTCATAAAATGTCTGCAAGTCGCCAAGGTAGCCGCTGCCTGAGCTAGCAACTTGAAAGGAAAAAATGATTTGCTAAGATTTTGGAGCGTGACCTGGAGTTGGGTTGCCTTTCACAAGAGGATGCTTGAAATGCTAACAGAATGGATGCCCTGGAGCCGGGTGCTAGCTCAGATGAGAATTGATGGGAAGCTAACATGTTAGCTTTAACGTGGCCACCCGCGCTTGTGACTCTGAGGCTTCCTGACGTGTGCCCCGCAGCATCAGTCGTGTTGCCCCGGTTACTACGGGCACGAGTGCTTCAAATGCCCGGGAGATGTGGGCAGCTGGTGCTCCAATCACGGCCAGTGTCAGGACGGTCTCCGTGGCAACGGGGAGTGCCGCTGCTACGAGGGTTTCCACGGCACCGCCTGCGAGGACTGCGAGCCTGGACGTTACGGTGTCAACTGCACTTCAAGTGAGACGCTGGCACACACACGCGTGTGTTTTGTGCGTCCGCATGTATGCCAATACTTGTTTTGTGTTCCTGTGTGTGTCCATCTGGGCGTGCATCTCCCAGAGTGCGCCTGTGACCACGGCAAGTGTGACGACGGTTTGTCGGGAAGCGGCAGGTGTGACTGTCACAAAGGATGGAAGGGGGCCTCATGCTCCATCGGTAAATACGCAAGCGACTCAAATTGCGTAACCTCCCATCATCTGTGTGTGATGTGTGTGTTTGTGCTTGTGTGTGGCAGAGATCAAGGACGATGCCTGCGGAGGAGTCTGTGATGAGAACGCCAAGTAGGTTCCATTAATATGTGTGCGTGTGTGTCACCATTTTGGTTCAAATGTCTCCGGGCAGTGCGGCACGCTGAAACACTTGTTAGCACGTCCGCCTCACAGTTCGGAGGGTTCGATTCCACCTCCGGCCCTCCCTGTGTGGAGTTTGCATGTTCTCCCTGTGCCTGCTTGGGTTTTCTCCGGGCACTCCGGTTTCCTCCCACATCCCCAAAACAGTATAAATATGTCAAATGACTTGGCCAGACTACAAAAGATGAAATAATTAACTGAGGATGGATGGACGGATGGACTGATGACGGACGGACGGCCAAATAGCTGACGGGCATGTGGTGGTCGTTTCAGCTGCATCACGGGGCCGCAGGGGAGCGCGGCCGCCTGCGTTTGCGTGGCCGGCTACAAAGGCAACGGCAGCGTGTGCCAAGGTAACAGCCGCTTTCTCTCTTTCAATTGCTTCCACGACTTGTGCTACTTGCGTTGATTTTTTGAACAACGTTTATTTTTATGACTCCTTGTCCAACTCCTGCCTCTACTACTTGTATTTCTTCCACTACTTCACAACGCCATGTCTTCGTCCCCCTTGTACGATTTGCGCTTCTTCTCCCGTTACGGCTTGTCCTTCATCACGCGTGCCTGTTCCTCAGAGGTGAACCTGTGCAGCCTGTCCAATGGCGGCTGCTCGCCGTTCGCCACCTGCGCCACAGTGTCGGCGGGCGTGCGCACCTGCACCTGCAACAGGGGGTACACGGGCGACGGCGTGGTCTGCCTGGGTCAGTCATGTCATCCTTACACATCCACCATGTTGGCCTTCCCGGTGAAATTTCCTGCCTTCCGACCTTTACGGGTGGGTGGACTTGCTCTTTTTCAGAAGTGGACGGCTGCCTGGTTAACAACGGAGGCTGCCACAAGTCGGCCTACTGCATCCGAACAGGACCTGACACCGTAAGACGGCAGCTACTCTCCGGCATATTCTTTCTCCTCCCCAACGGATTTCATTCTTCACCTTCTCTTGAATGATGTGATTCCTGTTGGATGCCGGGTTGAAGATATTTTCGGGTTGTTTTCCCCAGGTGGCGTGCAGGTGCCAGATGGGCTTCCAAGGGAGCGGCCGCTTCTGTTTCCCCAGTAACCCTTGCAGAACCGTACGTCTGCGTGTGCTCGCGTGTGTTTTTGCGTTTTTACATTTTTCTATGTGTTCATGATTGTGTGTGTGCAGAACAATGGCGGCTGCAGCAAATATGCCCGCTGTGAGTATTTGGGACTTGGCCAGAGGAACTGCACCTGCTTCCGAGACCACATAGGCGACGGCATCGATTGCCGCGGCAACACCAATGCCGTGAGTCACATGACCCAGATCTCCCCCCTCAGCTCCCCCCGGGCCGCCATCACAGCATTCTCCTTTTTTTTTTTTCCTTCTTTTCGCACAGGAGGTGTCCCGAAACCCGGAGAACTCCTTCTTCCGTTACATGCTCTCTGTGAGTTAAAAAAAGCAAAAAAAAAAAAAAAAAAGCTCTACCTTATCACACAAGTTACACAACTTAAACCTTTTTATTTTGGTCTTTGTTCCATCTAGCAGTCAGACTCTTTGAGTCTCTACGGCGATGGGCCATTCACCGTCTTTGTCCCCATCGACAATGACACGTATTTTGATGTGTGTACTCATCAGCCGCCATCTTGATTCTCTTCTGTCTCTACTTCGTGTTTGTGTGTGTGCTCACACGCACGTGGTTACGTTTGTGTGTGTGTTGGCGCAGGTTAGTGAGTGGAAGCTGTTTGGGCGTATCAGTGATCTGGTGCGGTACCACATTGTTTCCTGCGAGAAGCTGACTTTGAATGACCTCCAGAGCACCCAGCAGGCCATCTCCACATCCGGACACATGTTGAAATTCAGTCTGGACCAGGTCTCATTCAATTTCAATTTCAAATTCAATTTGATTTGGTTAGAAGGATAAAAAAAAAAAAAAAGAAATCTTGAGTCCAGAAAGGTTTCTTTGAGCAATAAATGCCAAGCCTTGAGCAAATGTGATAATCAATCCCGAACTCTTTCAAAAGTTGGATAAACGATTCAAGGACAGCGGCGTTAGCGAGCATTTGCCTAACACGTGCGTGTTTGTGCGCGTCAGGGCTCGGTGTGGATCAACAACGCCTCTCGGATCGTCAGGAGCGACTACACCACGTCCAACGGGGTCATCCACCACATCAGCAAGATGCTCACCCCCTACCGGCTGAGCAGCAAACAACGCGTCACCAAGGTGCCGACCGCAACTTTGTGTGCTCATTTCTTATCATTTGTGTGTTTACATACGTACCGTGTGTGTGTGCGCGCTTGCGCTTGTTTATCTGTATCGTGAGGACACGGCACATACTTGTAAATCAACAAATCCAGCTTTCTTTCTTTCTTGCCTTCCTTCCAGATGAACTTCACTGCAGCTGCTCAATTTTATGGCTACAGCGGCTTCTACCAGTTAATCGAGGTAAACCCATGATGTGCTCCCGCTGTCATATCAGCCCCATCCATCCATCCATCCATCCATCCATCCATCCATCCGTCCGTCCGTCCGTCCGTCCGTCCGTCCGTCCGTCCGTCCATCCATCCATCCATCCATCATGTTTCCGGCATCCATCATGCCAATCATTCTCTCCTCCACCTCCGTTTATCAAGCTGCCCGTCATCCAGCCATTTAGCACCACGGCCTCACTTTCTACTTCCTCGCCACCGTGCACGGGCTTGCGCTTTGACAAGGTTTTTTTTGTTTTGCGGGTGCAGCGCGCCGGCCTGCTCCCAGTGCTGCAGTCGTCCATCCACCAGCCGTTCACGATGTTCTGGCCCAGTGACCGGGCCCTCAGCTCGTTGCCCCCTGAAAGGCAGCGCTGGCTCTCCAGTCCCGACCACCAGGAGGAGCTGGCCGCCACTGTCAAAGCGCACATCATACGCAGCGCCAGGGTAACATGGCTCCACTAAAATGGCCGCTTGGACGCCATGACATATTTGTGCGTGTGTAGGTTATGGGCGTCAGTCGGCCAAATAAATACTCGTCCTTCCGCACCATGCACGGATCAAGAATCAAGTATAGCTGTGACCAAAACCTGGTGGTGAGAACAAACACACAAACACTGTTATTACGGTAATGACTGTTGTCTGGCATTGACGTGGAGATGGTAGTTTGCAATACAACGTGATATTTACAGCACATTTCACAACAGCTTCACGTTGAGCAACGGGGACAACCACAAACACAGCGAAAACAATCCATTGAAACACAAAATAATATACAAGAATAACAGTCGAAAGCCAAAGAATAAAGAAAAAAGTATCTTCAAATGAGTTTTACAAATGGGCGAGGAGGAGGGGACCCTTACGTGGCAATCTGCCCGCCCTCACTTTCAGGAGCCAGAATGAGGGAAAACTTCAATTTGGCAAAGACGCCCTGAGTGCGTTGTTCTTGCTTCTTTGTGTGTTTGTGCCAATGTAGGGCAACATATTGATCAACGAAAACGCGGCCAGGGTTGTGGAGCGCTACCTGAGCTTTGACGAGGGCGTGGCCTACGGCATCGACCAGCTCCTGGAGCCCCCGGGCCAGGGGGCGCACTGCGACAGCGCGGAGAACAGAACCACCTTTGTCAGTACCGCAAAGTCACACAACATCACCTCACCTCGTCTTCCCTGAAGTGCTCACGTCTGCCGTCTCAAAGCTGCTGGCAAGATTTAAACGTTCAGTAACGGCGCCCCCTTCCCGAGTGTGTGAAAGCCACGCCCCTTGCCAACATACACGAGCACGACCACTCGTGCGTTGTCGTGATCGGTTATCACACTCGGCGAACCCTGACCCCGTGTTTTTTTCTTCCCTCCGAGTACAGAGAGTGTAACGTGCGCGCTTGTGTGTCCAAACAGGGCCGCTGCGGCCGCTGTCTGTTCCCTCCACCCTGCCCCATCCGTCACCAGGACACGGTAAGGAGACCCAAAACCCTGCCCCTAAGCTTTCTCGCCCCAAGATGGAGAAGATGAAGGGTGCGGCGCATTTCAGGGCCGCGTGGAGAGCTGCATGAGAAGTCGCAGCAAGTACTCGCTGGGCTACATGCGCTGGGCCGGCGAACTGGACGACCCGTTCAGCTCGGTCAGAACCTTTGGCTGCAAGCGAGTGTGCCGCTTCCCGGGTTGGGTCCAGAAGTGCTGTAAAAACCACTTTGGCAGAGACTGTCAGGGTGAGGCGCAAGATTTTACGCTTGACTTTCACACACATCTCACTTGTCTTCTCCTCTCACAAAGACAATTTGAATCGAATTGTAATCGCAATATTTAATCGCAAAACTTTCAGTATCTCACAGACCATCCGCGTTTGTCCGTCTTTCTCTGCAGTGTGTCCTGGCGGCGTGGAGTCACCGTGCAGCGGCCACGGCGAGTGCAGCGACGGCATACGAGGGACGGGCAAGTGCAACTGTCCTCCCGGTTTTCAAGGCGACGCGTGTGAGACGTGCACGCCGGGATATTACGGCGCCAACTGCACAGGTTTGATGTTTGTATAACATCGTAAGCTTCCCGCACTTCAAGCATCTCAACAAAAATCAACTTGGAACGCGTCATCTCATCTTGTGTGTGCGTTTCTGCCCCAGCATGCGAGTGCGGTCAGCAGGGAACGTGCGACGAGGGCATGGAAGGCTCGGGCCAGTGCGTCTGTAGACCGGGCTGGAAAGGAGACCGCTGCCAGATCGACTTGGGTGAGTGATGCTACCAGATAGTGCTAGCCTAGCTTTCCTGCATTTCATACTTCATACAGAGCGACAATTCCATTCTCAATACTGTGTGTGTGCGTATGTGTGTATAGGTTCCATCCCCGAGGAGTGCCGTCCATGTCATGCTCAGGCCGATTGTTTTCCAGGGATGGGCTGCCAGTGCAAGTCTGGTTTTCAGGGCAATGGCACTATGTGCACTCCCGAGCCACGTGAGTTTTAACACGGCATCATGATTGTCACAAAACCTGCTCTAATTTGGGGAAGGCACAGACATGCTCCACTCTTTGCGCTCCATTTCGGGGGGCTGTGGGGGAGGGCCTGACTTCTGCTCGTCCTCTCTTCTATGCGCCAACGACATTGTTTGACGACAATGCCTCACAGCTCCGAATCTTTGCGAGGAGTACAACGGCGGCTGTCACCAAGACGCCGACTGCACCCAGACGGGACTGCGGGTCAACTGCACCTGCCGCAGCGGTTACCACGGCGACGGCCACGTATGCGACGCCATCAACAGGTGAACGGCAACGAAAAGGGATTCGTGTGGAACGTATGCGGCACCAGGATAAGTTGCTCAATAGATTTGGTTGACATGGCAACACACTAAATATCCAATGGTCCAAATAAATGAATAAGAATTTGCTGAATTAATAATGAATGAACAAAAGAAAGAATGCAGTGTCATCCTGCATATATTCAAATTTTGGTTGTTAATATAGGTCAGTGCTTCGGAGTGTGTTTAGGCCAGAAGGGGGGAGATGGGACCGCTCACCACCAGGAAAGTGATGGATGTGTTTTCCAGGTGTGTGGAGGAGACAAACGGCGGCTGCAGCGACTTTGCATCCTGCAAGTTCACAGGCCCGGTGGGTACAAACGTCTCACTCATCGCATTTTCTCGGTTTGAGGTTTAGCCTTGGAAATGTCCCGCCGGCATGCTTTCCACTTCTGGTGTTAGCTGCACCAACGTTAGCTTCGATTAAGTTCCAATATTAGCTTCCGAAGTGAGTGTTGAGCATTAGCTTTTTAAATGCTTCTTTGTTTGGCTTTACTGTATTTGTCGATTTCCCGAGCGTCCACGTTACTTGCGGTAATCGTCTTCCGTACAGAATGAGCGCAGGTGCGAGTGCTTAGCGGGCTACGTGGGCAACGGAATCCAATGCCTGGAGAAAGTTGTGCCTCCCGTCGACCGCTGCCTGGAGGACAACGGTGGCTGTCATCCCGTGGCCTCCTGCAAGGACTTGCACTACCACGGTAACGCTTCTGGTGCCATTGCAGTGACATTGTTTACGACAGAAACCAAGCTCTTGCATGTAACTGGAAAGATATGATCATGATGTCGAGACCATGCCGTTCCCATGTGGCGTTTTGCAGCGATTATTTAGGCTACCTACGTCTTCACGAGATGTCTGTCACTACGGCGACAAATCTCTCATGCTCGTGACCTTTCCACAAGGTGCCTGTAACGTTTCCAAAAGAATTTTGTTACCATGACAACAGACATCTTACGTCTTTTTTCTGCACCTGCTCAAGAGATCAGTTTAAAGTGTAACACATTACTTCCCTGCTAATTTGTTTCCACGGTAACACAACAAGCAGGTATATTCGGAGACCACCGTCTGTTACCACGGTAACAGCCATCATGTGACGTTTGTTACGTGTTACCTTGGTAACGTGGTCACCTGTTTCCATGGCAACTAGCTCAGTGGACTAGCGGTAGAGTGTCCGCCCTGAGACTGGAAGGTTGTGGGTTCAAACCCCGGCCGGGTCATATCCAAAGACTATAAAAATGGGACCCATTGCCTCCCTGCTTGGCACTCAGCATTAAGGGTTGGAATTGGGGGCTTAGATCACCAAATGATTCCCGAGCGCGGGCGGCACCGCTGCTGCTCACTGCTCCCCTCTCCCCCAGGGGATGAATCAAAATCAAATGGGGATGGACAAATTTCACCACACCCAGATGTGTGTGTGACGATGATCATTGGGACTTTCATTCGGACATTTCTAGGTATATTCTGGAGACATTGGTGCCCTTCTGTTACCATGGTAACGCATATCCTCTGACTCAAGAGCATAACCCTAATGAGTGATGCAGGTCATCTTGCAGCCAGCAGGTGCGATCGGTCTCGATGGCACCGAGCCGTCGTTTTGTTACCGTACTTAATGTGGTCTTGGATGTGCCGCTTGCGTTCTCAGCCAATACCGCGGGAGTGTTCCATGTTCGCTCACCGGAAGGCAAGTACAAGATGAATTTCAGTCAGGCGGATGCCGCGTGCCAGGTCGACGGGGGCGTCCTGGCCAGCTTCAAACAGCTGGGCGACGCACAACAGGTACGCTTGTACCCGTGCTGTCCATCAATCGGCTAACAAATAACAATTGCATGTGGAATACTAAAAAACGTGCATGTCTGGCGTTGTGTCCAGTCCAGTGTGCATTTATTGACGTAGCGTCTGTGCTTGCAGCTGGGCATGCATCTGTGCGTGGCCGGCTGGATGGAGGGCGGCAAGGTCGGGTACCCTACGCGCTTCCCCAGCATGAGGTGTGGCGAGAACCACATAGGCGTGGTCCTCTACAAGGATCCCGTGGACCAGAGCAGCACGTACGACGCCTACTGCTACAGGCTCTCAGGTAACTAGCGCACCAAAATGCCGTCCATTGAAAAATCTGATCAAAACGACATCTTGAGCTTTTGTGTGTTTCCCGCTTGTTGCCGTGTGCAGACGTGGAGTGCAAGTGTCCCGACGGCTTCGAAGGGGATGGCATCTTCTGCCACAGCGTCCTGATTAATGTGCTGGCGGCCTACGGCAACTTCAGCCTCTTTTACAAGGTGCCGCGCGTTGCGTCTTCAAACCTGAAAGCGCCTTCATTCGATCTCAACATTTCTTTGTCTTTTTGGGGGATTTTCAGTCCTTGCTGGACTACGGCAGTTTGTCCACACAGGGCCAGGGTCTGGTCAATTTTTTGTCTCAAAGGCAGTCGGAGGTGACGCTGTTTGTCCCGCACGACGACGGATTCAGCCCCGGCCAAGTGAGCTGGATTATTATCGGTCATCTTTATTTCTATTGTGCGAAGCGTAGTGATTTACAATCATTTTTCCTCTCTGAGTTATTTCTAATTATGCAAGATGTTGATGATTGTCAATACATTTTACTCTTTCAATGGTGGTGGCCTTGTTTCTTGTCATTGTCTTTTATTTGCACAAAGGAATGATTAGCACGACTCATTTCTCCCTTGTCTTGTTTTCGTGTGCGCGTTAGGTGCTCTCGGGTCGGGATGTGGAGTATCACATCTCTGCCAATCACTTCAGACGAGCATTTAAGGAGCTGCGACACCAGGAAGTCATCCCGTCCAGGCTGGGCTTTGACCTGTCTGTTACCCACGGCAACAACGAGGTCCGACCACAACACAATCCAATTTCCGTACTTAACCTTATTTTTATTCAATCTTTCACCACTTCCACCCTCAGAGTTGTAAACTGGTGAACCAGCGCCTCCTCTTGGCTTGGGACATCCCAGCCGTCAACGGGATCATTCACATTATCGAGGCGCCGCTAACGGCTCCGCCTCCTCAGGTGAGCTGGATAATATCAAGGTGGAGCTTATACAAAAGCCAACTCCCCTACTGTGGTCGTCGGTTGCTTCACTATTTAACTTCTCATATTTTTTAGCCTGACTCTCCCCAAAGATTATGTTTCGACCCAAAGTAACACCTTCATACATCCTCAATCATCATACACGTAACATTGATTAACAGTTGATTACAAAACTACTTTTTGTATTGTCAGTATTTGGAAAGCCAAGTATTCCCTTTTTTTCCGTTGCTGCTTAACA